>NW_008357993.1:1278740-1307727 GCF_000622305.1 Nannospalax galili | reverse complement strand
AACGTTGTCTTATTAGGAACAAAATCATCAATGAGAGATAATTGTCTAAATGACATAAGAACTTACATCCAATGTCTGGGTTGTGTAATCCCTTGAACCCTTAAAATATACTGATGACTTTAATTTTGGTTATACTTTCCTTTTGGGTGTTTAAGACCATACTGCTGGCCCAAATAAACAAATTTATTTTTACTCTTAAGGTCATAACAGTATCTGCCCCAGTTCTACACTCCAATATTAGTATTCTGTTACTCACAAAATATGATAAAAAATTTAAATGCTTTCTTTAAAATATCACCCCCCCCTTTTCAATGTTAATAATACATTCCTATGTATGGCCAACTCACATAACTTTAAGCCACTGATATATTTCCCATGAAAAGTCCAAATTGCATACTACTATCACATTAATTTCATTAAAATAGAGGTTCACGCATATCACTCCCTCTATCTAACACTTTTTCTGTTTCCTTCTACTTGGCCTTTCTTAGAATCCAAAGTCTCACTTCAATTTGATTTTCTACCTTAAAACCTATTAACAACCTATTTGAACAAAAGTACATGCTGATTAATAATGTCTATGTCCCAGATACTATTCCAAATATTGGAATTCAACAGTACACAAAATTTAAAAACATCCCAAATTCATAGAGTAAATTTCTAGTTGGAAGAGAGAGACAATAAACACTTAAAAATAAGTCAAGTATGAGTGGACTGAAGGCATTAATGCTGTAAAAAAATGGGGAGTGTCAAGAAAGTCTATAATTATAGAGGTGATCAGAGCAGGCCTCATTAATACATAGATAACATCGGAGCAAAGATTTCAAAAGCATAGTAGGGTAAGTCATGTGACAGAAAGTATTTGTAACAGAAGGAACAGCAAATAGCAAGGCGCCAAGGTGATACACGTCTGGCGGGTTCAAGCAGTAGCAAGAATTAAAAGGGTGATTAGTGTAGGAATGAGGTGGTGCCTGATAGGTGATGAGGTCAGAAAGGTGATACAAGCCAGATTGTAGAGCATCATAGGCCCTTATCAAAACCCCTTCACTCAGAGAGCTGTTGATTACCCCCAGGATAAAAGTGCCACTACTGTACCAATAGTAATAGTTTGCTGGGCCAGTCATTGTTTATTAGGCTGGAAGGACCACTGACTAGTTTTCTCCCTTCACAGCTTATATAGTATCCTCTGATACCATGAGAGCTAGCCTTCGGGGAGGAGGCTTGCAGGTCAGTTCCAGCTCAATTGCTTCAAGTCCTGTGTCCAAAGTGTGGCCTGTCTTCAGCAATAGGGTCTTACCTTCAACTTCTGGGAGGCAATCAAGAGCTGTGGGAATAGCCTGTGTTATTTTGGGCGTGTCTTGAACTATTCTGACCAACTAATCAAACTGGCCACCTACATAAAATTCACATATGCATAGGCCTTCCTATTGCTATAGGTTTCCTCACTGGTTTTCCCTTGCTTGGAATGAATTTGCTATTTGAGACTGCTTACATAAATCAATTAAGGCCCAGATTATATCCCGCTTTTTTTGTAACACAGTTCATAACTCCTGAAGTCTGTGGTGATTTTTCCTTTTTTAAAAAAATCATGCTTATTGACACATGGAATGTTTTTCTCTGTAAATACATCTGTAGGCTGACTATTATTAGGGTTCCAAACCACAGCAGCTCTCCCCATCTCCAACAGGGTCTCATGGACCTCGCAAGCCCCTGAGAAAAGAGAAATGAGTTGATAAGTCTTTGAAGTCAAGGGAAGCAGACTCTTCTAAAAGGCAGCTTGCCTTTCCTTTGATCTCCAAAGACAAGATAAACAGATTCCACCTTTTTAACCAGAGACTTCGGGAACTGCTTTAGCACAGCAGTTTTTCCCTTAAGAAGACAAAAACAAACACTTCCTGACCCAGATCCTGGCTGGCAGACATAAGGGAACAGGTTTTACATGCCCCACTTTTCCTGTTCCCCCCCGCCCCCCCTAATTTTTTCCAAAAAAAAAAAAACTTCCTGCCTTCTACACCCTGAAGTCCCCCTATAAAAGCCCTAGCTCACAATCCATGGGCTGACATTTTCCTTTCCCAGAAGGGAACGTGTCCCATGCAAAATAAAACTATCCTGCTGAGAGTTTTATCCCTGTCTGGATGCTTTCTCCCAATCAACCCTATTCATCCTTCGGCTACTTTTACCTATCAACTATGTCTTTGACATAACATTTTATCTTAAAACTTCAGGACAACAATTATGTCAACTCAAAATATGAGTTTGACTGCACTTAAAACTTTGGTTTGGGGGACTTGGAGATGGCTCAGTTGGTTAAGTACCTACTGTAAAAGCATGAGGAGCCAAGTTCCATACCTAGGACCCATGTAAAAAAAAAATTCTAAGTATGGTGGCACATACTTATAATTCTAGCACTAGAGAGGCAGAAATAGGTAGAGCTCAGGGGCTCACTGGCCAGTTAGCTTAGCCTACTTAGGTAGCTCCAGACTACAAGAGGCCTTCTAGACCCTGAACAGAACCTGAGGAAATACCTGAGGTCCTCCAGCCTCCACATGCAAGTGCACACCTGTGCATGCACATTTATAGAAACTCATGCACTCTGCATGCACACATGTGGTCATATGTGTATAAGTATACACAAACGTACACACACAGACATAGATTTTGGATTGGCAAGGAACTGTACTGTTGAAATATTAGCTATTATCCCACCTACAATGCCAATGGGAGAGGATATTATTCACAGAATCAGAATGACTATGTAAAGGGTACTCAGCATCTTCTAAGCAGTCAAGAAACAACAACTTGTGTTTTTCATGTCCTATAATTAGTTATCACCATCAATATTATAACTTATATTGACTTAAAAGTGATAAAGTCAAATATTTTCATCATCAAAAGTATCTTTTAAATATGAGTGATTGACTACTTTATGATGCTCTCTCACTCACTCATTATCTGAACCACTCAAGTCCTATTCAATCACATCTATTCTTCGTATGCATTCTGTATTATTAACTTATTCTTTTCATATGTGGTTCCACAAATTTATCACTTGTCTTTCCAGCTGCACACAAAGCTTGAGGCCAAAACTCTATTTCTTTTGCATTTGTATGCACCTCTGCTAGCACTTTCAACCACAAGTATTACAGGATGGATATATTAGGAAAGGTAATTTTCTTTGTCCAGGCTCTGCGTGGTTTCTGTAGCACCCCTAGTTCTCTGCCAAGGCAAGGTCATTTCAAGGAACCCCGAAGTGATAATTCGGGTGTTTGGCTATTGCCAACTCCTGCAGTTTGAGCTATAGCTAGCTCCTCTTGTGCAAATCCTTACAAGAACTGGCAAGTCAGTCTCTACCTGAAGCAATGCTTTGTTGGGCCTTAAGCAAACTGGAGGAAATGAGGGTAGTCATGCTTTTTCCATCTTTATCTTCAATCTTTTGATAGGTAGAAAAAAAAAATATTTAACCAAGATATCTAATAGGAAACCTAACAAAGAATATGCATAAAGGAAAAATTTCCTAATCTCAGACCTTTGGCATGACCTTGCCTTAATTTTTTTTTTAAATAAAAATATCTGGGTGTGGTGACTCACATATGTAATGCCAGTACTTCGGAGGCAGAAGTAGGAGGATTGCCATGAATTTATGTCCAGCCTGGTCTATATAGTATGTTCAAGGTTAGACTAGGCAAGAGTGTGAGATGCTATCTCAAAAAAAAAAAAAAAAAGAATGAATGAAAGAAAAAGAAAGAAAAAAAAAAACAGGAAAATGACAGAGGAGGGGGCAGGGGGAGAGGGGCTTATACTTGAGGAATCTGAAAACTGAGTGCAGTGGTATGCTTATGAAATGTCATTCAGTAAGGAAGAGGCAGCACAGGCAGCACAGTTCAGCCTGTGTCTCCAAGTGAGTGTTCCTCCTTGTCCGTCAGTGTGCACAGATGAGGAAAGGGCACAAAGCAACAGTCTAGTGGGATTCAGTGAGGCAACCACACTAAAATAGGCCTATTAAATAGGTTGCTCATAGTTGTTGCCTGAATTCCCTCTGGGTCTCCTGTGCTATCAGACAAACCATATATTTTATGTCCATTTATTAACTTACAAAGGAATGAGAACCCAGTGCCTAGCCCCATGCGCAGCTCCGCTCAGAGCCCACCATAAAAGACGGCTCCACGACTACCACAGTCCCGGATAGCATTTGCTCAGCCTCAGGAGCCAGCGATCTCACCCCAGGTCCACAAGAGTCAGTCCATTCTGTCCTTGAGCTGCTGTGGCTGGCTGTGTGTTCCCCACACCACGCTTGCTTCCCATGGCTCTCAGCTTCTGTCCCAAGATGGCTCCCAACGGCCCCTTCCTCCAGGCTTAGCTTCAGGCCCTGCCCATTGGTGGAACTAGCCAATTGGGAGACAATAGTGTTACTTGGAATTATAGAAGCTTGAAGTTTATAATAAGAATAGTGTTCAGATCATTTTAAAATCATTTTCTTAAGTGTAGTTCACTGAAAATGAATTTTGCTACACATTTATGATTTTATTTTAAAAAGATTGTGGGTAGTCAGATGTGCAGAGACACTGTGTACATTATTGTTACGAAGTTTGGATTCTTTATTTTTACTGGTTTAAGATTCAAACTGATCTATAAAGTTCTCCTTCATAGGTATAACACAACTATGAAAGGATATTACTGGAGGAAAAACTTTCTTTTCAACCAATTTGGATTTAGATAGTGTCGAAAGTTAAGAGATTAGCTAAGGTTTGATCTACATTGTTCTACAAATTTTCTCTGTTGGTCTCACTCTCTACCTTGCTCATTCTTCAAATATTTCACAAAGTAAAATACTTCACAGAGGTTTATAAGACTATGAACTTGAGCCGTGTTAACCACACTCAAATGAGAATGTTACTCATCTTATTTTGGAAAACAGTTCCTCTACCATTGCATGGAAGTCTTTGTGCTCACAATGGAATCAACTGCATTAGTTGCACTAAGTCCTATGGCTTCTAGAAATTGGAATATGAAGGGCCGAGCAACAGGGCAGTAATTACCCTTCTTTAAAAATATCGGTTTGAGCAACTTTTCACATATAAAAATACCTTATTAAAGCCAATAACCAAATTAGAGTCTACAGCACCTGCCTGTAGCATGATTATAAAGGACACTGAAGAGGGTAGGAAGGAAAGGTTTGTAACACCCACATCTCATCTCCCAACGTAGGTCAGATACCATGTGCATGGGGAAAATGTGAACAAAATATAGGGTGTTATCTTGAATTACAACATTGGGCTTGACACTGCAAAAGCAATCACTGGGTGTGTACCATGGCCCCTGACTCTTGGCTGGTAACCATGGACTGTGATCTCAGACTTGCCTTGGCTCCAGGCAGAAACTCAAATCCAGACGAAGTGGAGTCAATCTGCTGTCTGTGTCACCACAGCCTTGGACTGTGTTAAAACCTCCTTGGCAGGTAGGCTTCAATAGCCACAGACTTTCACAAATCTGAACACTGTGTCAATGCCAGCAGCCACAGAATTCAGCCCAGTGCTACGCCCACTGCAGGAGCCCCAGGCTTATGACAACCCAACTGCCACAGTAGCCATCATGGTCTAGATGTAGGGAGAACATCAGACAGCCTACCCACAATCTCAGGACAGGCTTAATATTGAAATCTTCCCATATAAAGCCATTCAGTCTATAAGGGGAGAGGTAGATTGCAATCCAATAATGGTAGGAGACTATAGCAACTTTCTTTCAACAATGGATAGATAATAGGAACCAATGAGATGTAACTATGCTCTAGGCCAAGTAGACATAAAGACATACACTGAACATTCCATCCAGCAGCTACAAAAATAGACATTCTTCTCAACTACACTTGGAGCATTCTCCAGGATGGATTATGTTGGGCCTCAGAACAGGCCATAATATATATGACAATGACAGGACTGAACTCATACCAATTATATTTTCTGACAAAAATGATACAAGACTCGAAATAAGCCGAAGAAGAAATTGAAAGAAAAAATTTTTATTTCTTGAAACAAACAAAAAATGGAAATATACCAAAATCTATGGGATTCAGCAAGAAAAATTCGAAGAATGAAACTTATAGTAATAAATGCCTTAAAGAAAAAAGAAATACATCAGAGGCAACCAAATATCACAATTTAAGAAATTAGAACAAAAATAAGCTAATCCTCCAAAAATTGGTAGAGAGAAGGAAATAAAGAACAGAACAGAATAAATGACGTACAGACAAAGAAAATAATAGAAAGAAAGGATAAATTGGTGTCTTGAAAAGATAAAAATCAATAGACTGTTAGCTAAGGGAAAAAGAGAAAACTCAGGTAAAAATTATTTAACACATAAAACTTAGCAAGAGCAAATTATGAAGTGATGGAGAATCTGAACAGATCGATAGTAAGGACATCTAGTCGGTAGTAAAATATCTGCTTAAAAATTCAAGATCTGATAGCTACATTACCGAGTTCTAATACACATTTTTAAGAATAAAAATAAGAGTAATTCTTGTGAATGTTGAAAACATTGAAAAGAAGGAAATACTTCCAAAGTCATTTCACAAGACAAAACATTATCCTGATACCAAAACTAGACAAGGAGAGGAGGGGAGAGGAGGAGAGAAAAGAGAGACACAGAGAGAGAGGGACAGAGACAAAGTCAACTCTCACAAGTTGTCCTCCAACCTTCACACTCATGCTGTGCAGCCCTCTTCCCACATAAAATAATAACTGAAATTTTCAACTGCACTTCAAAAGGTTTATTTGCCAAAGCCAAGTGAGAGTTATCCCAGAGATTCAAAAATCAACAGACACAAATCAATAGGGTTCATCAAACTAACAGACTGAAAGGCAAAAGCCACAGCAACAGTTTAGTAGGTGCAGAAAGAAGTATTTGACAAAATTTAACATTCCTTGAAGATAAAAATGCTCAATGAGTTAGGTGCAGAAAGAAATTACTTCCACACAATAAAGGTAACAGAGTCACAGACTGCATCACATCCAGGGGCAGAACTGGAAGCCTTTCCTTCAAAGGGCAAGGAAGTCCACTCTTGATACCCCTAGTAAACAGAGTGCTAGGAGTTCTAGCCAGAGCAATTAGGCACCATAGAAATAAAAGGCATTCAGCTTTGAAGAGAAGATAAAAAATTCCTGTTTTTAAGCATGATCTTATTAAAATAAAAAGGTCCCAAAGATTCCAGAAAAAAAAAAAAACTGTTAGAGCTAGTAAATTCAAGAAATTACAAAATATACAATCAATGTATAAAAAAATCAGTAACGTGTATGCGATAAGGCACGAAAAAGGAAATCAAGAAAACCATCCCATTTACAAGAACCACAAAATAATCACATACTTAGGGATCAAATTGCCAAAAAGATGGAGGATCTGTGTACTAAAAGCTATAAAACACTGATGGAAGAAATTGAAGACAGAAGTGGGGAAAGTATCCCTTCTCAGTTCTGAGCACAGGTAGTGTTTTCTCAGCTCTGGCAAGGACCTCGAGTGTGATGACGTCACAAAGGTAGAGGCACTCCTGGAGGAGTCCTTAAGCAAAACAGAAAGGCAGGACCTGAGGCATGCTCACTCTTCTAACAATTTGCTCTCAAGAGAACTCAGGAGTTAAAAGTGTTAGGGAAATTCCTTCCCAGGGCAGCTCTCACAGTGGCCCAAAGTCTTCCTGCTGAGCCGCACCTCTTAAAGGCCCACCACTTCTCAGCTTTGGTGCACTGAGGGCTAAGCTTCTAAACAAGAACTCATGAAGACAAACTCAAACCTCTGAAATCCAAAGTAGTGACCAAAGCATCATGCCATTGCCTTAAAGCCTCAGCTGGCCGGAAACTCTCTGTGGACAGGGCTGGCCTCCATCTGCATCTCAACAGAGAGATCCATCTGCCTGCCTCTGCCTCCTGAGTGCTGGAATTAAAGGAGTATGCCACCACAGCAAGTCTGTTCAATAACTAAGTAGCTACATGAAGGCTTAAATTGGGCCTTTACTTCACAGCATGCACAAAATATCAAATAAAATGGATGAAAAAATTTAAATATAACACCAAAACCATGACATTACTTGAAGAAATCATGGGGATAGCTCCCTGGCACTGATCTGGGCTTTGACAATTTGGGTATGATTCCAAAATACAGACAGTGAAAACAAAAACAAATGAGATTACATAAAACCCAAGCCCTTCAGCACAGTGCAAGAAATAATCAGTGGTGTGAAGATGAAGCCTGCAGAATGGGAGAAGATACTGAAAAACCACAAGTGGATTAGTAGCCATAATCTCTGAGAAACTCTAGCAACTCAATAACAAGAAAAGAAACAGTGTAACTTTATCACAAAGTTGGGCTACTGATCTAAACAGACATTTCACCAGAGAAGATGAAAACAATGCCCAGCAGATATGTGAAAAATAAAAAAAGTCTCACCATCATGAGGTACGTAAAAATCAAAACCACAAGGAGATATCACTTCCCAGCAAGAGTGACTATTAACCAGAAGATAAAAGATAACAATGCATGTGAGTGCACCCATGTTGTGTAATGCTGCGGAGGTCAGAAGAGGGCTTCGGATTCCCCACTCATACACATAAAATAAAAATAATAAAATATTTTTTTAAAACGATAACAATGTTAACCAGGCTATGAAGAAAAGGAGATACTTGCATGCTCTTGATGGGGCTGCAAATTAGTATAATCATTGTGGAAAACAGTCTGGAAGTTTCACATATATGAAATGAGTATGTCTTCAAGATAGCTGGTCTCCCATATTCATTACAGCATAAGTCACAGTAGCCAAAGTAGAGGATCAATCTATGTGTCTATAGATACATAGAATGAATAGACAGAGAAAACAGTATACAATGGAATACTATTCAGCTTTTTTTAAATGTTTTGTTTTGTTAATTTTTATTTTATGTGTATGAGTGTATTGCCTGCATGTGTGTGAGTGCACCCGTGTGGTGCAGTGCTGCAGAGGTCAGAAGAGGGCATCAGATTCCCCTGAAACTGAAGTCAAGGACAGTTTGTAGCCGCCGTGTGGATGCTGGGAATCAAACCCGGGTCCTCTGCAAGAGCAGTCAGTGCTTTTAACCGCTGAGCCATCTCTCCAGCCCCACTACTCAGCTTTTAAAAATAAATAAATCATGTCATTTGCAACAGCATAAATCAACACAGAGGACACATTTAGTGAATTAAGATGGGCAGAGAAACATAAATCCTGTATTACTTGACTCGTGAGGTCTTAAAATTTTGATCTCATAGTATAATAGTGATTACTGGAGGATGAGATATTTGTATGATGCAGAGAGCTGAGAAAATGTTGGGAAAGTATTCAGAATTACGTTAGATAGAAAGAATAAGCCAAAGAGAGCTGGTGTACATCATAGTGACGGCAGTTAGTGATGATGTCACTATAAGAGTACTGAGAGAGTGGATTTGGAATGTTCTCACTGCCCAAATGATTACTGTGTGGTGTACCACACGTGACCACTGGCTCAAGTTAGCCATTCTGCAGTGTACTTCAAAACAGCATGTAGCTGGCAAATGCATGATTCTTGCAAATTTATCTGTCACTACAAACAAATCCAGTTTAATGGTAGAAAGTGTGATGCAAAAATTATTAATAAAAAGTAAAAATATTTATGAAATTCTAAATATATATTTACATAACACTACAGCTTTTATTTCACGTCTAATCTTTAAGAACAGCTTATTGTTGTATAACTGATACATAATAAATTGTATTTTTTTGAAAAGCATAATGTGATTAGTTTTGGCATATGTTTACATCTGTAAAACCACAGCCCCACAATCAGGATGATGAGCAGTTTCTCCCTTCCAAAGGTTTTTCCTCCTGATTCTCCCTATCATCCTTGCCATCTTCCTTCCTAGGAAATCACTTCCTAAGACTGTAGATCTGTTTTTATTGTCTAAATTTTTCTCCAAGATAAATTACTTGGTATTTTTTCTTTTCACTGCTTTTATTTCCCACAAAAAAAAATTATTCATTTCTGTGTTGCCTAGCATGTCACTGCGGGCTCTACAACATTCTGTTTCCCCACTCAACTACTGAGGAAAATTGAGTTGTTTCTAATTTTTTTCTGTTTATTACAAACACGCTGTTATAAACATTTGTATAAAACACAAGCAGCTTGGAACTAAAGGCTTCTCATCCTTTTTGTCAACGAAGCAGCATGTGTCTGATGGCCATAGTTCTAGACACAAAGAAAAAAGTTTCCAGGAGTTACTTTAGCTCAGTGATGAAAAGAGTCGGGGGACAGATTCTCACAGGACAACTGCTGCCCGCCCCACCATCCCTGTAAACACCTGGTCAGTTCGCATACTTACTTTTTTGCTCTAAGCCAGTTCATGCTGACCTTACTCATTTGACCAAAATAGCCTGCACTATCATCCTCCCCAAAATGTCTTAAGTCACGATTATGACGTTCTTAAAGGTGTGAACTGAATCAAATGTATGTTTTATCATCATTCTCACCCAAAGCAGCACTAAACACATAGTCATTGCTTTGAAAATTCTGTTGTTCACTAAAGAAAATAATGTTAATCATTTGAGGCCTCAAGGTGGACCTCACACACAAAGGACAGGATACATTTTTGATCAGGACAAAGGTGCTGTGTTCCTCAATTCACTCTGTAGAAGCAAGAGCTAAGGCACAGTCCAGGCTGTACTTGAATACCGCACCTTACCAAGTATAACTGACAGATTCAAACCATAGTTCTGAAAATAGAAAACACTAAAATGTCATCAAATTTGCATTAACTTTTTTTTCCCCATCTAACTAAAGCTAGTTGATGTCAGGATGTTTACATTACCTTGAGTAGAGATACTTAAGTTTTAAGAAAGACTTGGGCTACACTGTATATAACTATGCCTGTTGCCTAATTTCTCTAGCTGAGAATACACAGAATGTTGCACTAATGACTGAGTAATAGTCACACAAGATCAAATTCTCAGTGGTCAATACCAGTAGCCAAAACAAGTCTACAGAGGCCACTTATGAACAAGATTAACCCAAAACATCAGTCTCAGCATTTGGCCTTCATTCTTTGCTTATTAAATATCTGTGTCCAGCACTTGGAGTCTTTCTCATCAGCAAAGTCATGCTGAGTTTTCCAAAAGATAAATATTAATAGCCTAGGCAAACACATGTGCTCTGCAGAATTCAGAGAGCTAAGAGTTAGGCATTAAGTTTGTAAATTCCCCAGCCTCAGAACCGTAATGAACAAACAAGAGGCAACTCAGCCAGCAGAACAGATAGCACAACAGTGTCCTGGTGGAAAAGAAAACGTAAGATTGTACAGTGTGAGAGCATACACTGCACAACAGCAGCAGTTATTACTTTGTGAGTAATTATTGCCTGACAAATGTTGCTTCAAAAGGCACTGTGATACAGGTAGGTTTGCCTTCACGGAACAAAGAAACCTTCAGGCTTGTGCAGTTAAGTGATTTATCAGAGTATCCTGTAGTTACCAAATGTGAGGTAGGGCTGCAACTCAGTGTAGATATATACCCAACTTGTAGTCAGTGTTTGATTTTTTTATTCATTGACCTAGAAACAAACTACAGGCACTACTCTTCCGCTCTGCTTTTTGTCTCTTAATGCTAATGTCCCGTTTCAGATCTATCTCATTCACAGCCAGCTGACTTTCTACTCATCACACTACTTTTATTTCAGATATTTCCTGGATGTACAAACATATCTTCCACTCTGTCTCTGCAGACTTTTCATCAACATAGAGGAAATTGGCGGAAGGAAAATAAGTTGAGGTCCTGGTTCTATCTTTACTGTTTTCCATCATCTGCACTCACAATCATACGCAAGTATGTGGTCAGCTCCATTACCCTTCATGTATCAGGACAAATGTTTGTCAAGGAAGAAACTTAAAGCTAGAATAGACATCATTCAGCAGCAGTTACAGCTCTATCAGCCCACAATGAGTGATTTCATGACTGCAGATAAACAGTCCTTCAAGGTCAGAAGGCAGCTCCAACAGAACATGAAAGGGTTGCGCTATAGTTATGATGAGTTGCCCTCCCTGACAAATGCTCATCTTAGGTCTCCAACATGGTGGCGACTAAGACAGTATGAATTTAGAAGGTGCCTTGCAAATATGTGGGAATGAAGGGAGGAAACACAAATTTCTCTATACTTTTCCTAGATCTGTGCTTGAGTTAGATTCCCAAAGCAGACAGTCCACTGTTTAACTGTCTGATGTGAACATTTTTAATTATGGAAAATTTTATGATGATAAAATTATAGAAGATATAAAATGTCTCATTTTATTATACACTTGACATAAAATTTACATTTATAAATTCATTGGCATTATATACTCAAAGTATTTTGCAATCATTACCAGAACTTCATGACCACAAACTGAAGCTGATTTATGAATGGCTTTGACAATTACTTTAATAGGGTAACAGGAAGACTTCCTGAAACCTGAGAGAACTTACTAGGAGAGACACAGGCCCACGTTTCTTCCACTCCTAGGCCTGAAGGAAAGGGGATGATGATATTGCTGGAGATTAAGGCGAGTCAGAACTTGCAAGGGACCCAGGTGACAGAACTATGGTGATAGGGGAATGTAGTGGGGGTGCAGCCAGCCCAGCAGCAAGGCAGGGAGAGGGCAGGAAAGTACAGTGGGGCTAGCTTTTGCCTGTCGCTCCTGTTCTTCAAATCTAAAGTAAGGGAGCCCATGCCCTGGATGTACAAAAGCTATGCCTTCAAGACACAGAAGGAAAGAAGCAGCCTGAATCAGGGCAGCAATACTAGAGGGGCAGGGGCAAAGGCAAAATCAGACAGACATGGGTGTCTTTCATGGGGAGTTAGGTCTTTGTTTTATATCAAATGTAAAGGAACAAAAGATACTTTTGTGGAATTATAAAATTTCAGATGTTATTTTCTCAGGTTGGAAAAACTTAACTTTTTTCTGTTGTTTCCAGATAGGCCTCTTGAAGGAATTGTAGATATGAAGGTGGTGAACACAGAACATGGATAACCTCAGCCAACAGTAAGGAATGCCAGGCTGGCTCCCCTTTACCATTCTCCCCTCTATGTAAAGTCATTTCTCTTCTAAGAGGTAGAAAGGGATTTGCACAGCTATAGACTCCTAGTTAAAAAGAATGCTTCAAGATCTGCAAGAGAATTGGTCAATGAAACAATATCACTCCAGTGGCACAACACATCCACTGTTAACCTGTTGCAAGCTTGGTATCCTTTCCTCCTGTTCCTGCTTTAAGGCCCTTTTACATACATATAAGCCTTTTAAATCAAGGGCTTAAACACAAGTCAATAATGTTAAAAATAAGGCATTATATAGCATTTAATGAAGACATGATCAATTTACTTACTAATATGTTGGGTCCTAGCAGGAAAGCAATTAAAAAAATATGATTTTGAACAAGTCTATTCCGAGAAGATAGCCAGCTCAGGCGAGCACACTGAGAGATGTCTGGCATAGATAGCATGAGTACAATCGAAGTTAATTTTCACTTATATGATGATCTTTATCATCTTCTTTTTCCCAGAGAGTAGTTCCCAAATCAAATTAGAGAATTCTCAGACCTATAATTGTATACCAAAAAAACAAGCTGGCTTAATCTTATCAATTTAAAAATCTTATCAACTTGAATATGAATGTCTCTACCACTGTGCGTGCTACTATTTTCTCATTGGAGACAAAACTGTTTATTAGTTCCCTGAGGGAAATTCTGCAAATCACACTCTTAGGTGAGGCATGCAGGCAGAGATTGTTACCCCAGAACCAAATCAGAACAGAGGGCAGGGGCAATTTAGAACTGCCTTCCAAACTACACATAGGCAGAGTATGGTTGAGTGGTCTGAACCAGAGATATACCCCAGCATCTGTCCTCTCCATCCCTCCCATCCCTGACTAATCTGACCAATACTGAACACCAGTCCCTAGGGGCCTTTCCCGAATGTTCCTGTGAGCAGCAGTGGTACTGCCTATCAGTGATTCTTCTTCAGTACATCTGAAAACTCCTGTTTCCAAAATCTGAAAGATTTTGTTTTCGGGAAGTGTATACATTCTGCCCTACGTGAAGTTGATATACCAGAAACAGGTTCCATTGGGTAAGCCAAGACCATGTGAATTCTCCTGTAGCAAACAAAGAACTGGACAAAAAGCACATGGAATAGGCCTGGGAAGTGGCACAGGGTTGGGCCTTAGAAACTGTCCTGGATCACCATTCCTCTGATGATTTCCCTGAGGGCTGCATCTCACTCTAGTGGGTCCAAAGCACAATGAAGCTGCCTCCAGTCTGTGCTTCTGCCCAACACAAGGATCCTCACACCTTCCTCACACACTTCAGATGTGTGTGACCAAAAGAAGGAAAATAGTTTCTCCTCTATTTCAAGTAACTCTGCCTCTGTTCACAAAAAAATCAGATTTCAATACCTTCATCCCTTCACGTCAACAAAACAAATTGATTTTCTTCCTACCTAGCTATAAGTATTCAAAGTTTAACTGAAACAGTGTATGAATACTTTCTTTTATCCAGGATTATCAAAAATGGTGATAGATGATAGATGATTGACAAATAGATGATAGATGATAGATAGATAGATAGATAGATAGATAGATAGATAGATAGATGATAAACAGACAGATAGATAGACGATAGAGCAATCCTGGGAATGGTGGTATGTGACTGTAATCATAACACTCAGGGGACTGAGGCAGGAAGATCACAGGTTTGAGGCTACCCTGGGATATATAGCAAGATTCTCTATAAAAAAAAAATGGGTGGACAGTCATAGATAGTACAGGTATATATTGACACATATGTATTCACATTTTCATCCAGGAATATATTTTGATATATGTCAGTCACTGACTTCTAATGATAAACATTCTTGAGAAACTATACTTTCCTTTTTAATTTTTTTCTAAAAATGCAGTATGTAACACAATGCTCTCTTGTGACTCCAGATAGCAACAGTGAACAGTACCCAGCACTCAGCTGCTCAGTCATGAAGATGACCAATGGATGCTGTGTTGTCAGACATTTTGAATATAAACATTTAATAAATTATATGAATATTGGAAACTTTGGTTTCAAATAGGCTTATGGTAGATGATTTTGATCAAGTGTGAACATACTTAAAGTAGTCTAGGCTAAGTCATGGTGTTACATTAGGTGTTAAATGCATTTTCAATGCATACTGTTTTCAATTGTAAGTTTACTGGAACATGTAGAATAAATATGCAGTGAGACATATATGTGTGTGTATATATATATATACATATGTATTTTAGGAGCAGAGAAAGGAAGATTAATGTGCATCAAGGGGAAAAGGAAAATATCATAATAAATTTATACATTATACAATATGCTTCTCATGCTGAATCAAAGGTAAATTTCAATCAACTTGATCCATAAATGCCTTTATATGTGAAATAAGTAAAACTTTACTGAAAATTGTTGAGAGAGCAAAACGTTGAAAATCAAAACATGTATTTGTTCAATAAAACCTAGGCATAAACCAGGTCTATTATGGATATGAAAACAAGAATTCTTCTAACACCATTGCAGAAGAGACACTTTAGAGGAAATATAATTCCCTTCAGATATTCAGATGTCATATAGCTAAAGATCAAAGCCTTATTTTACACAGTTGCAAAGGCAAAATAATGAACAAGTAAGTTTTGCAGATGCTTTTAACATTTTAAACTAAAAAAATATGATTAGTGCCTTACAGCATTGCTCTCCCCATCACTAAAAGTGTGAAACAGGGTCTTGATATGAAATTTAACTGTATTGCAGCCCACCTTTCTGCTTAAAAATAATCCCCAAGTCTTACACTCAGATTTGCAGGTCTGAGGATGGGGCGGGGCGTGTTTAAAGCATATTTTATTTCAAAGTGTTATTTTTGTACATTGAACCATAAACCATGATAAACTTGATTGTCAGACAAACAAGGTATCATACTCAATAGGTAATTTCCATTATAATTGCTGAAATGTTGAGGAAAAATTGAAATTATTATAGACTTAGAACCATTAAAAGCCCTGACTTTGAAAGCCAAAAGGCTCTAGGGCTTTCAGGGCTTAGAGCTGTAAGCATCCAAGTCTGCCAGTCCTTTCCCTAGGCCTCGGGTGCCCTCAAGTCAGAGACTACCAATGTTATAGAACCTACTTCTTGTGTACTCGTAATTTCTATGACACCAACCAGATGATTGGGAATCAGGTGCAGCAGGAGCTACAACAAAAAGCAGAATACACCTGGTGTTTGGTAGGTAGTAACAGCATCCTAAACCTTATCTGTGTATGAAGACTAGATTTATTTAAAAGCACAAGAGATCCCTGAAAATACTAAGAAGACAGTCAGGATTCTGGAGGCATAACAGAACAGATAAGGGCAGGCGCTCCAAACCCCAAAATCATTCATTTTAATGTGACCCTATCCACAATCTGTTGAGGGAGTCCTGCAATAATTTTCTTTGTCCTATAACAAAATATATAAAATTCTCAAGCTCCTGAATGTCATAAATATTTTCACATTGTTTGTGGTAAACACTACTAATTGATTCTAAATATTCATTCTTAGTTCCTTAGTAATTAAAGTGTGGATCTCAGCTAAACACTTGACCCAAAGTATGTTTATTTTTTAGATTTTTTTGTCCATTTGAGACAGGGTCTCTCTTTAGCCACAGCTGGCCTGGGACTCACTATGTAGACCAGGTTGACTTCAATCTCATAGAGACTACCTGTCTCTCCCTCTCAGGTGCTGGGATTAAAGGCATTCAGCATCATACCCAGCACAAAGATGTATTTCTAGTTGTCCTTTACAGATATTCTTACTGACATGACCAACATCTTACCAGTAAAATAAAAAATGTGTGGACTTCTAAAAGTTCTTCTGAAGAGACAATGGTACAACATCTCCTCTTCCAACTTCCATTTTGGTCCATGGCTGATATGCAGTGGAAGAGCAGAGTACACAGACAGAAGTGGGACATGACACAGACACGCCGGTGCATGGCTTTACCACTCCTGCACTTCTTATGTCTAGATCTGTGAACTATTCATTATTATTTCCTGCTCTATGCAACTAAATCTAACCCTAAGTAATATAGAACTCTGTCACTAGTAAGTATAGGCGGGTGCATTTTTCATAAACAGAAGATCTTCATTCACTCATTCCACTGGGTCTCGTATGAGAAGCCAGAGTAAATCTGACAGTCTGCACTGGGAAAAAGTTTACAGGCAGCACTAGATCCACAAAAGCATCTACATAGATTTGCTCCTGACTCAGCCAATTTTCTGTAATCAGACTTCAGGATAGTTTATAATAGTAAATAACATAATTTTAAATTATTCATTTCGTCTTCAATTTATTACTTAGTTAAGCATAACACCCACTACCTTGCCTCCCCTCACAAATATTTGTAAGGGCCTTGCTAGATATTAATAACTAGATTCATGGCTATTTTCATCAATAGCCCATGAGTTTCAAGGAAAGAGATCAGATCTGCTTTAAATTATGCTGCATCCGTCTAGAATGGCTTCAGATTTCTGGTCGCATTTATGAAATTACTTGGGCATATCAGCTATTTGGAATTAGAGGATTAGGAGAAACAGACTGAAAATGGAGTTATTATCTAAAGGTTCTACAGTGACTGTTTTGTTTCCCTGAGTCTAGTTTCCCCAGAAAGATTATGTTTGGGTGAACTTCCGAATTTGTTTCTTATTTAATGGTCTGCCCTTTTACAGCCTTAAAATAAATAAGGGAGTCAGAGTCTGCACCAATGCTCCTGAATCACCCAGACCCAAATGTCACTGGCGGTTATTTAATTTGCTGGTGATGATATAATTCAATATTTGAGTTAGGCTCAGGCACAGTTTAAATCATGTTGCTCAGAATACAGTTTCATGCAAAAAAGAAAAAAAATCCAAATCTTGCTGAAGAAACGAAACAGAAAACAAACTTCTAATGATGTCAGATAAAGGCAAACTGTTACTGGGAATTAAAATGTTTTGTTCTTGGAAAGAATGTTTTCATGTTATCAAAGATGATTTAGAAAATTTTTCTGAATTACAAAAAAACATAGCAAGCACAGTACTTGCCGTATTTGACACAATTTCCCTCGATTCTCTGTGTCCCACTGGCAGCTTCTTAGTCTCCACTTTTCCCAGCAGAGCCCGGCCTTCATCTGCTGTTTGTGACTTTTTTTCTTTCCATGCTTTCATTGTGGTACATTGCTGCAGAGTGCCCCAGAGCAACGTCGCACTTGTCTATGTTGTACGCACCTTCTTTTACTCCATAAAGGCCAAAAATATTTCCAGTGATATATGTAGAATGAGAGGAGCTCATGCCAATTTTTTTTATACTTTTTGTCCAGCTTATAATGTTAGCACATCCATGTGATTTGAATACTTTCCTCATCTCCCTGAATGAGCAAATAATCCTCTGCAGATCCAAGATTTCAAAACTGTAATTAGTTCTGAAATTCTTGGATATTATTGTTTTTCCTTCAGTACCCACACATAGGATGTTCCCCCCAAAGATGTCTTTTAACACATTTGAAGAAGGAGAATATTGATATTATTCGGGAAAAAATCTCTAAATCCAGAGGTTGCAAATACATTTAAATCTCTAGAGTAACAATTCCCCAATAAGATCTGAACAGTAAGTTTTTATATTTAAAAATTTAAGTATTTAGCTAGATGTGATGGTGCATGCCTTTAATCCCAGCACTCTGGAGGCAGAGGCAGGCAGATCTTTGTGAGACTGAGGCCAGCCTGGTCTACATATTGAGTTCTGGGTCAGCTGAGGTTACAGGGAGACCCTGTCTCAAAAAGACCAAAAAACTTTTAAAAGTATTTATCATTAGAGAGAAGAGAGAGAGAGAGAGAGAGAGAGAGAGAGAGAGAGAGCACCTGTGCATGCCACAGCATAGGTGGAGGTCAGAGGACAACTTTGGGACTCAGCTCTCTCCTACCACCGTGGGTTCTAAGGGTTGAACCCAAGTGATCAGCTTCATACAGCCATCCTGTCAGCCCCTAACCTCAAGATTTTTGACATCTTTATTGTTGTATTCTTTATTGTCAGTTCAGATTTTGGACTGTTCAAGGAAACACTCTGTAATGCTTTGCTTCTGGGTTTCAGCACTTCCTCAGTTGCTATGTATCTGAGAAGATCAGGATTACAGTGTTGTGTCAATCAGACTTATAATCATGTTAATTCAAACTATGCTAACTGAGCGCTATAGTTTGGGTATAGCTTGCATGTGTCCCTCAAATCTCACATGCTAGCAACTTGGCTCAGTGTGTAACAATGGTAGAACTTCTCAGATGTAGGGCTTTTGATCAGGTCAGTGGGGCATCACCCTTGGAAGGGTTTAATGTCACACTCTTGGTACTTAAATTAGTTTTGGGGAGGTTAGGCTATTATAAAAAGAATAAGCCTGGTCCTTGAATCCCTTTGGCTCTCTGTCTAGCCACATGACTGCCCTTTCCTCCTTGCATGTGTGTCCACCACAGTGCCATCCACCACAATGCCATCTACCATGTCGAAATAAAGCGAGGAGGAACTCACCAGAGACTAAAGCAATGGAGCCACATAATCTGCAACTTTCTACATCCCAGACTGTGAGATAAATGAACCTCTTTTCTTTATATATTACTCAGCCTTGGGATTTTGCTACACAAGAGAAAACAGACTGATGATTTAAAATTCTGGCATTACAGACTCAATTAACCAAACCCAGTCACATTATCACCAGACTAAATGACATAGCAAAATATTGAAGACTTGGAGCCTTTCTCATTATCATCCTCTAATCTACCCCTGCCTCAGTCAAAAGCTATATGGAAAATATAATTAAAACTTCTGACCAGAATAAAGCAGGCAGTTGCTTTGCATGTCAATAAGCATCAAATTATGTAAGTGGTTGGGGAAACCTGTTCTTGCTGATCAGAACATTGATATGAATGTAAAGATCATCTTTACTCACTTTCCTGACATCAATTTCTTACGCTACAGTTTTTCTTGGCTAGGGTTTCCTGCTTTCCCAGATATTGGTCATCATGATCGCCACTTTCTTACTTTATATATAAAGTATTAGTTTCCTCCAGCGTGTCCAACTCCTACAGTGTCATGCTCAGGAGGCTTCATTATCAAGACTCCCTGGTATGTTAGTGAATTTTCCAGGGATTTGCATATCCGTTAAAACTATTCCCTGATCATTGCAGTTCAGAGAATTGTTGGTGTAGGAGAGACAGGGAGAGATATGAATGTCCATAGCTCTAATCTAGTTGTTCTTCCCCTACTTCAGTTGATTTGCCTAATCTCATTCAAGCCCATGCCTATTATGACTGTTTCTAGTGATAATGCTTCTCATTGTGGCGCCATGAGGACTATTTGCATCATTCCCTGGCAGAGATAGAATGGGGTAACACAAATATAAAAGGTGTGTGATGGAGCATAGAATGTTGACGAAAAAACATTCAACATTGCAATAGGAATAAAGTGACCTGATATATGCTTTCTTAACTGCTTCTCAGCAGTTTACTAAATCCATGTGCTCAGAATTTAAGGAAGAACTGCAACATGCCAGATGACTCAGAAAATCCTCTTGGTGTTTTGTGTTGGGGCTGTAATGTGTCCTGGGTTTCTGGGGACCTAAGTTCTTAGCAACCCTTTAATAGGAAATCTGAACAATTTGACAAGTGCGAGTTAAATTTTATTACCACCTTTATTGCTTGCAAAGTTGAATTAAAGGCTATAATTTGGATCATTCACCAAATATGAGAGAGCCTTCTGTTATTTTCTCTAAACTCTGGAGTTTGGCTCCAAACATGGGGGGATATGAAATTATAAAGTGTCTTGAGCACATTTAGACATCAAAGATCTGAGAGAAACAAAGATGCTATCCTGTCACAACCATTGAATGGAAAGAGAAATTTACCAGGCTAGACCATTAGTAATGAAGGGAGTTGAGGGAACGATGATGGGCATTTTACACATACTAACTCTTCTTGGGCAGTAAAATGGAAATTTCTTCTCATCTAAGGAAAGGTGAGATGCATTGCTCTAAACTATTTCTTAATAAAATAAGAACCAAGTGTTGGAAGCCAAGCTAAGAGAAACGAAATATCAACCTCCATGAAATGCATCATGTCACTTCCTCCACTTCCTTCCTTCCTTTCACTCCAGCAAGAGGAACATGCAGTCTTGGCAAGAAACTGATTTCCATAGAGTACAGTTACCACTAAATGCTACAGTCCAGCCTGTTGAGGTTTTCCTCTCCATTCCTAGGATGTAACAGGATATAGGGAACTGGTGACATTTATGAGAAACACCAGGACAGGTAGGCCAATCCTGTTGGACCTTACCAGTGGATACGCTGGCTCCAGCAAAGCTTCTAAGTAAGGGGTTGGTTGCCAAGTCTGGAAAAAAAAAAAAAAAAAAAACACCATGTTTGCTTCTTGTTTCAACACACAGAGTTTGGTTTATTTTATATGGTAGCTGTCTTTTTCATTTTGACTATCTAAGCAGGACTGTTTCTTTCCTGCTTCAGTCATGTGCCATCATTCACTATTCTAGGTCAAATTTCTCAGTGTGAGTTTAAAACAAAGCATCAAGTTTCCATAGACATGGTAAACTTTGCTTTTAATAAAGTATACTGCTCTGTCAGAATCTTTCATTTATGTATGAAAAATTATTTTGTTTTCCTTAATTAGTTTGTTTTCCTCAGTGAAAAATTATTTTGTATTCCTCGATGACTAAAGAATTGTTATTTGATATTGTTAGGTTTTACCTTAATATTATTCATAAATTACTCATAACTCAATTTTGGTTTCTCTTTATACAATGAACACATATTAGTCTTACTTAAGGCAATTCTAGCATAACTTTTCTCCAAAGGAAAAGTAATACCCAGTATCCTAATAGCCATTATCAATGTTTTGAGTTATCAATTATCAATAATTCCCACAAGTCACCTTCCCTCCTTGTCCTGAAAGAGAAAACTCAGTCATTTGAGACTCAAACATCACCTGCTTTTGCTATAAAAATACTATTACTCACACAGGATGCGCTAGCCTAACCCTTCTGTCAACAAACATTTCATGTATTATTGTTATGCGGTCGATGATGTTAACAGTAGATGGTTTTAACAGATTTCTATCAACTACAAGCACTTGCTTGTGTCAATGAAAACTTAAAATGAATCTGATTAATCATTGATCTGGCAGAAAACACAAACTACTGATGACAGTCTGCTTCTCCCTCTTCCTGTCCTCACCTCTTCTCTGCTTTGTGGCCATCATTGCCTTTTGTTTTTTTTCTACAACATTGCTTTACTATGTGTTTGACCTTTTTTAGCTCAGGCCCTGTCAGAAAGTTGCCCTTCTACTTCAATACCAAATTCTTTCAAAAGAAAGTACTCAGCTTATTGTAGTCAAGAGTCTTTGAAGCCCCTAACTCATTGCTTTATGAAGTTGGTTTTCTACAGTACAAACATGTTTGTGATAGAAGCAAGTGATTATTTTCAATAAATAGCCCCCACAGGGCTAGAGTTATAGGTCAGTGGTAGAGAGCTTGTCTCGCATGCATAAGGCCCTAGGATTAATCCCCAGCATGTACACACACACACACACACACACACACACACACACACACACACCAGTCCCCTTGAAGAAATCCAGTTAAACTTTAGCTGAGAACACACATACACATAAGCTGTTTATGCAAATATGTATTCTTTTATATGAATTAGTTGGACATCATTAACAAAAATATATTTCTTACTAATCTATAATTATACAAGGCCTACTAGATTCAATGATCCATTAGAGTTTAAGAAATTTATTTCAAAGTAGATTCACAATAATTTAATGGAGGTGGTGTTGAAGTATTTGAGTGCATTTTTAATTTTCTTTCTAGTGTTACTTCTCTTTGCCTCAGTTTTCAGTAAGTCCACAGAGAAAAAATCTCATGCACAACATGCACAACACTAAAGATATTTTTAAAGTTTATAAGATAGCTTCTGCTACCTTTCCTGTAAGACATTTCTGTTTTTTGCCTACTATAGTTTACTGTGAATATATAAACTTGGCTTCAGGCAAAATAAGTTATAACATTCACTCTTGCACTTTGATAGAACTGACAGGTAGACGTTTCCAAATATCCTGTGTAGCATAATGGAGTAAATGAGTGGAGACAGGAAATTTGTCAGTCACACCATTATTTGTTATTGAAAGAAAGAGAGAGAGAAAGAGAGAGAGAGAGAGAGAAGGAGGGAGGAAGGAAGGAAGGAAGGAAAAGAAAGAAAGAAAGAAAGAAAGAAAGAAAGAAAGAAAGAAAAGAAAGAAAGAAAGAAAAGAAACCAAGAGAAGCCTTTGGCAGGGCAGGTATCTTTGTGGCTCAAGGTTGTAATTCATCAAGTAAGTGGACTTTCTCAGGAAGTATCGGCAGGTGTGCAGGCAGAAACCTCTTTTGATGAGGCAAATACAGATAACCTGACATTGTCTAAATCAAGTACAATGTTCTGGTTTGGGTTTGCTGACACTTTGCTAAGGCCACAATGCTAGTTAAAATAAAACTAAGGGGATGATTGGAATTAGATGTCTCTTCTGATCTAGTAATTCCATAATATGGTTCTAGGACAGAAAGGAACAGATTCTGAGAATCTGGGTTCAGTGTTGTTGAGAAGCCCTATATTATCATCTTTTTACTGATTTTTGTTTCCTGGAGCTCTTATATGCTTAGAAGTTCCTTGACTTCCATGTGCTCACACATTGCTCTGATGTCTATAATATTGTCTTTAGTATGAAAATAAGTTCCTTTCATTTTTCACAAGCATACCCACAAAGCCACCCACTTTACTCATTATTGGAGGAGCAGATTTCACTGAAAAGATGGGACTAACAAGATGGGACTGTGCCCTGTGCAGAAAATAAAAGCTCCTAAAAGTCCGCATGTAGTCTCCCTCTTCTTCATATTCCTTGCCCATGACTCAGCCCCTCTTCTCAGGGTTCTGCCCACCAACATCTCTTGTTGCCACTACCCTTTGTACCCCTACATCTTTTCTTTTTCTACTGAGTGCTAAGTTGGCTCTCTGAATGCAGAACACCTTTTGATCACCCTCCAAAGTCTGGTGGCATCTAAATTCTTTGAGGAACTCATCTTCCACCCCAAACACTAATCAGAGCATTTTCCTAAATAGTAATTATTGTACGCTCAAAAGAATTTTGTTTCCAACTGCAAAGAAAATATTTTCAAATTTATCTCTTCTTCCACATATATAAAAAGGACATAAATACATAATAAATACACATATGGAGAAATACACAAGGGGATTAATAAATAGTTTCAGTTAAATACACTTTTGAATACACTTAAAATACTTAAAAATACTTTTAAATGCACTTTTTGTTTTCTCTTTTTACAAGTCACTGTGGAAGCACATAAATATATTCATTCCAATATGGTTTCCTTATAATAATAATCCTACTAATCCTCTCTCCGACCAAAGATAATTGGATAATAAGATGATACATATGCATTAGTGTTACTAGGAAGGAGAGGCAAAAGTAGTGCTAAAGTCCGACAGAAGAGCAAGGACATGCACATCACCCTAGACAATCGTATTAGGAAGAGGTTAATTATACAGACTCGAGTGTCTAACAAGAGGAGCTCTATTAACCTTTACTCTTAGTCTAATACTCATGAATAAATTTCTTAATGTCTACAATGACTCAATAAGTCTTTTGTAAAAATACACTTGCATTTTAGGATAATCTATGCAACAGGAATAATTCAAGCAGAAAGAGTTTTTCTTTAAATACCTCTACTAACTTTCAGAAAAGAAATTGTCTTTGTAAGGAGTAGATTGGAGTTCTAAATCATTGAGGAAAGTTTATAGAAGACTAAGAGGAAGAAAACTAAATTATATACAGGCTAATCAGTAAGCAAAAGTTTTATTTCAAATCCTTTTTAATCTTTTCCTTTAAGAGAAAAATGAAGCGAAACGTCATAGCCATACTTGTAATCACAGCACTTTGGAGACTGAGAGAGGAAGATCCCAAGTTCTAGGCCAACCTGAGAGCTGTAGCAAAATCTTTTCTTCATAAGGAAAAATAAAGAAAAGCAACACTTTCTTTTTATCATTAAGAAGAATAAACAAACCAATCACAGACCTTGGTAATTTAGCCGGAATCACCTATCTTCAGTAAGTGCCACAAGTGCCCTGGAAGAAAAAATTAGAGGCTTATGCCAAGTAAAACAAAATGGGCAGAAACAACACAGCAGCACACACCCATTACTGTGGAGAATTCTCACTCACAAACCATGGCAGAATAATAACAACAAAGCTGTCTCAAAGAATTAGCTGCCATGCAATCATAAAATACATCGTAAATATGAACTTCACTAGATAATTTCTCAAACCATCACGCGTTACTGAAGACTAGCTGTAGCAGATACTTTGGGGTAAGGCTGCTTACATAGCATTGACATCATTGCTCTGTATTCCCTGGCTTCTCTTAGTATTTGTGCCATGCAACCTAAATGCTACTCTTGATTGGACCAGGAATGGACATGTATCCAAAGCTGGCTTGTCAGCATCTCTGTCCCAGGAATTCAAAATGGAAATTTAGAGGCACATATTCATTTAGGGTTAACTCTTGAATAAAGGTTATATAGGCTTGCAAGCTGTGGCATGACCGTTTCTGTGAGGAAACTCCAAAGACCAGTATGGAGAAGGAAGAAAAATGGAAGTAGAAGCTAGAGAGACAAAGGGAAGTCGAGCCTGGGTGGCTCATGGTCACTCATTTCTTGATTGCAATAGAATATTTCCTGCTTTAGGGTTCCTTGTTCTTTTATCTATCACCTAGAAACCTACCTAATTCTTACCATTTCTTTATGTTAAATGATTTATTCTTGGTTATTTGTGATCAAGAGGAACTTTCAGACTCTGCCGTCCTTTTCATAGTGCACATTATTTCCAGTTTAGTGCCTGGAAGGAAATGCATGTTCATGCATTGTAACTCTGTATACCTAAACTTGCCAAAGAATTTTATGATGAGAAAGAGAGGCATATATCCTAAGTTTTTCTGTGTGAAGAATTTCACACAATTCTTGACACATAAAAGAAACCTGAAACAGCTTTTGAATGAGTGGAAAGGAATACACGTTCATCAAATTACAAACAACCCCAAGGTGAGAATCCTGCTAAAGACTTGGGGAAGCAATACCTGAAGTTTGACTGATCTCATGATGCAGAAAAGCAGCAACTTCATTATACTCTGCACGACACAAGTCTACAAGCATATCTACAACTCAGCTGAAAACTGCATCTACCCCAGCTCACCTGCCTATACTTCCAAGCTGAATGAATCCTTCCTGTCAGCAAAACCCAGTCCTCCTGCTTCTTTCTCATATAGATCTCAACCCAGCCCTACTTCCTGTCCATGGTAGACTGGCCACCTCAATAGCAGGGAAGAGACTGACAAGCAGTGAATGAATTCACCCTTTAGATCTGAGTAGAAAGAAAATAGACATACTGCTGCAAAGAAAGTAAGCTGGGCAATAATAACCCCACCACCTGTAGCATAAGGTGGCAGTCTGTGAGCATCACCATTCCAGACAAGTATTTCCACGTATGTAATCTGTGCCATGCAAATAAAGGCATCCCTCCTTGATCAATGTTCAGTTCTAGGCAGAGGCTCAGTTTGCAGGGCTATGGGCTACCACTCTATAGTGCCAGATGACAGGCCTTTCCTAGCAGTTTGGGCATGAGGCTATTGCCCTTTGAGATTTTTACTGACTGTGAACATTTTCTGATGGAGACCCATTCCTTTTTCTAGTCTCCCATTATTGGCCTTTCCTCCCTGTTTTCCACTAACAGAGCAACAAGTTCAATCCTGGGAACTTCAAACTGAGCTGGGGCAAAGCAGGGGTTGGCCCTGCCTCCTGTTTATTACACTGGCAAAAACTTCTTAGGATGCCATTGAAAAAGAAACATTCTTAAGAATGGTTTTGGTAGGAGGTCCATATTGCCTGAAGCATAAAGCTTTAGGGAGCTGGGGATTTCAGTGGTAGTAGCTGAAAACTTTGTCAAAGCATCATCTGAACCTGAACTATCGAACACTAGAAGAGACAAACTTAACAAGTAGGTTAAAATTCAGGGACCAAATGCAAGAAGTAAATAGTTGGCCATAAGTAATCTCCAAAATGAAGGCAATCAGGGCAACCATTACCAGAAATTGGCTTTAAAAATCCCATCAGTCAAATTCTTCTTACCTTTGCTCTCTAAAACTGCTGTCGTGATTACTGATATTTTTTGGATATTTTCTTCTAGTTATCCAGATTTGTTAACATAAAAGTAGCATTCTTCTTTTAGTATGGTATACCTTGAGCAGTAAATCTGGAGCTCAGCAGTTTTAAGTTTAACTGTGCTTGTATTACTGTAAGTTCTTTTGCTAACATAGTTATTTGATTAGTGCGTGTAATGTAAGATCTTTGAGAGGAAAAAAAATTACCCACTAGAGAAGGTAACAAGAAGGCAAGAGCTTGTTGTGTCATAGCACAGAGATTCTGGGTTTCAGAAGTACCCACCACACAAGACAGAATCAAGATAGGAGACAAATTTAGATATGTACTGGGGGTCCACTTAAAGTTGGGCAAAAATGACTCCTTTGTAGGTCTTTAGGAGCATCAAGCTTTCTAGATAAAATGGGTGAGGAGAAGACTCTTCATTGGGGCTAGTAAATTGTTTTACTTTGGTTATGCTGGGTGTTTAAGACTGTGTAGGTGGCCAAAATTATCCTCTCTTGCTGTGATAAACTGACATTCATCAGGGGTTATTCTTAAGGTCTCAGGAGGATCCTCTTGACTCCTTTTGTTTTTTATCACTATTTGTGTCATCTCCTGGGTTGGATCAGGGTTTTAAGTCTGTAGCATCCATTGGAAGGACTGAGGACATTTTCTCTGTGACACCCTTCTTCTTTAAAGAATGAACTCTGATTAAGACAAGTCCTTGGGATCCCACAGCCTCTTAATGAAGAGGATGAGTGATATAGCGGAGTTGTAGGATCCTATTAAGGAATACTGTTGTTTCCTGCCCCCTAGCCTCAAGCCAATCAGAAGCAAGAGTCAAAATTTTGGCTAATCTCTTTAGTCTCTTTAACCTCATGGGACTTTGGCCTCCAAGTACATTTTTACACACTTGGTAAAATGACAGAAGGTCAGTTACATCAATCTTGAAGAGCCAATAGTGGCTTAAAACTAGGACATTGTGATAGTGCTAATTTTCAGCTTGACAGTATCTGGAATCACCTAGGAGACAAGCCTCCAGTCACACTTGTGAAGGATTATTTAGCCTGGGAGGGATTAGGTTGATTTTCTTAACTGAGGTGAGAAGACCCACACTGATAATGAACAACACCTTACCTTAGACTTGGGTTCTGGCCTATATAAAAAGGAGGGAGCCATTGGGCCCAGCGCAAGCCTTTGCTGTTCTTTGCTTCCCAACTGTGGTTGTGATGTGACCCACTGCTGCAATTCTGTTGCACTATCTTCACTGCCACATAGAATGTACCTGTGAACTGTGAGCTCAAATGAGCGGCTTTTGTCAGGGTACTTTATCATAGAAACAGAAAAAGAAATGACATTCAGACATTTTTAATACATCTTGATGCAGATAATTTCCTAAACAGCTAAAAGCCTGACAAGCTTGGCAGAAAACATGAATAATTATGGTAATTAAAATATAAATTCCTTTCCTTTAAGCTAATTTTTATGTAACTAAGGTGATTAACATTTTAAGAAAGCCTTATTGCTATGAACAGAGAATCAGGCTCTACTTTTATGTCACAGTATTGAAAAATAACCTCAGGAATTTTTTATTTCATTTTTAATAATTAGTTATGGGCAATTTTATTAAACTCACACAAATTTTTTGTACTTAGGCCTAACTTCATTATATAA
>NW_008357993.1:1269441-1278712 GCF_000622305.1 Nannospalax galili | reverse complement strand
CCTTATGCTTTAATAATTTTTAGATTTTAATTTGGACTGTTTCCAACCTATACATTGGAGTTGTCAGGTGAAGATAAAAGCTCAAAAGTGACTCTTCATATGTAGATTTGGGTAAAGAATTAAAGTGGTTAGTATCCATAGAAAACAATCAAGTGGAGAGCTAGAATTAGGCACACTTATATGGTACAGAGAGACTGGATGGCATTTTAAGGAATAGAAAGGGTTTAATTTTAGGGTCTGATGATCAAACTTAGTCCAGTTCTTTAGAATGTATGAAAATGATGAGTCCAAAAGGAAAGAAAGGGCCTGACCCATGTTGAGACAGAGGGTCAGAAACCTGAATTCCTAACAGACATCTCTCTGAAGGACAAAGGTCCTAGATATCTGAAAGGCATTCAAGGTCCAACTTTCAAAGGGGAGTCCATTCTGGAAAGGACCTCTCAATGGGATTCAATGAAGGACTTGATATAAAATCTCCATGAAGTAGACCCTCAGGGATAGGGCATCTGTAAGGGATCTGGCCACAGGGCCAATGGGTACAGGGCAGGAATGTCAGAAAAGGAAAGTCTCACCAATCTAATTTAGTGGGGAAACCTTCAAGATGTGATGAACAGTCTCAGTGGATGGGCCAGAAGAAAAGAAGAGGGTATAGGGAATAAAGTATTTGCTGTAAGGTGCACTGGAGGGTTTGACTATGACAAAAGAGAGGCTTTGAATTTCACCAGAGTGTTGCCCCACCCAGAAGTCACAGCATCTGAATTTTAACAGTTCCCTGAGTCTTCCAATGGAGGGAGGGAGGGAGGGAGGGTGGAAAGGAGGGATACCTTGTATATAAAGATGGGAGAGCAGAGGGGAAAGAGAGAGGGGAGGAAGGGAGGGAGGAAGGGAGGGAGGAGGGGAAGGAGGGAGGGAGAGAGAGAGAGAGACAGAGAGAGAGGAGAGAAATTTCCAAAGGAGCCTGGGTTGCTCACCCCTTAGTGTGTGTGGTGGTGAGGACTTACCAGAGTCAAGTACTGGAACAGGGAGACCTAGCAAATCCAGGAGTGCCAAGACTGAAGGCTTCAGGGACCTGAATGCACAAGCAAGACTGCAAATGTCCCAAGACAACATTCCCTAGTCAAGCCCTGGAGCAAGGAAATATGGCAGCCCCAGGATACCTGGCCAGAAGACTTCAGGTCTCCAAGCCCACACAGGCAATGCTCTCCACATGGGCCACCAATGTGGTAGATTGGCCTCAGTGGTAACAGGGAAGAAATTGGCTGGCAGTAAATGAATTCACCCTTCAGACTAAAGTATAAAGAAACCAACTTTATTGATTACCTTACAAGGGGTAGCAGGCTGGGCTGTAACAAGAGCTGCAGCTTAAGACAGTGGGCTAAGGAAGCCTCCATTTTGGAGAGATATTTGATTAGTTGAGGTTAAGGTGAGTTACTTTGTGAAGTTTCCTGGAAAGTAATTGACACAAAGTGAACGAGGGCAAATCAAAGCCTCCTCAGGTCAGAGGCTCAAGTTACAGGGCTCAAAACCTCAGCTCTTTGGTGAACAGTGTGGCTGGAGGGGAAGCTTTCCCATCTTAGATTTCAAATCAAAATCCCTGGTAGGGATTGCCATAGATGAGGAACAGCTGACCCTCCTGGAACAGGGACCTCTGGCTGACTAGATTTACCAGAAGGGCAGACAGGGGGGAATGGATGAGGGTGCTGACAACACAGTGGACAGTGACAGGGATGGCAGAGTATGGAGCCTCTAGTGGGAGAGGAAGGCTGTCTATCTGACGAGTTTGTATTCATGCTCAGATGCCGAGGAGCTCAGAAGGTGGGCGACTGTGACCAGTGATAGTCATGTATATAGAGATTAGAAAAGCATGTGAAAACATCTCAATGTCAATTGCTTTGGAATAAATTCTTCTGTATGAAAAAAAAAAAAAAGTTGTGCTGTAAAGTATTCCTTGAGAAATGTTTATAATTCTATGAGAATGTAAATAGTTTCACAGTAATTGTTTTTCAGTTAGAATATTCTAACTTAATTGCAGCGCAGTCTCTTTAATTTCTTGTTCATTAATTTTTAACTAACTTCATAAAAGAATAAGAATAAAAAAAATGTGATTTATTTTAGAAAAAGTTACCTGGACTGCTGAAAAGAATGTATATTCCACAGCTGTTGGATGAAATATGCTATAAACATTTATTAAATCTAAAAAAAAAAAAATTTATTTATTATTTTTATTTTATTTGTATGAGTGTTAGTCCTGCATGTATGTAAGTACACCTGTGCCATGTCATGCCTACAGAGGTCAGAAGAGCACATTGGATTTCCCTGGAACTGGAGTTTCTAATGGTTGTTAGCTGTCATGTGGAAGCTAGGAATCGAACCCAGGTCCCCTGCAAGAGCAGTCAGTGCTCTTAACCTCTGAACCATCTCTCCAGCCCCTCCAATCCATTTTTATGATCTCTTATTAATGTCCTTCCCTCCACACTTTCTGAAGATTTAATTCTGTTTAGTGTCACTCTCTCTATTGGATCATTATCATTACTATGCAAACAGTCCCTTTGTCAAATACACACCTGGGCTCTAACATGGTTTTCTGACTTCACATCACTTTTAGTTACTGGCCTATTTCTTAAGTTTCATTCAGCTTTCTTTGAGGGTGTAATGCTGGGTAGGTGGACAAGGCTCCAAGGGATGGACCCACACTCAAGAGCATTTGGGGAACACAAATTAGACTCAATAGGTCTTTATCTCCCTCTCTCTCTCTCTCTCTCTCTCTCTCTCTCTCTCTCTCTCTCTCTCTCCCTCTTTCTCTCTTTCTCTCTCTCTCATTTTGAGAAGAAATGGAGTCAGGTGTTTGAATATGGTCAAAATACATTGTGTGAAATTCTCAATCAATAAAAATTTTTTTTAGAAAAAAAGAAAGAAAAGAAAAGAAAATGCTGCCCTATCTTTGGCTTTCTCTTTTTGTTACAAACTAGTAGTTTCTATTGTACACAGACCAAGATTCAAGAGTTGTACAGCAAGTAATGTAATGAAAATTACCCTTCTACATTTTGGAATTGGTTATTACTGTGGACAGAAATTCTTTTTAATGCTTCTTAGGACAGTGTGGTTTCCTAGAAATGTTTATTTTGTTTCCTCAAGCTGATGACTAACATCATAAATAGAGATATACTGCTGGAGTACAAGTTCCAAGAACAGACCAGTGGTAAACTTAAGTTTCCCGCTGACCGTGGTCCTACAGAGACGCAAATGGAATTCGACCTTTTCATTATGGCTGAAGTGTTGTACTGGGGCCTGCTGATGTGTTTCCTGCTTCTTTACCAAGCTTTGCAATTCCCCTTTTCCTTCCTTCCGTCTCTTCTCTCTAATCTTCCCAGTCTTGTTTGTCCTTTACCACCTTCACTTCTCTCTTTTGCTTGCTGATCTCCTTCTCCCCCATCTTCTCTCTTTCATCTCCTTCTCATTTTCTACACTTGCCTTGCTCCCTTCCATCTGTTTTCAGCCTTAAAAGTGCCCAACCTGTTCTGGACACTACAACTAATCGTCCCACCCTCTCTTTTCTGTTTAGCATTCTTCTCTTCCTGTATGTGAAAGGAGGTGGTGATAGTGGGAAGTGATAGGTGGTAAAATGCAGTAATTGCTAACAGAGATGTCAAATATGAATCTGAAAATCAAACAATCCAATTATTCCTGCAAACTCTGATCAGAGGAGTCATCAGACTCTGACAATTGAACCTTCCTGTATCCCAAAGGATTGTTAGGGGTGTGCTTTTATAGGTATAGTTTTTATCATTTGTAAATAAAACTGTAGATATAAGCTTTTTGCTTTTTATTTGCTTGAAAATTATCAAAGTTTTTATATTAACCAACAATTGTGTCAAGTACATATTTGGTGCCAAAATATTATTGGTAATAGTATGATAAAATTTCAGAGTGAATTCAGTTTATAGGAGAATAGAAATATTGGGCTCAAATTCAAATATTGGTTGTTCTCAAGCCCTACTAACCAAGACAAGAAGTGGTCATAACTTTAGGTGTGTTATTTGCCTGTTTTGATTATCTGCCATGGAAATTGTTGATACACTGGTATCCCCTTCAAAATTCTTCCAAATATTTTAGCAAGTCTCCTAGGGGATATCTCAAATATTCCCAGAAAAAGGTCTTCCACTATTACAACTGTCCAACATTTTCTCTGCCTTGTCTTAGAATAATTTGTATACTGTTTTCACTGCTCAGTATCCTAATACTTAGAATGGGAAAATGGTTAGGAGAGCTAAGATCAGACAACAATCTTGCTTTGTTCCCTAAATCATTGTTCCCTAGAAACATAATTTAAAAGTTTGTGTCTTTCTCATGCAGTATATGCCTATGAGGCCAGTGGCACTGAATCAGAATCAGTGGCAAAGGTGAACAAGTAGAGGGGCTCATTAAGAAGTGGCTCTCTTCATCCATTTACAGTGCTTCTTTATGGGTATTGCCATTAGTTATTGAACAGACAAAGTAGAATTCTTCCTTCACAGATTGGTACAAGAATCCTTGGTCTTGCTACTAAGGCAATCTAAACTTTAGTTGTGAGAAAGATATAGACCAGTCAAAGAGATTGTTGATGGTTGCCGACTGGATTAGTCACTTTCTGTTGCTGTGATAGAAACACCATGACCAAGAGAATTTATAAAAGGAAGAGTTTATTTAGCTTATAATTCCAAAGGGGCAAGAGTCCATCATGGTGTAAAGGCATGGCAGCAGAGGTGGCCAGAGGAGGAGCTGAAGCTAAGTTCTCACATCTTGAAACAGGCACAGGAAGCAGGAGAGCAACTCAAGATCAGGCAAGGCTTAAGAACTCTCTAAACCCACCCCCAGTGACGTGCTTCCTCCAGGAGAGCCATACCTCCTAAGACCTCCTAAAACAGCACCACCAACTAGGGACAAAATCTCTGAATACTGGGAGCCTATGGGAGGACATTTTCATTTAAACCATCACACCCACTAAAAGTAGGGAAATATCAATGATGCTCTGTTATAGAATCAGAAGGAAGACTTGGCCAACCAAGTGAGTTGCCTTTAAGAAGGTAAGTAAATAAGGATAATATATCATCTTCTAGACTAGTAATTTGAAAATTATTTTTTTATTAATAAAATTTGTTCTTTGATAATTTTATGTCAGATGTAATGCATTCTGATTACCCTTATCCCCCATCCTCTCTTACCTCCTCACCTCTGTCAAACCCCCCCACAAGTACCTTTCCCATGTTTACAGCTTTCTTTTGTTTTGTTTTGTTTTGTTTTATGACCCACTGGGTTTAATCAGGGCCACCTGTTTGACCATTGGTATGGAGCTATCCAGTGGAACCTGGTGGGCTCACCAGTTGGTACACATCTGGAGATACTGACTCCTCCTTTGTCAGAATCCTTCAATAGCCAATAGTTCAGCAGGGAGGGGTGGGTCACATGACCACCTACTCTATCCATGACAGGCTGTTCATAGGTCCAGTCTTGTACAGGCCCAGTGCAGACAATTGTAGCTACTGTGAGTTCATGACTGCAATGGCTGTGTTTTGCCCAGAATATGTCATTTCATCGTCCTTCTCCTTATCTCTGGCTCTTAAATTCTTTCAACCATTCTTCTGTGATATTCTCCGAGTCTAAGAGGGGTACAACCACATTGCTAAAGACAGAACACATCTTGGTTGCAAGGTTTTGAGAAACCTTACTGTAACTGAGCTGGGGACTTCCTCCTATCTGGCTAGTTTTCATAATGCTGGAAGGTGCTATGTAGGCTTATTGGGGGAGAAAAGGCAACAGCAGTCTTGTCCAGTTGGGAACCTTGTGGCCAGCAAGACTGGCCCACCAGGCAAGATGTGCCCATTAGTGCAATAGTGGCATGACTGTCATGTTGGGCAGCCTACTGCTCTCTAACTGGATTTGAGGCCTGCTCCATAGGAAGGACTTCAAGCCTTTGTAATGTAAACCCAGTCAAAATCCTGTGGCTGGGGAGGGCATAGGTCCTAGCAGAGAATTTATTGCTGCTGTTTAGCTAAACATTGGCATGGAGTCAAACCGCCTTCTAAACTTCAATGTTTATATTCATAGACAGATGCTGCCTTTAACCTGAATCAGAGAAACTTCTTTACAATAAATGGTGGTCACAGAGTCTTCTTGCTGCTCCAGGAACTGAGAAAAAGAGATATTTGAATGTTCAACCCTGAATAGGCTATTTGTTGAGAATTTTGATGACCTATTTCCAAAAGCAGTGAAGACAGAAGCTCAACTGTAATGTCCCCAGAGTGAAAGTTACATGAAAAAATAGAGAGCATGGAATGGAATCTCATAATTATTTTCAAAATTATGAATGAATTTAAGAAAGTGATCTCCCAGAAGATATCAATTGCCAATAGTTCCTTAGCTAGGGCTAGGATTCTGTGCCCACTTCCCATTTCTATGCTGGAGTTTTCTCTGGTTATGTTCTCAGAACTGCTCTAGGTTCATGTGATCAACTGCCCTATTGTGTCCAGAAAACACTGTTTTGTGGTATTCATCCACTATGTGTGGCTCTTGCAATTTTTCTTTCTCTTCTCCCACCACACTCCTTGTACCGTGGAGGGAGGGGCCTGATATAGATGTCCCATTTAGGGCTGAGCACTCTACAGTCTTATTCTCTGCATGATGACCATAGTTACAAGTCTACCAATTGATACTGTCTTTGGAATAGGTCCCTTTTAGTTTTTCATTAATAAATGAAAATATATATATATTTATCATATTTATTATATAGGAATCATTACAATATATATACATTGTAGAAAATCTCAGTTGAGCTGAAAAACAGTTTAAATGAAACTACCATATAATCTAGCAAACCAGCTCCTGAGGATGCATTCAAGGGAAACAAAATTATTGCAACAAGATTCACAATAGCCAAGATGTGGAATTAACTGGAGTCCACCAGTGAGTGAATGAATCAGGAAACAGGAAAGAAGTAACAATGTAAGGGAATAATTTTCAGCCTTTAAAGAGAAGATACCTATGGCATTTTGGGGTAACATAGATAAACAAGGGAGCACTGCCTAGACTCTTAAACATCAATTTAGAAGTTGAATGAAATTTCTCCATTCAGCTTGTGATAAATGGTAAAGTCATTCATTCAATAAAAATGGTTACTATAACACATTAATAGATGTGTTATGTAATATTAACTATGAGATTTCTAATTATTTATCATCACTGGAAGATATTTGAAGCCTAAGTAATTTTCCAAAATCAAGGCAAGTACAGACATTTACAAACAAAAGTTCTTCAAAGAATAATTTTTCTGGAGTTCTGGCTTCCCTCTGGCCTCCCTCTGGCATAGGGGCCGAGAACCTAGGAGACTGCTAGAGAGCCCCCAGATCCTGCCTCCACATGGTGGTGAGCTTCCCCTAATTGCACCATACCCATCCCCCTACCTGGGATTTCAGGAAGCCCCTCCCAAGGCCCCAGGGCAGAGCTGGCTTTGGTAGGCTAAGGCTGAGATCCAAGCAGGCAGCCTTAGAGGGTGGGTTCCAACCTTGATCAGTGTAGTGGCCTGATCTCAGCAGACCTCCAGAGAGTATGGAGATCTGGCCTCCCTTTGGCTTCCCTCTGGCATAGGAGCTGAGAACACGGGACTGCCTGAGAGTGCCTGGAACCTGCCTCCATGTGGTGAAGGAAGTCTGAGTGTACGTGGCTAGAACCTGAATTGGGTTTCTGTGGGTACTCCTGAATAGCTGATCTAAAGCCATCAGCTCCCTCCAAATTAAACCTGAGAGAACCTGAACTCTGTACCAACCAGCTTTACATAACCAATAAATAAAGGATCTAGGCACTCCAATAATACAAACAGAAGCATACTTCAACTTAATTCTGATATCAGAAATGATAGCTGAATTGGGTCAATCAGGAGAAAGCACCAGGACACAGATAAAACTCTGGAAGGATAGAGTTTGTTAGCAGAGGAAATTCATATGGGACAATACCCTTCGGGGTAGGATAATTATCAGGCCATATGTTGTGGTCTGGGGTTTTTATAAGGGGGATTTTGGGGGATGCAGAAGGTGGGAAGATATTTTTAAAAATTAGGCAGGGGAGCAGGAGCCCAGGGCTTATCGGAACAGCTTCTGTTAAAACCGCCCCCTTCCATCCCTCAGCCAGAATCTGGGTCAAAAGGTGTCTGTTTATCCTTTAAGATCATCAAAGTGGAAGCATGCTGTGCTGAAGTGACTCCTTGCAGTGATCTGGTCTCTGGTCAAAAGGTGGAGTCTGTTTATCCTTTAAGATCATCAAAGGGAAAGCATGCTGCCTTTGACCAAAAAGTGCAGAGAGCCTGTTTCTCTTGTCTTCAAAGACCAGAGTGCTCATTAACTTGGTTCCTGCATTCTCAGGGGCTTGCAAAACCTTAAGGCCCTACTGGGGAGGGGGCTGCTGCAGATCCGAACCCTAACAAGCATCATAGACAACAAAAGAAATTCATATGCCAAAATCACAACAAAAGAATAATTAAATGGAAAGCCAAAACACTATGTCCCCACTAAAAGCCACCAATCCTGTAGAAGAGCTCTACAAGAAGAACACCCTAGAGATAACCCATCACACTGAATTTAAAAGAACAATCATAAACATCATCAAGGAATTCAACTACTTTAAAGAACACATGAACACAGGGCTGGAGAGATGGCTCAGTGGTTAAGAGCACTGACTGCTCTTGCAGAGGACCAAGGTTCTATTCCCAGCACCCACATGGTGGCTATGAAGCATCCATAAATCCAGTTCCAGGGGAAACCGAAGCCCTCTTCTGATCTCTGTGGCATTGCATGACATGGGTTCACTCACATACATGCAGGCAATACACACATACACATAAAATAAAAATAATAAATAAAATATTTTAAAAAGAACACATGAAAAAACAAATCAAAGAACAAAAAGAAGATAGGGATAAATTTCTGAATGAATTTACAAAAGAGATAGAAACATTGAAGAAAACACAGGAAGAAATTAAGAAGGAAGTGAAAAACTCAACAAGCTGACTTGAAACAACAGGGGAAAGCCTCACTGAATGAAATGGAAAACAGAATATCAGCACTGGAGGATAAAGTTGAAGAACTGGACCACTCAAGCAAAGATTATGGAAAATTTTTAAAAATACAGAAATGGAATATGCAAGAGATGTGGGGCACCATGAAAGACCATATCTATGGATCATATGAATCGAGGAAGAAGAAGAATTTCAGGTTAACAGTGTTGACTAGATCTTAAACAGGAG
>NW_008357993.1:1260024-1269402 GCF_000622305.1 Nannospalax galili | reverse complement strand
TCCCACAGCACATCATAGTAAAAACACTAAATATACAGAACAAAGAGAGAATACTGAAAGCTGCAAAAGAAAAACAAGTCATCACATATAAAGGAAAACCCATCAGAATTACAGCTGACTTATCAATGCAAACTATGAAAGCCAGAAGAGCCTGGACCAAGGTATTTCCAGTTCTACATGAAAATAGATGCCAGCCCAGAATACTTTACCCAGCAAAAATGTCTATTACACTTGAGGGGGAAAGAAAGATCTTCCATGACACAAATAGCCTGAAAGAACACATGTCCACAAAACCAGCCCTTCAAAGACTACTTGAAGCAATACAGAGAGTGGAGAGATAAACAACTTTACCCCAGGGGCAACGAAAGAAAATAAATAAAGGTATAATCGAGGAAACACAAAATTAGACAGAGAACACAAATAGCAATCAAAACGACGACAAACAATATACATCTTTCAATAATAACCTTAAATATCAAGGGACTGAACTCCCCAGTCAAAAGTGAATGTCTTTCACTAAGTGAATGGCTAAGAAACAAAATCCATCTCTTTGCTGTCTGCAAGAAACCCATCTCACCTCCAAGGATAGGCACTACCTTATGGTAAAAGGATGGAAAAGAATATTACAAGCAAATGGCACTAAAAACAAGCAGGGGTTGCAATTTTAATATTTGACAAAATAGACTTCAAAGTAAAACTAATTAGAAGACATAAGGAGGCTAACTTCATTGTGATCAAAGGAACAATTAACCAAGAAGATATTACAATCATTAACATATATGCACCAAACTCTTGTGCACCCAAATGCATAAAAACAACACTACAGGACTTTAAGACACAGATTAACCCCAACTCAGTAATAGTAGGGGACATCAAAACCCCACTGTTTCCATCAGACAGGTCAACTGGACAAAGAATAAACAGAAAGCTTTCTGAATAAAATGATACCATACATCAAATGGACCTAACAGACATCTTTCAAATATTCACCCAAGCACAAAAGAGTACACTTTCTACTCAGCACCCCATGGAAATTTTTCAAAAATTGACCACATACTGGGCCACAAAACAAACCTCAACAAAGACAAAAAAACTGAAATAATTCCAAGCATTCTATTAGACCACAATGCAATAAAGCTCAAAATCAACACTGGACAAAGCCCTAGTCACTACATGAGTTCATGGTGATTGAACAACACACTTCTAAACAATAAGTGGGTCAAAGGAGAAACTAGGGAAGAAATAAAAGAATTCCTGGAATTCAATGAAAAGGACAATACAACACAGTACAACCTCTGGAACACTTTAAAAGCAGTCCTAAGAAGGAAGTTTATAGCTCTAAGTGCCTACATTAAAAAATTAGAAAGAGTCCAAATAAATGTCCTAACATTGCAACTCAAGACACAGGAAAGGCAAGAACAAATGAAACCCAAGCTCAGTAGAAAAGAAATAACAAAATCAAAGCAGAAATTAATGAAATAGAAAGAAAGAAAATAATACAAAGAATCAATGAGTCTAAGAGCTGGTTATTTGAAAAGCTAAACAAGATAGACAGACTCTTAGCCCCGTTAACTAAAAGAAAGGAAGAGCAAATCCAAACCAACAAAATCAGAGATGAAAGGGGAAACAGCACAACAGACACCCAAAAGATCCAGAGCATTATAAGGGAATATTTTAAAAACCTATACACTACTAAATTTGAAAATCTAAAAGAAATGGATGGACATCTAAAATCATGGGAACCATCAAAGTTAAACCAAGAAGAGATCAACAGTTTAAACAGACGCATAATGTATAAGAAAATTGAAACAGTAATACAAAGCCTCCCCCCCCCCTGAAAAAAAAGACCAGGCCCAGATGGATTTACAGCAGAATTCTACCAGACATTTAAAGAAGACCTCCAACTAATATTACTTAAGTTACTCAAAATGATAGAAACAGAGGGAAAACTCCCAAATTTCTTCTATGAAGCCAGCATCACTCTAATACCCAAACCGGATAAAGACATGACCAAAAAAGAAAGCTATAGACCCATAGCCTTAATGAAAATAGATGCAAATTTTTTCAACAAAATACTTGCAAACTGCATACAGACACACATCAAAAAACGCATTCACCATGATCAAATCGGCTTTATCCCAGCGATGCAGGGATGGTTCAACATACACAAGTCAATAAATGTCATTAATCATATAAATGGACTCAAAGACAAAAACCACATTGTCATCTCAATAGATGCAGAAAAGGCTTTTGACAAGTTTCAGCATGCATCTATGTTCAAAGTCCTAGAGAGAATTGGCCTGGAGGGAACATACCTCAGCATATTTAAAGCTATATGCAACAAACCCACAGCCAACATCATTCTAAATGGAGAAAAACTGGAAGAACTTCCTTTAAAATCAGGAACCAGACAAGGATGTTCACTATCTCCACTCCTTTTCAACATAGTTCTTGAAACTGTTGCTAGAGCAATAAGACAGGAGAAGGAAATTAAAGGAGTACTAGTTGGAAAAGAAGAGGTCAAACTATCACTTTTTGCAGATGATATGATGCTATACCTAAGAGATCCCAAAAGTTCCACCAGAAAACTCCTAGAACTGATCGACACTTTCAGTATAGTGGCAGGTTATAAAATCAATGTACAAAAATCATTAGTCTTTCTATATATCAATAACAAGCCATTGGATAAAGAATATAAGGAAATGCTCCCTTTCACAATTGCTGCAAAAAAAATTAAAATATCTTGGAATAAATCTGATGAAAGACACCAAAGATCTCTACAATGAAAATTTTAAATCGTTAAAGAAAGAGTTTGAGGAAGACACCAGGAGATAGAAGGACCTCCCATGCTCATGGATTGGAAGAATTAATATTGTGAAAATGATCATCCTACTAAAAGCAATATATAGATTCAATGCAATCCCGATCAAAATACCCCCAACATACTTCACAGAAATAGAAAAAAAAATTCTTAAACTCATATGGAAGGACAAAAGACCCCAGATAATCAAAGCAACCCTGAGCACAAAGAGCAATGCTGGAGTGATTACTATACCAGATCTCAAAGTATACTACAGAGCTTTAGTCATAAAAACAGCATGGTACTGGCACAAAAATAGACATATAGATCAATGGAACATCACTGAAGATCCAAACCTGAGTGCACACAATTTCAGCCTCCTGATATTTGACAAAGGTGCCAAGAACACACAATGGAGGAAAGATAGCATCTTCAACAAATGTTGCTGGCAAAACTGGATCTCCACCTGTGGAAGAATGAAACTAGAACCTTATCTTTCACCTTGCAAAAAAGTCAACTCCAAATAGATCAAAGACTTCAATGTGAAACTGGAAACCCTGAAACTATTAGAAGAAAATATTGTCACTAACTTACAAGATATAGGTGTAGGAAAATATTTTCTAAATTGGACAGAAGTTGCTCAGGAATTAAGGTCAGCAATCAACAAGTGGGACCTCATTAAACTAAAACGATTCTGTACAGCAAAATAAACAATAAAAAAAGTGAAGAGAAATCCCACAGAATGGAAAAAAATCTTCATCCGTGACACATCTGACAGAGGTTTAACATCCAGAATATATAAAAAACTCAAAAAACAAAGACTCGAAAAACCAAATGACCCAATTAAACGATGGGCTAAAGATCTAAACAGAGAGTTCTCTAACAAAGAAATAAAGATGGCTAAGAAACATCTCAAAAAGTGTTCAACATCATTAGTAATTATGAAAATACAAATTAAAACCACCCTAAGGTATCACTTTACCCCAATCAAACTGGCTAGGATCAAGAGAACAACTGATACCAAATGCTGGTGAGGATGTGGAGAAAGGGGAATGCTCATTCACTGCTGGAGGGATTGCAAACTCTATGGAAAACACTGTGGAGAACTCTTTAAAAACTAAAAAGGGACCTACCATATGACCCTGTTATACCACTCCTTGGCATATGTATTAGTCACTTTTCTGTTGCTGTGATAGAAACACTGACCCAAGCAATTTATAGAAGGAAGAGTTTATTTGAGCTACATTCTAGGGGAATTACAGTACATCATGGCAGGGAGACATGGTGGCTGGAGGTGGCTGGACCAGGAGCAGCAAAAGCTAAGCTCTCACATCATCACACAGGCACAGGAAGCAAGAGCGTGACTGGAGATCTGGCAAGGCTTGAGAACTCTCTAAGCCCACCCCTAGTGATGTGCTTCCTCCAGGATAGCCACACCTTCTAAAACCTCCCAAAACAGTGCCATCATCTGGGGACAAAATGTACAAATACTTGGAGACTATGGGGGACATTTTCATTCAAACCATCACAGCATATACCCAAAGGACTCATCCTATTGTAAAGACACTTTCACAACCATATTTGTTGCTGCTCTTTTCACAATAGCTAAGAGACGGAAACAACCTAAGTGCCCCTCAACTGATGAGTGCTTAACAAAATTGTGGTATATTTACATAATGGAGTTCTATTCAGCAGTAAAGAAAGATGAAATAATGAAATGTATAGCTAAATGGGTGGATCTAGAAACTGTTATACTAAGTGAAGTAACATAGCCTCAGAAAAAAAACGACATATATTCTCCCTCATATGTGGATCCTAGCACCAAATCCTTTTAAATTCCAGACCTTTTAATAAGATGATATAGCAGCCCCTTCTGCATGAAATAACTACCATCATCACTTCAGCTGAGCTTGCTCGCTAAACATCCCCACAATTGGGCTTGGTGACAGTTGTGTTTATTCATTAAAGCAGGGCCCAGCCCAGGGTCATTGGATCCACGCTAGTATCCAGCCACTCTTCCCAGCCAACTGTGTGTAATTTGGCCCTAATCTCACACACGGTCTCTTGGATTTGTGGAGGGCTAAAGTACACAGTCTGGGGAAGGCTAGGAAGAGAAGGCTTGACCCATGCTGGGTAAAGGCTTTCCAGTGGGCATACCCTCAGGTCATATATATACCTCAGCAATCCTGCAGTTATCTCCAAGCCTTTGAGAGGGAAACAACACTGGCTCTAATCACTCCAACAGTTATCAAAACACCTGAAAGCAAATCCTGAATCCATCACTCTAGAGTCCAGCCTTAGAAGATAAAGACAAATGAGGAGGACCCAATAGAGGGATGCTTTTGGAAGCCCTTGTCAAGAAATTCCAATGGACTCTTATATGAGCATTTGAAAATTGCCCTGTTCTTTTTTCTAGTTCCCTGTCTAGAACTTGTAATGCTAATTACTCTTGCATTTACTTCTCCTTCACATCTCCTATACACCATTCAAGGACTTTCTTTTCCCCCCTGGAGATAAGAGTTATGCACTGTGGGCATCTTTTAGATAGACCCACTGAAGGGGTACTCTAGTTGCCTCACCCTGCGTCCCTGTTCAGCATGGAAGACACCAGAGTGGTCTGTGTCCAGATTCCCTATTGGCAATTTGGGTAACCTCTTCAGAGGATGGTGTGATAAGAATAGGAGGTAGGATTTGGTTAGGCAGTTAGGGTAAAATATCTCAAAGAAAAGTAGCCAGTTTCTTGGCTAAAACTCACAATGTCCTTGGGCCTCTTAGCAACGTACTCCATTCTAAAGGCCAAAAATGTCAAAAATATTTGGGAGCTTTTATCTAATCCTTAAAAGATTTTAGGGTTACCTCTTCAGAGGGTGGAATGTTAGAGTAGCCAAAAGCCCCATTAAAAAAATAAATAAATCAAAGAAGATGAAAGAGTACATGAAGTTATCAGAAAAAAGTGATGGGGAAATATGGAAGGAATTGGAGGGGAGGGAGTAGGCATGGATTTGATCAAAACACCTTATATGCATGTGTGAAATTCTCAATACATTATTTATTTAATAAAAAAGAATTTTTCCACCACCATATTTTACAAAATTGATCTTAAAACCTAAAGCAAGTTCTGTCCTTTCAATCATTCTCCATTACAATTATAGTAAAATCTATACTCTACCATGGTCTAGACCTTTCTCTCTGCTGTCATTTACTATACTACACATATACTACACTATAGACAATGTACTATACCAAAAGCCTTGGCTTCCTGATCTTACTCCCCAAAAAGCAGACTCCAGCTTCGATGTCCCTTTCATAGAGCTGTGCTACTGACCTCCACGTGACACACACTCCTCAAAGATGCCAAATCATCACATTTTACTTTCTTAAATTCAATATTGCTACCTATAAGGATTCAGTTCATTTGTTTGGTTTCCTTGTTTATTCTCCATCCCAAGGAAAATGTGAAATCCATTAAGTAATGACATCCCATCTTCTCTCAAACTGGACAACAGTGATGGATTCACAGTAAGAACTAAGGGTATTGATTGAATAAATAAATTAAAGAACCATAACCAGCAGTAATTGAAACATTTGACAGATATGTAGTATGCATTATAAAATGATACATGGATATGAGATTAAAACATGAAACATCATAGAAAAACTAATGTTTAGAGTAAAACTTGAATAAAAAATAAAATGTAATTGCTCTCACCTCCTTCTTGTCTGTGGTTCCTTCTCTGCAAGTGGCCTGTGGCTCTTGTGTTATTCTCTTTTTTATTTGTCTTCAAAAATCTCCCTAACATTCACATACTGGCATTTTTTCTTTTATAAATTTAAAGCCTACTTACTCTGATATAAATCATAGAAAATTGCATACAATATCTTCTTTCTACCATTTTTTGCTCACAGATTTCATTATTTTTATTTTTCATTTTTATAATTTTACACTATGACTACCACAACAACTTTGCATTGCTTTAGCTTCAGAGAGTAAGTCCTAACTCTATTGTGTTAAATGAGAAAGTAAAATATATATTTTCTCCCTCTTAGCACCCCCCAAGTTAGGTTACTCTTATGCAAATATGTGTTTTCAGATGTTATAATATTTGCATTCTGTGCCATATCATAACTTTTTCTGTTTTTCGTGATTGGTTGCTTGGTGATGCCAAAAACAAATATCAGTTAAGAACATTATGATTGTAGCTATAACTCGCTGCAACACAAGGCAATTTAATTGTCTCCATGAGGAAGATACATTTATCCTGTGTCATAAAGTCTGGTGCATTTGAAGGTCGGTGTTCAACACAAATTCAAAAAAATTGTTTCTTGTTCTACCCCACTAGTCATGCATTATTTTAGGTTCTTTTATATTTGGACCTGAATTCTGTGGGTTTATTTGGCCTTCATCTTTCCTGTTGACAAAAAAGGAAAACCAAACATTACCAATAAATCGGCAAAATATTAAAAAATATTACACATACCATTTGTAGAAGACTTTAGATGAACCAACTTGACTGCAGGACTACAGGAGCTATGGATCTGAGTTGGTAGGTTGGTTCTTGTTATTGCAATCCTGTTATTTTTTTTATATTCTATGCTTTATTGTCTTTTGATTTCTTCCTTATTTTTTCTATTTGCAGAAGGAACTTTAAAAAATATTACACATTATTTTTATTTTATGTATATGAGTATACTGCCTGCATGTGTATAAAGTGTACCAGTGTCATGCAATGCCCATGGAAGTCAGAGGAAGATTCTCCTGTAACTGGAGTTATAGATGGTTGTTAGCCACCATGTAGATGCTGGGAATTGAACCCAGGTCTTCTGCAAGAGCAGCCAGTGCTCTTAAATACTGAGTCATCTCTCCAGCCCCCAGAAGGAATTTTTGTGATAAGAAGCACACAAATATAAATAAAATGCATATATATCTGAAAATATTATTCTGCTTTTACATTTGATGGATAATTTCTCTGAATATAGATTTTGAACTCCAAAATAATTTTCTATCAAAGTGTTGGAGAAATCCATGTCTTCAAGTATTCATAGGCTGAAGAGATGTTCAATAGTGACTGATTCCTCTTTTTAAAGAGTATTTATTTTTGCTGTTTGTTTCTTATGATTTCAGAATTTTCTAGCCTTAGGTTCTAACATTATGTGAAGATGTGCTCACAGATGTTTTTAATTTTTTTGTCTTTTTTCCTATTATACATTATGTAATCTTTCTTCATTAAATCTTACAAACTCAACTTTCTTTATGTTCATAATCTTTCAGTCCAAATATTTTGTTTTGATCCTGTACTTCCCAGATTGCTCTTTTAGAACTCAATATTCTTTCTGTCTTACCTGTTGTTTATTATGTCCTGAGATCTTTTTTTCCTTCTTGCCTTTAATTTTCAATGTTGTTAGAGTATTATTTTGTAATGTCAATTTTAAATTTGGGCATTTGAAAGTTTACTTTTGTGGAAGCTAGTTCATGGTCTTCTTGTTGTCATTGCTACTGTCATTGTTTATGAAAGATACACTGTCTCCCCAACATATAAGAACATGATTAGTATGATTTTTATAAATTTTAAAAACATCATGTTCTTAAAACCAGGACATTCTGACAATGAAAGAAATGTGCTATCAATTACAAACTTAAAAATTAGAGAAATCAAATCAGTTCCAATTTGATTCCACCAAATCCCATGGCAGAAGTGTGCAGTGTCTTTAGCAATAGAGTCTTGCCTTCATGTTCAAGGAGACAAGTGTCTTCCCTGAGAACTAGCTTTCATAGTATCAGAAGGTGCTGTGCAAACTGCCAAGAGAAAGGCAATCAATATCCCTGCTCAACTGTAAAGTCTATGATTCACAACAAAGACTGACTCAGCACAATATCCCTAATAGTGCAATAGTGGCACTTTTATCTTGGAGGTACCCAATAACTGTCTAATTAGAATGAGGAAGAACCCAATAGGAAGGGACTGATGCTGGGTACTGTAAATTTAGCCAAATACCATGGCTGGAGAGGTCATAGAGCGTAGAGGAGAACATACTACTACCACTTTTTAAAAACAATAAAAATTCTAACTATATCCAAAATCCTTATTCTTATCCTTACAGGTAAGTGGAGCTCTCACCACTCATCAAAGAAGCTTCTTATTGCAACAGAGATGGAGACTATTACAAAGATCCACAGCAGGTCAAAATACAGAGAATAAGTGGCTATGGTGCACAAAGTCCTAAATTATACATCCTCAATGCTACCCTACATCAGTGGTTCAGGGAACATCTTGAAAGTGGGGCAGAAAGATTGTAAGAGCCAGAGGACCAAGATGCCCAATGCTAGATAGTGTCTTCAAGACACGATAAGGAAGCTACACCCATGAAATCTCAACAATGTGGTTGCCTAAACAAGACCTGTACAGTGACCATAGCAGTTGACATACCAATGTGAATGATGGAAATTTCACAAGGTCCTACTTCTGGATGAAGAGCTATCAGTAATCAATGACTGATAATGGGAAGCAGAATCAGTTTTTGCAATATAAGTAGAATGAGATTTTTTTTCCCCCAAGTCCAGGTTCCTTTCTGCTTAATAA
>NW_008357993.1:1214932-1260013 GCF_000622305.1 Nannospalax galili | reverse complement strand
TTTCTTTCTTTCTCTCTCTCTCTCTCTCTCTCTCTCTCTCTCTCTCTCTCCCTCTCTCCCTCTCTCCCTCTCTCTCTCTCCTCTCAAATTTTACTAAGTGTGGTATGGAAGACTAAAGCTGTGTCTTTGATATTTTATTTGGAAATCTTATTAGCTAAATACCCAATTCATCAGTCACCTTCTACAAAGCACTAGAAAAAAACACTTCATGCAAGTATGCAGGGTTTTTTGTTACTTTATACAAAGATCACTTTTCCTGCAGTTTCCAAGATTCCATTCTGCAATTCTGTCTGAAATATTATTGGCATGGCCTTAAACATTCATATTTCTATAGTATTCTATTCTAAATCATGTACATTTTCTTTAGGAAGATGTTGCACTTTAAAATGAGTAGCTTGCCAATCTCACTTCTGTCACCTTTAGTTCAAACTGGTGTGTGTCTGCTGGGATACTCCCATCTTTACCAGCTGTACATCAAGCAAGGGGCTAATATTCAGAAAATATAAAGAAACACAAGAATTAAGTACCAAGAAATAAAGTTACCAATCAAAAAATGAGCTAATGAATTGAATAGACAATTTTCAGAAAAAGAAATATAAATCACCAACTACTATTTTAAAGTGTTCAATATCCCTAGTCATCAGGGAAATGCAAACTAACACTATTTGAAGATAGCACCTCACTCCAGTCAAGAATGACTATCATTAAGAATGTGTGCCAGTGGGGATGGGGATATAAAGAGGATTAAGATTGATTGAGATCTTTGGTATGAAATATACAAAAATTCAATAAACAAATTTAATTGTTTTAAATTAAATGAAAGAGTGTGTGCCCCTGGATAGGACTTTTAAATCAAGCCCCTCTCATCCATGGCTCTGGGACCATTGTGGAAGACGGGGAAACGATTGTAAGAACCAGGGCTGGTGCATGAACATAGGGAAGTAGAGGCTCTCAGACCACCATAAGCTTGCTCATGTGAACTTGTGGCAGTGGTGGCATCGAGCACAAGAACCATGCCAACTCAATCAGACAAGGACCCAGAGTGGAGCAAGGGAAGTGGGTGGTGGGTTGGCCTTAATCTGGGAACCATTGGAGACTGATCACTACTGGGTGAAGTAGAGTAGACCTTACACTCTCTAGATAGGTTGACTAGACTCCAGTGGATGAATTTGCACCAAAGGACACCTGGGTACAAATGTTTGACTGGATAAGATTTAATGTGTATGGTGGAATACATGAAGTCTGGTGGGGGGTGGGGACATGGATGTGGGAGGGGGTCTAAATTTGATTGCATGAAATACGCAAAAACTCAATAAAAAATTTTAAAAAAGGAAATCCAACAACATTGGAGATTATATGGAGAAAGAAGAATCCTTACAGCTAATAGAGTGCAAATTAGGATAGCCATTGGGAAATTAGACAGGGACTTGCTCAAAAAATTAAAAATAGATCTATTGGGGCTGGAGAAATGGCTCAGCATTTAAGAACACTTACTGTTCTTCTGGAGGACCTAGGTTTGATTCTCAGCACTCACATGGTGGCTAACAACCATTCTTAACTCCACTTTCAGGGGATTTGACACCCTCTTCTGGCTTCCATGGGCATTGCACAACACAGGTGCACTTACATGCAGGCAAAACACTCATACACATAAAATAAAATAAAAATAATAAAATATTTAAAAAATAAAAATAGATCTACCATATGATCCAACCTTCTCACTCCTGAGCATATACACAAAGAACTCCATACCATGCTATAGAAATATTTACGTCCCCATTTGTTGCTGCTCTATTTACAATGGAAAGGAAATGGAACCAACTTAGCTGCCCATCAACAGATAAATTTATAATAAAATTCTAGTAAATAAATAAAATGGAACATTATTCAGCTCTTAAGAAAAATGAAACCACAAAATGAATGGATGTGGAATTTATAATATTAAGAGAGATTACCCAGTTACAGAAAGTAGAAAACCACATTTCCCCTCATATTCAGAGCCCAATCTGTAATGTACACATGTACATTTGGAAACAAATGCATGCATAGCTATAATATTTAAAAGAGAAAATATGAAAGAGCAATTTTAAAAAAAAACATAATTTTTGTTTGGTTTTCATGATGCATATGTAAATTTGACTTCTGGGTATGTGTTGAAGTAGCAAAAGTCACTTCCGCATTTCATAAGAATCTAACATATGTTACACTTTTGAAGCAGTAGTTGTGAAAGCTGGGCATTCTTTTCAAGTCCACTGACCATTAATGCAACAGAAATTAGACATGACTTGTCACTGAATACATTTTTTTGCACTGACACCCTTAGAAAAAGTGATAATTTTTAAATTAAATTTGTTTTGTAAGCTGAAATTTTTCTTATGTTTAAACCCATGTCAAATACTTCTATTACACTGTCATTTAATATGTAAATTATATTGCTGTACATAAAATAAAGTATGATTTTTTTAAAACTCAATAAAATAAAATGCTCAACCTTGTAGAAGAAAAAAATAATGAAGTTTTGTCCATAGGTCTTCCTATTTTTTTTTTACCTGAACCCACAACAGAATCACTGTTAATATACATAATTCTACCAACAGGCCTTTCATAGCAATCTTAGATTTTTTTTCTAGTGTGTACCTAAAAACCCTCCAGTCTCTACCCACCCTCCAGTTCTAGACACTTTCTCCATGTTTAAGAATTTATTACTGCTAAAAACTGTCTTAATCATCTCATGTTGCTATAACAAAATATCATAGACTGATTAGCTTAAACAATAGACTGTCTCATTACTCTAGAGGTCAGCTGACTTGAGGATGCTCTTTCCATCTTGTAGATAATCTAGTCTCACTGCGTCCTTATATGGGAGGAAGGAGGGGCTGGTATCCCTCCTAATAGACACAAATCTAACTGGATGAAAGTCTCACCTTTATGACCCCAAAGGTCTTCATTACTTCATTGTTCTAAATATAGTCAAATTGCAGGTTATGGCTTCAACATGTGGGAGAATATTTGCTTTTTAACAGTCATATTCAGGTTTTCCAGTAGGACCCCAAACCAGTCTTTCTTCTTTATTTGCAACACTGATCTGGTGATAATTAAAATTCAGCATGGTATAGATAATCCTATGAGAGTAAGTTTTATTCCACATTCAAAAAAGGTGAGAGAAATAACTACAATAAAAGTCAGCATTCTTTTTTTAAAAATTGAATGAAGAAATGTATTTCAATGGACTCACCATACACTTTGAATTACAATATGAGGCTGAGGGGAAACTGGCTTCAGGCCAAATTGCCTGGCTCAAAGCATGGGTCCTTTAGGAACTCAGAAGTAGAAGAAGAAAGTCAGCATTTTTCATTCTTTAAGAAAAATAGATAATGTGTTGTGAGGGTTCAGCAGAGAAAAGAATTGAATTGCGAAAGTCTTCCTAGAGAACGTCATATTTAAATAAGAGCTGAGGATTCTTCAGACTTCTGTGGGATGGTTTCTGCATTCTAAAAGCACTGCTTCTAATGACAGAAAGTTGCATGAGCAGCTCCAAAAAGAAAGTGCAGATGTCAGGAAGAATCAAGGAATCCCAAACACAGACTGTTGTTAAAGTGCAGGATGCCTAGGATGGGGGGTGAGCAGAAAGGCTCAAAAAGAAGTCTGTAGCCTGCTATTAAAAGTCTTCAATATGGGGGCTGGAGAGATGGCTCAGCAGTTGAGAACACTGGTTGTTCTTGCAGAAGACCTGGGTTTGAATCCCAGAACCCACAAGGTAGCTAACAACTGTCCATAACTCCAGTCCCAGGGGATTCAACAGACTCTTCTTTCCTCCATGGGCATTGCACAGCATGGGTGCACTTACCTACATGCAGGCTATATACACATACACATGAAATAAAAACTAATAAATAAACAATTTTTTAAAGTCTTGAATGCTAGCATAAGAAACAGAGTACACATTGTTATACAATTAAAAACTGAAAACAAACATGGTGGCCAGAGTTAGTGTTTACAATTTATGCCTAAGTAGTGAAAGTAGGAACACATCTGGAAGAAAAAGCAGCCAGGAATGTCATGATTAAGCATCTTTTCCAATAAACAATGCAGTGCACAAATGGAATGAGAATTGCAGTAAAGAGGTGAAGAAACTCTTTTAAAGTACATTGTTTTTTGTTTCATTTTGTTTGCATTTTGGTGTTAGGGACCAAACCCAGGGCCTTATACTTACTATGCAAGCATTCTACCACTGAGCTAAAGCCTTAGTCCCTTTCCTCAAAGAGTAAAAATAGCACACCATTGGTGGGAATATAAATTAATACAGCCATTGTAGAGGATGGAGGTTTTTCAAAAAATGTTCACCATGCTTATGATCATATGATCTAGCAGTCTCCATACTGGGTATATAATCCAAAGGAAATGAAAATAATCTACCAAATAATACTAAGATATGTATTCTAACACTATTAACAATAACCAAGGGACAGAACAAAAGGTAGTAAAATGGGTGATGAACTGCACCTGGTGCTTGCTGTTCTGCCACAACTTTCTGGATATTGCTAAAGGAACACAATCACTGAACAGCAACAGTCTTCAAAGAACAGGACAAACCCCCCTGACCACCAAAACAAGATAGAGATCCTAGGCCATGGCTGTAGACTGTAGGTCCAGAGTGTTTATGGTTTTGTTCCTTGTAGAGATCATCAAACTAGGGAAAGGGATCTTCTTAGAATGCATGCATGTTCTCCAAAAAAAACTCCACAGTTATTTTGAAATCCAACACTAAAACTTCAGTTGGATTCAAAATCTACTCATATTAATGTAATAAATGTCAATATTACATTATCAGTTAAAAGTTTTAACATGAAACATAATTTTACTTTTTGAAGATGTTTGACTGGATAGAAAGTATGTTTTTTAATTGAGTTACCTACTCATATTAAAGATTGTTTTTGGTGATGAATACTATGAATAGTTGCATCTATACCAATGTCCATATTGAAACTTAATCCTCAATGCAACAATATTAAGAGGTGGGGCTTTGGACAGGCAAATAAGTATGAGAGTTGTCCTTCATGAATGGGATTAGTGACTTTATAAAAGGGCTGGAGGAACCAGATTGGCCCCTTTGCCTTTCTGCTATGTGAGGATAGAGCATTCACCTCCTGTGAAGAATACAGCATCAGTTGCTATCTTGAAAGCAGATGTCAGGGCCTCACCAGGCAATTGCGAGTCATCACCTCAATTTTAGACTTCTCACCTTCCAGCACAGTGGAAAATATATGTATGATGTTTATTGATTTATCTAGACCCAAGTATTTTGTTATAGCAACACAAATGTATTAAGATAAAGATCTACAAGAATTAAAAAAATAACCATGCAGAATTTGGAATCCTTGTGTCAAAACACCTGTGAACACAGACACATATGGTCAAGGTTGTCCAAATCATTATAAATTGTTACACCAAAACCTGAAAGAAAAAGGAAAAGACCCAACCTTCAATGTCTAGTCTAATAATAGAAAACTGGCTAAGCAGATTATATATGGGATTAGGTACACATGGAGTTAGTTATAAGACAACCAAGAAAAAATGCAGAGCATCTTGGGATATATGTCTTTTGGCAGAATGCCCCTTTGTGGTCAAACATCTTTGAAGTTGAAGTTAGGTTCTTACCACTATATGAGAAACTAAAGTGCTGAGTCTTAACTGTCACACATGTGCACTAATGAAGGATCCTCATCCTCCAAAGACCATAGCTCCATTATAATACCATTTGTACTGTGACTTTGACTGCTCTGCCCCACTTTGGGCTTTTCAAGAAGATGAGGGAAAGAAGTACCCTAAAAGGGAAATCTGATCCATCATAATTGGCAAACAAAAAGGTCCCTTACTTTCTAGGAATAATGGATACATGATTCACCTCAAAATATTAATAAAAACTCTTTAAAACCTACAACACAGAACAAATAGGGCACTACACTGTCCCTTCAGGTCTGCTCAAGCTAATATCTCTCTAGAGTGTACTGCCACTTTGCTTTGATTTGCTAAATAAATTTCTGCTTAAACTGTTCATTTACAAAAATGTCTCAGCTGAACTATTTTCCTTCAAGAAGACTAGAGCTAAAAAGAAACCTTCACCCAGTAACATATCCATAATATTAAAACATTGTATAATCATTAAAAAATAATATATAGATGTATTCCAGTTATCAATTATTATATAACAAAATATTCCAAGCCTTAATGGTAGTTCTGGAAAGATGGCTCCAGGGTTAGGAGCACACTCTGCTCTTACAGAGGGCTAGTTTGATTTCATTTGAACACTCATATGAGGTGGCTCACTTGGAAAGAGCGAACCTCAATTAAGACATTTCCTACATTAGATTGTCCTGTGGCCACATGTGAGGAGCATTTTTTTAATTACTAATTTATGTCAGCGGGCCCAGCCCACTGTGGATGATGCCATCCCTGGGCAGGTGGTCCTATGTTGTATAAGAAAGCAGGCTGAGCACAGGTCAGAGCCAGTAAGCAGCGGTTCTCCATGGTCTCTGCTTCCATTCATGCTTCCAGGTCCTGCCTTGAGTTCCTGCCTGACTTCCCTTAAAGATGGACTGTGATATAGAAGTAGTAGCCAAATAAACCCTTTCCTCCCCAAGTTGTTTCTGGTCATGATGTTTATCACAGCAAAAGAGGAGCAAACTAAGGCAGAAGTTGGTACCAGAGAGTGGGATATTGCTATGAAAGACCTTGCCATGTTGTTTTGGAAGGGTTGTGGAACTTTCTGGACCATTACACTGGAAAAGCCATTGAAGTATTTGGAGCTCAGTGAGCTGTTCTGTGAGAACTTGCAAGATAAAGTTGAAAGAAGTGTAGCTGATGGAGGCCTGGCTTGTGAAGTATCAGAGGGGAGCAAAAACTATTAGGGCCATTCCCGTGATATATTTTAATTAAGAATCTGCGGAAGTGAAAGCTTTTGTGCTTTAACGGAACAATCAGTGCTGCTTACCTGGGACTGAAAAGAGCCTTCTAAAAAAGTGCAGTAATGAATAAGAGATTAATAAGAGAGCATTATTGATGTAAAATCTTCTGGGAAGTATTTCCTCAGTGTTAGCACATAGAAGCTGTGGTGCAGAGGGGCCAAGCTACATGGCAAGCTAGAAGCAGAACTTGGTAATGTGTAAGAGTCGCCCACATGGTATTGGTTTTGGTGGCACCAAAGTTGCGGAATTGAAGAGATCATAGAGATATGATGATGCCTGGCACTGTGAGAGGCCAGGAGAGACCATTGGTGAAGGTGCAGCCTCAGTTACAGTGGAGACCCCCAGTGTATTGAAGATGCCAGAACCATGGGAAATCCACTAAGGACAATGGCAGGTGCTGAGTGGTGCTGGCCTGATCCTGCTAGACAAGGTACATGTTGTGGATGGCAGGTTTTCCCAGATGGCAGGTCTGGGAAACTGAAGCTCCCCCACTCCTTTAGAGTCCAATAGATAATGAGTGAATCTCAGATGTCAGACACTGAACTATTTACACTGTTTGATTGGTTTTGCTTTGATCTGATTATGCTCCAGGTCGTTTCTCTTGGAATAAAAATAATTTAACTTTTTTTGTACTCTACAGGAACCCACAGTTAAGAGACTGGATCAAGAGACATTGAACTTCATAATATTGCAGGTTTTAAGGACTATGTTACTTTCAAAAATTGGATTACTGAAGATTATACATCTTCAGAATGAAAATAGAAAGGAAAGGTTATGTTTTAATCATGATGTGTTTGTGTGTTAAGTTGACAAGGGTTCAATTGTACTTGATAGTCAGTTGTCAACTTGGCACACCTGGGAAAAGCAAACCAAAATTGAGGCATTACCTCCATTGGATTAGTCTGTGATCATGCCTGTGGGGCACTTTCTTCACTGTTAATTTATGTCGCAGGCCTAACTCACTGTGGATGGTGCGACCCCTGGGCAGGTGGTCCTAGATTGTATAGGAAAGCAGACTGAACACAAGCCAAAGAGAGGTCAGTAAGCAGTGGTTCTCCATGGTCTCTGCTTCCATTCATGCTTCCACGTTCCTGCCTTGAGTTCCTGCCTGACTTCCCTTGACGAGGGACTGGATGTAGAAGTAGTAGCCAAATAAACCCTTTCCTCCCCAAGTTGCTTCTGGTCATTGTGCTTAACACAGTAATAGAGAAGCAAATTAGGATATGCCTTGAACTCCACCTTCAGGGGATCTGATACCCTCTTCTGGCCTCTATAGGCACCTGCACTTACACATACATACCCACACAGAAATATACACACATATATAATTTAAAAGTAAAAATTAATCTTTTAAAAAAACATAATGGCTTAAAGCAGTGGTGATACTTAATTTATCATAAACATGCAATTTGGGCATCATCTGTCAAAAACTGCTTGTCTCTGTTCCATTCAGAGTCAACCGCAGAAGCTGGAATACTGAGGAATGAAGTCATCACATGTCTATTGATACATTTCCCCTGAAAAAAAATAAAAAGAGAAATAGCAGAAAATTTAGTCAGAGCAATATAAATAAATGTTCTTAACTGTTTAATTCTCTTTGATTTCTTTCAATTTAACTTTCTGAAGATCATAACATTAATAAAGGAAAGAAGGAAAAAACATGAAATGCTTAAGTATACTTCCAGAAATATAAATGTCCTACTATCAAAGAAGTATGTTTTAATTAGGATTTGTTCCAGAGACTAACTGTATTCACAACCAGTCTCAAGCCTCAGGCCTATCCCAAGCAACAGAATAGTTGGAGAAGTGTTTCTGGTTCCTTCTTTACATTCTTTTCACTAAATTCCATCCCAGTCCTTTCTTTTCTGGCCCTACACACCAATGACCACATGTTGCATATTGGAAAAATAGGCTATCCCTCTGGCATTGAAGTTTCTTAATCCATCTGCACAGGAGAAGTCCTCAAGTTGGGACCTTTCCAACCAATCTCTTCCTTTCAACAACATCTCATGAGTATTAGCTGTCATACGAGTTAGTTTCCTCAGAGTCTTTTTCTTTCTTTCAAGGCAGAAGCAAATGTGAACTCACATCTGTGATGAGTGAGGGGAATTCTTGAATTCCATATTTCTTCACATATTCAACTAATGTTCAAATCCCAACTATTTTCCATCTTTAGGAAATAAATATAATGATAAAAGAGCAAATAAAATGACAATGTAACTAATGCATTAGTAATAAGAATTACTTGTAAATAATAAAATATTGGAAATTGCTAGGCCTTGTTGCAGGGATGAGAAAAGGCAGTACAGTAGGCAGAGAAAAAGAGTCCTTGATCTTAAGAACCTGAATTCAGAAAGACTAGTGACTAATCATGCATCATGGGTTACTATGAGATCATTAGAGAAAATGTTCATCTCTCTCTTGAGTAGAATTATTATTTATCCTTTAAATAAATGAGTGAAAGATAACATAAAAGAGATGAGATGCAGAATTTACTTTAGACCATGCTGAATTTGAGATTCTTAAGACACAATCATATAAGATGTCTAACCTGTAGCTGGAGATAGACCTCAGAACAAAGTGAAAGTAGAGGCATCCCTTTGGGAGATGATAACTAGTGAAGTAACTGGAATCATGAAACTAGAAGGTATTGCTAAAGAAAACCTATCTGTAAACAGGAGTGGAACAAGAAATGAATCAAGAAAGTATTTGAAGCATAGCGCAGGCAGACAGGAGCAAACTGAAAAAAATATATGTATCTTGGAGGATCAGGCAGAAAAGAATGCAAGAAGATGGGCAAAGCCCAGAGGTTATAATGCTCCTCAATGCATCAGCGTGCTAAGCAACAAAGTCTTTGGATCTGTCAATCTGAATATGAAAAAACTCAGTGAGAGCTGTTTCTTAGGTGTTGGAGTCAAGGAATGGTGACTGGAAGAGGAGTAAGAATTGAAAAAGTTTGTAGCTGTCGTCGTGTGCCCCTGCATGTGTGTGCCTCATCTCGGCTGGTCTGCCAGAGATCCTGGGAGCTCAAACCCTAGTCCCCCATGTGGCCCCATTTCTGCTCAGACAAGATGAAAGAAACTGTCATGAACCAGGAAAAACTCACCGAAGTGCAGGCACAAGCACGCATTGGTGGGAAAGGAACTGCTTGTAGAGAGAAGGTAGATCACAGAACAGCAGACAATAAAAAACTTCAGTTCTCCTTAAAGAAGTTAGGGGTAAACAGCATCTCTGGTACTGAAGAGGTGAATATGTTTACAAAGCAAGGAACAGCAATCCACTTTAACAACCTTAAAGTTCAGGCGTCTCTGGCAGCAAACACTTTCACCGTTATAGGCCATGCTGAGACAAGGCAGCTGACAGAAATGCTTCCCAGCATCCTAAACCAGTTTGGTGCAGTCTGACTAGTTAAAGGAGGCTGGCTGAAGCTCTGCTCAAACAATCTGTGGAAGGAAAAGCAAGCACCCCTTACTACTGCAGAAGATGATGATGATGATGAAGCTCCGTTTTGATGCGGCTTCACTATTGTGTTTTGTATACATATTTAATTTTTTTTTCTAAAATAAACTCTTTAATTGTACATTTGTGTCTGTTATCTGTCGGGTGAGAAATCGCCTCCTTACTCCTGGTCCTGGGTACAATCTCACTGTGGTCTGGCTGTCGGTGAGGGGCCAGGGTAAGTGCAGGGCCATAACCTAGGACTCTTCAGGGCAGGGAGCTCAGGCCGTGATTGTACTTGCACTGCTTCAGGGCCTCGCTGAAGCCCTCACACAGGGATAGGTCACTCTGAGTGGTCAAGCAGTCCAGGAAACTGCTTGATCTCATAGGAGCAGGGCCCTATCTGTAGGGGTTGTTGGCAGGACGTACTTGGGCCTGCTGGACAGCAGGCTGGGCAGGCTTCGAGCTACCCCCACTGAAGGCACCGGTCAGGGCGCTGCCTACGACATATCCCACCACTGAGCCCACCACTACCCCTGCAGCTGTGCACGCCATCTGGGCCATAAGGCCTGGCTGGGGCAGCCGGGGGAGCTGTGGAGGGCAGTGCACGTATTTGATTTTATGGTTCACAACCAGAGAGAAATTTGTATAAAGATGAAGTATACCTTGAGTGTAACCCCATATTAGATTTAAATTATATTTAGATGTGATTCTGGAATTTAGAGATTTTAATTTGCCTAAATTGTGACTTTGGGGGTTACTAGGATGAAATGAAGTGAGATGGATGCAAATGAAGGGGGTACGGCAGGGTCAGAATGCTATGGTCTGAATGTTTGGGCTCCTTTAAAATTCATGTTTTAATCTTCAGCTTCAAGTTGGTGGTATTAAGAGGTAGAGGTCTTTGGGAGGTGATCAGATCAAGAGAACAGAGCCATCATGACTGGGTAAGTGTCCTGATCAAAGAAAAAGAAAAAAAAAAAAAAACAAAACCCACCACCACAGGAGAGCCAGGGGTGGTGGTACATACCTTTCTTTAGTCCCAGTACTTGGGAGGCAGAGGAGGACAGATCTCTGTGAAATCAAAACCAGCCTAATCTACATAGTTACTTCTATGCCAGCTGAGGCTACAGGGAGACTGTCTCAAAAACAGAGAGCTAGCTTGTCTCTTCCATCATGTGAAGACAAGGGCAGGGCTGTCTCTATGTGAAAGCAGGTGCTTACCAGACAGAATGTGCTGCTTTCTTGATCTTGGGCTTTACAGTCTCCAAAGCTGTGAGAAATGACCATTTATACTCTTGTGGTGGCAGCCTGACCAGACTAACAGGAAAAGAATTGGGCAGAGTTGAAAATTACCTCAAATCCTAAAGAGAATAATTGAAATTGAGGTTCAGCACCTCTAACAACTCAAGAGTTCAACCTCTTTCATTCAAAACCTAGTTTCCATTTACCTACTATATACTGAGGGTCTTTTTGGAAAATTCTAGAGCAAATGGAGAGCTCAGTCCTTCTAGAGATTTGTAGTTCATAAATAGATATAAGACTTAGTGCCAAGATAAAAACATGTTTGCTGTATAATTTGAGAAGAAAAGAAACAGTTCTTATTCTACACGAGGAAGGAAGAACAGAAGAGTAAGCTTAGTAGGGACAAAAAGACAGAAAAGAGCATAAGAAAAGCAGTTTGCAGTTCTAATGTTCCTCCTTTGCAAAACCCTTAGGGAACATTTCTAGAGATGGGACTTCTGGAGGCCTTGTGTGAGGATTAGGTGGCTAAGATCTTTGATTTGGGGTTGGGCATGGCAGACCATTATGGACCGGTCCATAATTTCAACACTCAGGAGGCTGAGGCAGAAGGACTGCCCTATGGAGTTTAAGACCTTTAGGGCTACATAGCTTATGTTCCTGTGTGTGTGTGTGTGTGCATGTGTGTGCATGTGTGTGCATGTGTGTGCATGTGTGTGTGCATGCATGTGTGTATCTTTGATATTTCAAGAGTAAGATCTTGCTTAAAGGGTCATTTTGCAAGCTATCTCTGATGCAACCCCATTCTCATATCTCACTAATATGTTGATGGAAAGAATGACAGTTAATATCTGTCTATTGAATATTTATTGTATAGAAGACAAGATTCAGAGTGCAATATATATACCAACTCACTCAGTATCTACAATAACTCTATAGTACTGTCAGTGTTGTGCAGGTATTATTGCATAAGTAAAGATCAGCTTGTCCAAGTTCATACAACTTGTAAGTGGGAGGTCCAGTATTCCATTCCAGTCATTTGGTGTAGGGTTGATGATATAGTAACTCTGCCCCTTAACTCATCATTTTCAAAACTGAGAGTAAGCCAGGTGTGTTGGTGCATGCCTGTAATCATAGTACTTGGGAGGCTTAGGCAGGAAGATTGCCATAAATTTGAGGCCAGCATGAACCTTAAGACCTTGTCTTAAAATCCCAAACCAAACAAACCAAACCACAAAAATATCTGGGACACACAATTTTAAAAATATTTCCAGATCCAAAGAGGAATTTCCAATAACTATTTTGGTGGACTGAATTTAAGTTGTTGTGTAGTTACCTATACGTAATATGGCTGAAAGCAGGGAGAAAAATCCTTTTTCACAAACCTCAGTGAAAGGTTTAATTGAGAAACAATAGCTCATTGCAAATTTCCTTTCCAAAAAGGGTGATTATGCTAATTTTAGTTAACTTTAGTTTGCTGGGTAAGTTTTGGAAGTTTTAGATCACAGGAGACAAATTATGAGAGAAACTAAGGATTACCATCTGTGATCTTTCACTTCTTTTCCCTAGTCAGTTCTCAACATTCCCTCTGAGTAAATACTGGAAGAAGAGTTTAACACAATAGGCTTGGGGAGGTGTTGGGAAATTAGCTTACTTAAGAAGCCCATTGACACTGAAGCTCAACCTCCATCAGTGACTACAGTTCCTCACTGGGCATCCAAACTGCACCTTGGTCTACTGTCTATTCAGCAGAGCCCTGCAGCTGGGCTCCTAGTCAAGACAGAGCACCATCTACCAGAGCCCTGAACTAGACAACCCCAAAAAGGAACCTCCCATAGAAACATCTGTACCCACCTTCCCACTTGTCACCCCTCTCCTGGGAGAAGCAACTGGCTCCTAATTCCAGCTTTCTGTAAACCTGATAAAAATACATGCCAGCAGGTACTAATGAGCACCACTTAATGGACTCAGTGAATTATATACATTAATAATATATACACATATGTATATGTAATAATAATAATCAAAGATGAGGACAAGAAATTGAGAGGGAGGGGATGATACAGGAGGAGTTGGTGGGAGGTTGGAGGGATGGAAATTATGCAAATTATTCATACTCATATGAAATCCTCAAAAATAAAGTAAATTTAAAAAATTTAAAAACACCTTTCAGAACGCAACAAAATCCATCATTGGTTACAGTGTGCTCAGCCCCGCTCATCAGAATCTTCAAACCCCTGCGCACAGAAAGAGATTACAGTTGCATATTTCTGCCTTTAAAGTTCCTCTAAGTTGTATCCCTGTTCTTTCTTGGATGTAAGCATGGACCTGATTTTCCCCTGCTGGTTCATGTTCCCTCTGACATCAGTGAAGCAGGTCCTTAACTAGTAGTTTATTTCAGTGGAAGTGCTAGAGCTCACAGGTATTCCTCATCAGGATGACTTTTAATGTTTCCATTAGATGATAAAGTACAAAAGGAAAAGGAAATTGGAACTAACTCTAAATTACAATGATTTTACCAAAAACCATATAAAGTAACAAAATTTATACTCAAAATTAAAAACACTAGCAGAGTTATCATTATTTATTCTCAATTGAGTTTTGCATTATTATCCCACTTGTGATATTAGTTTCTTTTTAAACCTGTCTAGTACACTTCTATATTCTCCTCCCCTCTCTGTTTTCTTAGATGAAACACTTAAGGGCAGTATTAGTTTCGAGATTCTTCCATTTTTTTTTCCCCCTAAGAGAAAAAAAGAGATTTGTCAGGCATGAGAGTGTTGTGCTAACAAGCAGCTTTTTTTCTACTATGGCCACATTGCTATAATCGGATCACTTTCTTTTATCTGAACTAAGCAGAGCTTTCTAATTGGCAAAAGATTGTACTGGCTGGGGCATAGCTGAACAGGCCATGGCAGGAGGCCATGCCTCCCAGCAATGAAACTTGAGTAACAGTACTGTGACATGTGAAAAGGTACTTTTGGTTGAAGCACAACACGAACACTCCCAAATGGCTTTAGGGAACAATTTCAGTATATTATGTAGTTTTATTTTGTGTTAATGCCTATGAAAAACAATTTCATTTTCATTATATTTAAATAAAACTATAGTTTTCTACTCAAATTTTGTTGGGAAAATTTCTTCCTTTAACTTTGAGTGATATATAGATACATGGAAATTATGACAACTTTGATGAAATCAAATGAAAAATTATCCTATTCGATTCAATGTTTTTCTGAGTTATTTTAAGATGAGTAATACCTTTTTGAAATTCCCAAGGCAAAGGGCAATGTTTTAAAAGGAAAGAATGAAGACAATAATGTTAGGAATTTCCTCTGAGTCAGAAAATTAAACATTATAAACAACTAAAAAGTACATCAATGGAGAATACAGAACAAGAAGGTGTCTTAACTGGGAATGGTTCATTTCAATCTTGGATGAGAAGGAGACTGAAGCAATGTAGTCTAAACCGTATACACAGGATCTCTCAAAGTACTCTAACATCTTAGCTGCAAAGTTAATATAAGGACCTAATAAAATTGGCCTATCTCTTCTCCCAAATACCTATTGTACTCATTTATTAAACTTTTCAAGTTGTATAATGTATCAGTCAATATCCAGTCTACTCTCCATAAATTGCAAATTATTCAAAGTCAGAGAATGTGACTTTCATAATTATCTTAGTGTGTAATATTAGGTACATAATAAATATTTTTAAGTATATGCATTAGTCTATTTTTATATATTATTAAGAAATTCCATATCCAAAGTGATTGACATAAAGCTACGATGATTACTTTGCAAAGAACTGTATTCCAATTCTGAGGGCACGAAGGATGAAATAGTTCCTGGTCATCACTGCAGCAAATTTAGCAAGTTTAAGCAAGCATTTGCCTCCTCAGTGATGCAAGTCTTTAGCGTGTGGTTCAAGGTCCTCCTTTTGCCCCAGTTATCCCCAGAAATCTGGCTAACATCAGTGTACACATGAATGATGCAGCCAAATCTTACCATCTGTTTTTAAATTAACATTTCTATCATCCCTACTCCACATTAATTAATTACTTCCATAGACACTAATACCATCCATTCCTGATACATGAAAATAAATCTTCCAGGTATCTAATGATAGACTCAGATCATTTCAGTGCCATCACAGGGGTTTCCCCAATGCATTTTTCTCTTATCTCTCATTTTCTCCTAGTTCTTCCCTGTCTCTCTTCATCTTTGCTATAAATGCCTTTGATTGTCTTTATTCTCTGGTTCTCCAGCATGTTCATCTTCTCTGGCCTGTGTTTTCTCCTGTCACGCTTCATTGAAAAATCCAAATCTTGACCAAAGCAAAAGTCCATTGACATCATGTTGCAGAATACTATGGTAAAAATCATGTAGAATTCCATTATATTACAGATTGATGAAAATGGGAAGTCATCCTTTGTCTTCAGTTTGGAACCTCCACAATGTCCAGAAATTATTTCTCTGGGTTTGCTTCTTAAACTCGACAGCATCAATAAAAAATATTAGTGTGTTGGCTTTCTATTATTCTGTCTACCCAAAGTAATATTCTCCATTCTTCATCTTTGAATGAGAGATGACATGTTCTTATAGATGCCATCCCACTGTATGCCGTGTGTGACCCAGGTGAGTACTTGGACCAAGTTGAAGCAGCCTTAATTTGCTATTTACTGGTATGCATGACCAAATTTTTCCAAAGCCAAGTTAAACAAGTCCTTCCAGAGAAATATTTTAGCTGGAACCTGAGCCTGAGATCAGTACAGAAAGGAAGAGAAAAGGAAAAGGGGGAAAAAAGAGGAAAAGTAAAATCACTGTAGAATGTATAAACATTAACATCTATACTGCTCCTTGGGGCTGGGAGCCCACCTTCGATGTCTCTGAAGCTGGTCCAGGTTCTTGACCACTGCCAAATAAAGAGTCACAGCTCTGCCTGTGCTTCCTAGCCACTGCAATCCTCTCGTTCAGAAGATGACCTATATCTATACTCTAGAGAGATACCACGAGTCATAGGAACTCCTGTGGATTCCGGACAGGACACTAGAGAGTTGTTCATATCCCCACCTAGGTCTTCCACTGTCTTAACAGTGAAGAGCAGCGGCCACATCGGAGCCTCATTTCCTTGGTGCTCGGGGTCCAGCCCTCCTCCAATATGACCTGACCGTCTAGTTATTCTTCGTCCCGCTTGTTTCAGCCTTCTTCTCAGTACTAACTCTTCCCTATCTTCCCACATCACCCTCAAATCCTGCAGTTATTTAAAATCAATAATAATGGGCTGGAGAGATGGCTCAACAGTTAAGAGCACTGGCTGCCCTTGCAGAGGACCCAGGTTCAATTCCCAGCATCCACATGGCGGCTAAAAACATCTGTAACTGAAGTTCCAGAGGATTCAACACCCTTTTCTGACCTTTATAGGCACTGCATGACACAGAAGCACTTACATACATGCAGGCAATATAATCATACATATAAAATAATAAGTAAAAATAAAATATTTAAAATCAATAACAGAAACCATGAAACAAATGTTTCCTATATCTTAAAGTGTAGTCCCTGTCTTTTCCTCTAGTAGGTTTACTGTTTCAGGTTTCAGGTTAAGGGCTCTGATTCATTTGAATCTATTTTCTTTTGTGCAGGGTAAGAGATATGAATCTAATTTTGTTCTATGGTTGGGTATCTAGTTTTTACCAGCACCATTTGTTGACTAGGCTGCCAACTTTCTGGTGTCTGTATTTGAGATCTTTGTCAAAAATTGGGTGGCAAAACCAGACAGGGTGGTGCATACCTTTAATCCCAGCACTTGGGAGGCAGAACCAGGTGGAGCTCTGTGAGATCAAGGCCAGCCTGGTCTACATAGTGAGTTACAGGCCACCTGGGGCTACGCAGTGAGACCCTGCCTCAAAAAGACCAAAAAAGAAAAAAAAATAAGTGGCACTATATCTATATAGGCAAGAGCTCTCTGAACAGGATTTCAATAGCATTGAAAATGTGCCAAGAATTAACAAATGAGGCTATATATACTACCAGAGACATACCTGCCAATCTACTCTTACCACTGTATTATTCACAATTGCAAGCAAAGGAAACAAGTCTAGATGTCCATCAACAAATGAATGTGAATGGATAATTAGAATGTGATATATATAGATAAACAATTTATATTATATATATTGGAATTTTATTCAGCCATAAAGAAAAATGGAGTGATGAAACTTGCAGAAAAATAGATGGATCTCAAAAGTGTTATATGAAGCAAGGCAATTCAGATTTAGCAAGTCAAAAATTACATCTTGTCTCTCATATGTGAATCCTAGCTCATAATGCCTATATGTATATGTGTATGTGGTGGCATAGACCATGAAACAAGTAAGGAGACCACTAGAAGGGGAAAAAAGGGGTGCTGAGGAAGGGGAGAGAAGGCAATAGGATATCTTTTAAAGTGAGGAAGAAAATTCTTGAACATGTGACTACATGGATATACCTTCAGAACATTATGCTAAGTGAAAGAAACCAGTCATGAAAATGCAGACACTACATGGTTCTACTTATATGAAGTGCCTGGAATATTTAAATTCATATAGACAATTGGTGATTGCTGGAGACTCAGAGAAAGGGATAATGGGGAGAGACCGGTACCATTTGGTGGACACAGTTTTTGTTGTATGGAGAATTCTAGATTGCACAACAGTGTGAATATGCTTAGTACCACTGAATTGTACGTGTAAGAATGATTCAGCTGGGCATGGTGGCACACGCCTTTAATCCCAGCACTCGGGAGGCAGAGGCAGGTGGATCTCTGTGAATTCAGGGCCAGCCTGGTCTACATAGTGAGTTCCAGGACAGCTGGGGCTAAAAGGAGACCCTGTTGCAAAAAGATCAAAAAAGAAAGAAAGAAAGAAAGAAAGAAAGAAAGAAAGAAAGAAAGAAAGAAAGAAAGAAAGAAAGAGATTCCAATGGAAAATGATGTGTATTTTACCATAACCAAAAAATTTTTAAATGAAGACTATCAGTACTATTCTGTGTAGTTTATGAGGCTTTCCCATTTCATGGAGAGATTTGGAATTAGCTCTGGTTTCCATTTTACCATCCTCAGTACTTGCTTCAATCTCAGTGTGGACCTTCTGCTAGTTCTACTGGCATAATAACTTCCTGCCTCCCCAGTCCAACTTCTAGAACATATTCTGTATTGAGGAACCTCTTTTATATGCTTTGCCCATCAATTGTCCTACAATACTCTTGCAAATAGTTGATTTTTCCTGTGCTGATGTCTTCTAGTCTATATTTATCACTATAGAGTTCATGAGAACAGAAGGTGGTCATAGGCAACGACTTTATGGCTGAAAACTGTTGGAGAACCATGGCCATATTAAGCCAAGCTGTCTCTCTGAGAATGTGTAGTGCCTAGTTCTATCAACAAAAAAGGGCAAATTTTATAATCTATGAATTTACACGTTCCATATCATTACAAACATTTTGCAATATAAAGCTACTTTCTTTGGTGCGCACTTCAGCAACACATATACTAAAATTAGAATGATACAGAGATTAGCATGGCCCTGAACAAGGATGGCATGCAAATTCATGAAGCATTCCATATTTCATTTTTTAAAAACTACTTTCTTTGGCTGAATGAATAAAGGGAACTCATCTAGCTGACCAATTGACAAAATTCGATATTAAAAATTAGATATTTATTGATTCTTATGTGTTCACATGTATGTCATCGCATGTATGTGGAGGTCAGAGGACAACTTTGGAAAGTTGGTTGTCTCCTTCCACCATGTAGGTCCTGAAAAAAGCACATTTTTACAGATTTTTTTTATGTGCAAAAAAAGCAAGCCCCACTCTCTAGATTGTTGACCAGGGGTCCCTTGCTCTTGGTTACACAATAGATGTGATTGCTGAACACACCACATACATGAGCTTTAGAACAAACAAGAAGAAATCAAGCTAATGCTGACTTCAGTGCCTCATCTCTACTGGCTAGCATTCATAGTGCTGGAAAGTGCTATACATGCTACTGGAAAGAAAAATTAACCATCCACTTTACCCACCTGTGAATCCCATGAACTACAGCTGGCCTGGAAATATATGTCCACTGGTGCAATAGTGGCACAAATAGTATGGAATCAACCACCCACTCTCTAATTGGATTTAAAGTCTGCTATTAGGTTTAGGAACCTGAGGCTAAACAGGTCACAGTGCACAAGGAAGAGCCTATTACCAGTTTTCTTCTAAATAGTTACAGTACTAAACTGACTCCTAATGACTTATTGTTATACCCATAAATTACTGCATCTTTTAACTCTCACCAGAGACGTTTCCTTATGAAGCAGACACTGAAACCCACAACTGGCCACTGATCAGAGAACAAGAGGCCACAGAGTGCATATCCCTGAATAGTGCAACTATATCAAACTTCTGCCTCTCAAGGCTTGGGGATCAACGTGGGAGAGGGAGTGGAAAGATTGCAAGAGCTAGAGGTGGTAGATGACCACAAGGAAACAGAGACTTCCAGACAGCTAGGAAGCTATTCAGATGAACTCACTGTAATGGTGACAGCATGCAGAAATCCCATGCAACTTCAAACCAGACAAAAATCCCAGCATAAACATCAGGAAGTGGGGTAGAAATCCCAACCTAACCTAAGGAACTTTTGGTAACCAATGACTGCTGGGAGGCAGAGAGAGAATCTCTCCCAAGGATGGGACTTTTAATAGATTAACCAGACTCCAGTGGATAGACAGACTGAAGGATATTTGGGGACATAAATTATAGGCCTTATTAGATATATAATAGAGTAAATTGGAATGGGAACAGTAAAGGTGGGTGTGGATAAGGGAAGGGAGATAAATACCATCAAATTTTATTGTATGAATATCACAAAATTCAATAAAAAGAAAAAAGATGGGAGCCCATCAATAGCTACTCTGATGCATGCAAGAATACACCTTATGCCTTGGCCACCTTTATGAGATGAAAGCACATCAACTTATATTTTTATATTGGTAATATAAACCCTGCTTAATGGGCAGTATTTGCTGTGAGACAGGATGAATCAACCAAAATGAAAACTTTGCTTGATTTGAGGGCAAAATTTTCTTAGGTGATTGCCTAAAAGAACGTATTTAGACATCCAAGTATTCTAGATTTTTATTTTGCATTAAACCATAATATCAGAGAGATAAAATTACAACCTATTTCTTTGACCTTTCTCTACAAGTTAGTGTTGGAATATTTTGAGAAATCTAAAAGCAGCCTACACATTTTATTTATTCTAAGCTTTATAGAGAATTTTCCCACCACATCCCCTATTTGGCATCTTACTGGAGAATTTCCAAGATATTGCAATGTCAAACATTATAATTAAAGATCTAATGAAAACTTATCTCTTCAGTGCATGGCTTGTGTCCATTCTGTAATAACTGCAAGCTTTGCTTCTGGGCTTGTTTCTTATTTCTCTGGTCTGTTGGAGGACAACTCAGAACCACTTCTGTATCCTCATATCAAATATGTAACAAGTTTGCGCTATGAACTTTTCATTTGTTTAGTTTTTTATTTTTGAGACAGGGTCTCCCTGTAGTCCCAGCTGACCTGGAACTTATTAGCAGATCAGGCTGGCTTTGAACTCACAGAGATCTGCCTACTTCTGCTTCCTGAGTGCTGGGACTAAAGGTATGTGCCACCATATCCAGCCTTATTCGGTCAACTTTTTATTTTAACAGTATCTTTAGCACATCTTAATCTCTTAACCTAATTTCACTTGTACTAATATTTATTCACCTTTGTATTTTTCCTAATATTTTTATATATGCCATTTTTGTTCAAGCACATGACAACTCAATCAGACGAGGGCCCAGAGTGGAGCAAGGGAAGTGGGTGGTAGGTCAGCGATAGTCTGGGAAATATTGGAGACTGATCACTACTGGCTGAGGGAGAGTAGGCCATACTGATGATCCCTAGACAGTTTGACTAGACTCCAGTGGATGAATTTGTGCCAAAGGATAACTGGGTATAAATGCTTGATTGGATAGGACTTAACATGTACAGCGGAATACATTGAGGTCTGGTGGAGGGTGGGGATAGGGAGGCGCGGATGGGGAAAGGGGTCTAAATTTGATTAAGAACTATTGTATGCAGTGTATAAAAACTCATTAATTTAAAAAAAACTAAACAAACAAAAAAGCACAACACACAAGCAAACAGTAAAGTGTATTGCTTGCTCCACTAACCTGATACATTACCTTTTATGCTAACTCATAAAGATATCCATTTCTCCACTAAAAATTCACACAAACATTTCCTGCATTTGTTAAACCTTAGGCTCTTTACCCCCTTTTAACCTATTATTTCTAGCATGAAAGAAATAAATTCTGCTTGTTCCCTACTCCTGATTTTATAAGCACACTCTTAGTTTTATACTTTATTCTCTAGTACCTATTAAAGAACCATATGTACATTCCAAACTAATCACAAACTAACCATATGTCCATTGTTCCTCCTAAGAAAATTACTGATGACTCATGTATGCTTTTTAACCCAGGTATGTCTGGCCTCGGAGCCTATACTTTCAACCATGACTTTATACTAGATCACCTGTATTATATTCTTTCACACCAAATCAAGTCTGACTATAAAGGAAGTACAGTACCACGTGCAACTGCTGGTAAGCCTTGGATATTAAGAAAAATTTTATTACTATTAATTCAAGAGCAATTATACTGCTAAATTAAATGTAAATAATGTAATCTTGGAAAGCCTTTGCTTTATTATTTAAAGAGTTCATAAAAATGTATATCTGAAATAAATTTAGAATACTTTTGAGCATCAGATCATCAAATGGAATTAAGGAAAGCATGCCTATTGCTCTTCCACCAAGAAAAGAATTTGGGGTGAGTCTCTATCCCTCACTTGCTTCCTGTTAGTGAGTGGCCTCTCCATAATTACTGTGACTAGAGATTCTGTCATCGTATCTAGTAAAGTGATGGTTTTTCATGGGTCAGCTTAAAACTACATCAAAGGTCATTGAAAGTTTCTCAGTGGAAAGGTAGACTTTTAACTGGGAGGGCCTTAAATTTCATCTGTTGGATTCTTTCTTTCATCCATGAAGAACCAGAGAAGTAAGATCCATCAGTGGAGGAGTCATTTCGAACTCTTCATTTTACTGTGAGGACCTTTAAATCAATGTCCATATGATTCAACCTCTTCCCTCTAAATCACCAGTGCAGGTAGAGGTGTGCTTCAGGTATTCTACCTTACCTCTTAGCAAGCATTCTAGAATCCAAATTCCCACATGAAGACATGCTGACTTTGGAGGTTCTAAATGTATCATCACAATGCCCTTAACTCGCATGGCTCTCTGCCTTAAATTATTCTAGTCATCAATGATCATGTGCTTGTTGGCTCACCCATAATAAGAAATAATAAATGCAAACAGGCCACGTAGTCTTGCAAAACTAGGCATGGTGATAATATCACAAGGCAACCTACTAGCTCATTCATCAAATGTTTACTCAGTGTCTGTAACCAATTTTTTTCTAACAGCAATGTGGTTTCTTTAGGAGGTACTGACTCTTCCTGGCTAGACTTTGATTAATTAATGAACTTCTCCCCTTTATGTAAAGCCATGCGTGAGATTTCTTCTAGACCATTCAGATACTCATTTCTCTCATTTGAATTTCTGGTAAAGAATCTAAGAGGCAGTCATTCCAGGCAATAAGACTTTGCAGAATTCAGAGAAGTAAAGTCTAGACCTTAACTGAAGGAAAATGAAATTAGTTTTAAGATGAGAGCAGCCAAATAATACAGACCTTTGAATTCAACATGAATATGTTTTGTTGCAAGAGTTATAAAAATTAATCTCCAAAAAAAGATATAATTTATTCAAAAGATACCACTTTGCTACAAGGAAAATGATGGACATGGTTATCAACTTGGTTGGGTCTAGAATGAGCTAGGAAATATGTCTCTGGATGTGTCTGTGTCTATATTTTCTAGAATGATTAGCTGAGGGAGGAAGACCCTCCCCAAAAGCAGGCAGCATCCTCTCTCAGGGACTCATACTTAAAGAGGTCTGAGGGGAAAGTATTGCTGCTTTTGCCTAACCTGCCTTCACTTCCTGCTACAAAGTGACCCCATGCTGTTGTCCCCACTGCTGCCATCCTTCACTGACAATCAGAGCTCAGCTTCTCCTGCCTTCCAGCAGGGATTAAAGACCAGTAGCTCTCCAGGATGCCTGAAGGCCTTCAGTGCAGGATTGAGACTGCTGAGGTATCCATCCAGCATCATGGACTGAGCAGCTACCAGGTTTTCAGGCTCCTCAGCATACAAGCAGCCATTGTTGGACCATTCAACCCTAACTGTTAATCAGATTTAATAAATACCTTTTGTAATGTATATTCCTTATATCAGTTTTGTTCCTGTAGAGAATCCTGATTACCATAGACTGTGAAACATGAACAGAGTAGTTCAGGTTTTAGTGACAGATGAGGCTGCTGCTTGGAGCCTTTAGCAGGCTTCCATAGTTCAGTCACAGAATGGGGTCTTGGGATTTTGAAGCAAGGACTTGCAATCTTCTGCAGAGAATGATTATCCTTTTTTTTTAATTTTAAAATTTTATTTATTTTTATTTTATGTGTATGCATGTATTGCCTGCATGTACGTAAGTGCACCCGTGTCATACATGCCAGTGGAGGTCAGAAGAGGCTGTCAGATCCCCTGGGACTGGAGTTACGGACAGCTGTTAGCTGCCATGTGGGTGCTGGGATTCGAACCCTGGTCTTCTGCAAGAACAACCAGTGTTCTTAACTGCTGAGCCATTTCTCCAGCCCCAAGAAATTTCAATAAGGAATTCTTAAGAAAATTAGTCCTATAAATGGAAACATCAAGGAAAAAATGTGGCTTAAGGCCTATATGAAACCAAGCTCTTCAAACCAAAACACTAATTTCTAAGGAAGAGATGAACCATTTCAGAGTAGAAGGAAAAGACAGCATTTCCCTTCTCATTTCTTTGATTCTATAGATTGAAGTCAGTTATGAACATTTTTATCAAGAATACCAAACAGGAACTCCAAGGACTTGGAGGCGTCTGCTTGAGGGGAGGAGCACAGAAAACAGAGCCACCATTTCCAGAATGATTCTGCTTCAGTCCCTCTTCAATGTCGTGTGCTCTAGACATCCCTCTCTGTGGTCTCATCTAAAGAACAATGGATCCCAATACTGGGTATAGGTAGGAAAAGACATAGTAGCATCAGTTTCCCCTTCAGACTTTCCCCATGATTCCCCAGCTTAGCAGAGATGCTGTAGGTGTCTTGTCCCCCTACTTGCACTTCTATTTGAGTGACTGAATTTTTGTTTTGAGTATTAGGAGAGAAAAGGCCAAAGTGGTTCTCAATCTTGTTTGGAGCATTGTTGTAGCGGTTTGAATGAAAATGTCCCCCATAGGCTCCAAGTATTTGAATACTTGGTCCCAGTTGGTGGTACTGTTTGCTGACCTTTAGGACCTTGCTGGAGGAAGCATGTCACCAGTTGGGACTTTGAGGATTCACAGCAGAGCCCCATTTCCAGCTTCACTGTCTCTGCTCCCTACACGTTTGAAGATGTGAGTCTTGGGCATTCTTTTCTGGGTGCTTCTGCTGCCATGCCTCCCCACCATGATAGACTCTTACCCTTCTAAAATCATAGCCAAATAAACTTTTCCTTCTATAAGTTGCCTTCATCATGGTATTTATCACAGCAACAGAAAAGTAGTTAATACAATTGTCCTCGATAACCATATGAAGAGAGCATTAGAATGTCTCAAGGGAGAAATGGACACAAAACATAATGCAATTTCATTGAATTCAATTTCATTGAAATCAAATGCCCCCAAGACTCTGTGCAGTGATTCAATCAAGTAACCGTTGATGCCAGTTAGAACTAGTAAAACTGGATATTCCCCTAGAATACACTCTAATATTGCTTATTTGTACACTCTAATATTGCTTAACTTATAATGGAGTTTAACAGGCTTTCATGCCATAGAGTTCCAGAATATATGCATTTTATTTCTATAAAACAATCACTAAATCCTTAATGAAATGATAATTGTTATAATGATTTTAATAATATAAGTGATGGTTTGACTGTTCTTCCATTCTACATGCTTCAGCTAGAGAGTGAACGCAAGACAGAAGTTCTATAGCTGTTTCTCTCAGTTAGTCCCAGAGTATCTTGGGAGCAAATAATTCACATTTTCAAAGTCACATTCTACCTCACAACACATGACTCTTAAATTCTAATTAACTTCCCTGTCTGGTGCTTAACTAGAAAAGAAAAAAAAATTTACACTGGAAAATGGCAGTAGTTGTTTCCTGGCTTCTGGTATCCCAACTCTTTTTCCACCCCTTGTTGGTATCCTGTCGCTTCGGGTGGAATTCCCATAATTAAGTTTTCCTGAGAGAAGAATTACTACCTCTTCCCTTTCATAGAGTGTCACTCCAGAAGAACCAGAAACAAGACATTTTCTGTTTCTGTCTCTGTTATAACTGCCAAAAGCATATTTAATGATTCTTGGTGGAAACACTGGCCATCTTGGGCCTACTGGGAGGCAGAACATCAATGTCATAGGTAGAAAATGCTTGAGAGAGTTCCAGACCTGTTTCTGAAGGATTTTTGCTTGACACACTGACTTTAGAACCTAATCCCCATATACCAAATGACCCCAGTGCACTATCACAAATCATCGTCAAATATTGGATGCACTCTAAATACTCTATGATTAAGAGAGTCTTAAAAAAATATCTATATGGTATCTGTGGAATGTTACACAACCACTAAAATTATCTTACAGGAAAATACAAAATAGTATTTAAAATACTCACTGATACCTTATTTATATCAAATAGTTTTGCTAGTATGCACTGCAAGTTAAGTGATTTTATGCTTTTATCTATGTTCAAATATCTTACAGTTAACATATGCGGTATTTTAAATTAAATTTTAATACTTTAGTAATATTGTACATAAGAAAAATCCCCACATAACACACAGTATCTATTATCTTATACATTTTCTGGCTAAATCATTACTTTTCCAGCCCATCCCAAAAGAACAAAATCCTGTACCTTTTAGAATTATAGCACAAGTCATGGAAAGTTAAATATCTTCAAAATTCATCTGATTAACTTGATGTAAACATTTTTCAACAAACTATTGATAAAAACAAATTTTATGTTTTCTTTAAGTTGTATGTTTCAGAAACTAAGGTTCAGGGAAATCCCAGACTTGAAAAGAAATTCTCTTATTTGAGCATTCCTCCCTTATCAAATGGCAACCCAAATGACATATGCCTTAGTAAGCATGTGCCCACACACACAGAAGTCATGCAAAAATAAAAAAGCATTAAAGAAATGACATTTAGCTATGACTACAAATGATTTTCAAGGGGTTGTATTCTCCGTAAATCTGTGAGACTTTTACCAATTTGTTTTCAATATTGCCATTAATGCTTCTGCTACAGGTCCTCAAAATGGGAGTGTTCATGTGGAAGTTTTCCATATTAAAATCTGGTACAACCAAATAACAAGTACTGATACTGGATACTGGAATCAAGAGAGTTAAATAGAATAGTATAGAATAATCACCTAGTGGAAACAAGAATATATTATCAGGCATTTAAGTCAACAGAGAATGTGATGTATTATATATAAATGTTGATTAATAGGTATGTGCAATGATACATTCATTTTTACAAAAGTAATATATTACTATCTCAAATAATAACATATTTAAGAAAATTAAACCTATAAACATTTTTAAATTCTTAAGACCCATAAAATCACTAGAATAGAGTACTTATTTCTTAAGTACAATACTAGTGAAAGAAATCACAAACTTGGGGTTGGGGACCCTAGTTCAGTGGTAAAGGGCTTGTCTAGCATGTACGAGACTTTGGGTATTATACCCAATACCTGAAATTTTTTTGCATTTAAAGTATTTATGATAAAATATTTTATGTGATTTTTTTCAAAGGGCAAACTAAGTAAAACATTTGTATCAGATTGATAGCAAAATGTTTGCTATGCTAATTTATAAGGCATTCTATTAAAATATTAAGAAGGAGCTCCCTTCAAGTATTGTGAGACAACCGAGGGCAAAGGCAATAGCCTATATTGTTTTGGGAGACTCTGACTTCCCTGACCTGCAACTTTAAGGGAGGTTTTCTATGCCTAGCACTTGAGTTTTTGTTAGATAGTTTATGGCTCTTGAAGGGACTGTTCTCACCCCATATGGTATAAGTTCATGTAAATGGTGTGTGTGTGTGTGTGTGTGTGTGTGTAAGTAAGCTTATAAAGTAAGGTTCCTTATGTCATTTTTCAAACAACTTTAGTGCTATTTGTCTTGCCTCTCTCCCTCTCCTTCTCCCTCTGTATTATCCTTCCTCCCAACACCCAATTAAATCCCCTTCCCTATTTTTCCCATTTTTCCTTCATAGCACATAGATCCTACTATATCCTCCCCCCCACCCCCCCTACCCCATCTAGGCTCCCTTCACCCTCTCTTCCCTATTGTCTCGTCTTACTTTCCTGGGTTCTGCTGTTTTCATGTGGGTTTTCTTGTTGTTTGTTTGTTTGTTTGTTTTTGTTTGTTTGTTTGTTTGTTTGTTTGTTTGTTTGTTTGTTTTGAGGCAGGGTCGCACTGTGTAGCCCTGACTGTCCTTGAACTCATCATGTAGACCAGGCTGACCTCGAACTCATAGAGCGCCACCTGCCTCTCCCTACCAAGCACTGAGATTAAAGGTGTGCACCACCATGACTGGCTTCCTGGCTTCTGTGGTTATTTCAGGTTATAAATTCACTTCTAAAGATTTGGAGATAAGATCCACAAATAGCATGTGTTCTGTTTTTCTAGGTCTAAATTATCTCAGTATCATGTTTTCCAGTTCCATCCAGTTACCTGCAAATTTCACGATTTTATTTTTCTTTACAGCTGAGTAGAATTCTGTTGTATATATGTACCACATTTCCAAAATCCATTCATTAGTTGAAGGACACATCGGTAACCTCCATTTCCTAGCTATTATGAAAGAGAAGCAACGCACATGCCTCACAAGTATCTCTGTAGTAGGATATAGAGTGCTTTGGGCATATGCCAAGGAATGCTTTAGCTTGGTCATGGTAGATCTACTTTCAGCTTTGTGAGAATTCTCCACACTAATTTCCACAGTGGCTGCACAGTTTGCAATCCCACCATCAGTGAATGAATGCTCCTATTTCTCCACATCCTTGCCAGCATTTGTTCACAGTTATTGTCTTGATCTTAGCCATTCTGACTGAGGTAAATGAAATCTTAAATTGTTTTATTTGCATTTCCCTAATTACTACCTGATATTGAAAACGTTTAAAAATATTTCTTAGCCATTTTTATTTCTTCTTTTGAGAACTCTCTGTTCAGATCCATAGCCATTTTAATAGCTTTTTAAATTGAACTTTTGCAACTTTCATACAATATATTTAGATCACATTTAGACCCCCTTCCATATCTGCATCCCCTTACTACCCCCTACTCAATTTAATATACTGTAATATGTCCATATATGTATTTATAGGTTTATACAGTAAATTTGTGTCCTCAAATGCCCTTCGGCGTGATTCATCCTCTGGACCTGGTCAAACTACCAAGAGTCTCACACTTAAATGAGACTGACTCCCCCTCCCAAAAGTCATCAGTTACCAATACTTCCTCAAGCAGAGTTGGGGCTTCTTAGCAACTTTCCATGTCATAGTCTATTTTTTAATTGGTTCATTTGTTTTCTTCATTCTTTGCTATATTCTGAGCTCTTTGCATAGTCTGTATATTAACCCTCTATTGGCTATATAACTGGCAAGGCTTCTCTCCCGTTCTATGGGCTTCCTCTTTATTGCAAAAAACAACATGCAGTCTGGTCATAGAACTTGGAGGTATCAAACTGGAACTGACCCAGAAGCCTCCTCCATGAGAACAAGATCTCATAGCACCCAAAAGTGCTGTGCAAGCTGCCAAGAGAGGAAAAGCAATTAATAGCCCTACCCAGTTGTAAAGCCTATAAATACCATCACAATGACCAGTCCACCCAGATATCCCCAATGGTGAAATAGTGGCACTTTTATCTTGGGGGTAGCCAACAGCTGTCTAACTGTACTTAAGGCCTGTTCAATAGGGGGGAATTTATGCTTCATACTCTAAGTCTAGTCAAATACCTGTGGCTGGAGAGGCCATAGAGCTTAGCAGAGAACCTAGTACTGCCATTTTCTTTTTTTTTTCTTTTTTTTTTTGTTTTGTTTTGTTTTATGTGAGACAGGATCTTCCTGGAACTCGCTGTGCAGACCAGGCTGGTCTTGAACTCACAGAGATCCACCTGCCACATACATACATACACTTATACATACCCACACAGTTCTAAGAACATTGCAATAATGTATAAGATAATGTATTAAATACATTGCAATAATGTTTTCCCCTCCCTTCCCTATAAAATGCTCTCAAACATATTTCTACTTATAACCAAATTTTTTATATCTTACTTTTTACCCCAAATTCTTATTCTTTTTTTTAATTTTCTTTTGTATTTACTATAACCTTGTTACTGTTTCTTTATCCACTTTATCAATTCCCTCTTGAATTTCATTTCTGTGTGTATGTGTGCACATGCACATATATGTAGGTATATGTACAATTATATGGGTGTGTGTATGTTCTTCTGTACATAGGTGTACGTGTGTGTAGGTGTGCATGCATGTGCACATGTGTGTGAAGCCAGAGGTCAACCTAAGGTGTTTTCTCAAGAGCCAAACACTTTGACTTTTTTCAGGGAGAGTTCTCTCTGGGACTTGGGGCTCACCCATTAAATTAGCGTGGTTTGGCAGTGAGCTCCACGTATCCACTTGTCTCTGCCTCTCCAGCACTGTGATTGCAAGTGTACTTCACCATGCCTGGCTCTTTACAAGTACTGGAAGTCTAACTCGAGTCCTCATGCTCCCACGGCAAGCGTTTACTAACTGAGTCGCTTCTCCTGCTTCTTCTAATTGTATTAATTTATCATTGCTTTATGTTTATTAAGTTTTAGCTTCTTGGTTTAGTCTACATTATGTTTTGCATTTCATTTTCCATAGTTAAGTATTTGCCTTTAATTGCTTTTATGGATATTTCCTTTTTAAACATTTTTGACTCTTTAGAATTTCATACAGTCTATGAGTATTTAATCATATTCAGCCTTCACCTAACTACTTCCAGATCCACTCCCACCTCTCTACCCATCTCTCTACCCATCCCCCTGCTCTCCTTTCTACCCACCTCCCTACCCACCCAACTTCATCTTCTTTTTTATTCCCCAATCAATTCCAATTTGTATTGCCCAAATAACCTTGAGTGTGGAGTTTTCATTATATTTTTGATTTATTATTATTGGTGTGTGTGTATGATATGAGTGGTGGGCAGAGGAATTTTATGAAACCAGTTCTCTTTCCACCTTTAGTGAGTTTCAGAGATTGAACTCAGGTTATCAGACTTCCATGGCTAGGGTCTTTGATTGCAGAGACATCTTACCAGATTTGATTTTTATTATACCCCTACATCTTACTTGGGGGGGTAGGATTGTTCTGGGCCTTGAGTCCTCAAGAGAAGGATGGAGGGCTAAGGAAATGGTTCAGTGAGTAAAGTTCTTGCTGCATAAACAAGAGGGCTTGAGTTTAAGTCTCCAGCACCTACATAAAAGACAAACACAATAGGAAGTGGCTATTATCTCAGCATGGGGGTGGGGTGTGGGGGACAAAGACAAGCAAATCCTGGGGGCTCATTGGCTGGCCAGTTTAGACCAATCAGCAAGCCCCAGGTCCAGTGAGAAACCCTGTTTCAAAAGATTAGGTGGAGAGCAATAGAGGAAGACACCTGATGTCCACTTCAGGCTTTCACATTTGTGTGCATGGTGAGTACACCTACATAATCACACATACACCTACACACCTAAAAAATAGAGTAAGAAGGGTGCTCATTAAGAATACTGCAAGGAAAATGAAAATAAAGTGTTTCAAATGATCAATAACCTCAAGAGGATTCAAATAAAGATGATTTCAGTAAAGAAGTAAACTCAAGACTTGGAAAATAAATTTGGCAACTAGATGAAAAAATCAGCAAAAAGATTTTACAAATGGAAATCTTGGAAATGAAAAAATTCAAAAAACGAAACAAACAAACAAAAAACTTCAGTGCATCACCAACAGACTATGGCAAGTAACACCAAACTTGTTTTATCTTCAAAATAGATCATAGTGTAAGTCAGAAACCAGCTCACCAAATACAAAAAGAAAAAGAAAGAACTTCTTGTGTTGTATCAGGCAGATAGCAATGGAGTAAGCTAGAAATCAATACTAAAAGGAGCTACAGAAAAACAAACACATGGAGTTTTAAGAATATGCTTTTAAGTTATTAGTTGGCATCTAAAAAGACAAATATCAGTTTTCTCTCTCATTTGGTATATTTTCAGCAAAATTGGATAGGAAATATATAAAATTAGTAGTTGTTTTTTGTTTTTTTTTTTTTTTTTTAATGTACCATTAATGAGCATGCTCAGAGAGAAGTCAGGAAAACAATCCTACTCAAAAATAGTCTAGGACACTGGACATGGTGCATGCCTTTTAATCCCAGCACTTGGGAGGCAGAGGCAGGAGGACCTCTATGAGTTCAAGGCCAGCCCAGTCTACATAGTGAGTTCCAGGCCAGCTGGAGGTACAGGGAGACCCTGTCTAGGGCCAGAGAGATTACAGAGCATTTGCTGCTCTTACAGAGGACCTGAGTTCAATTCCCAGTACCCACATTAGGCAGCTTACAGCTGCCTATAACTCCAGCTCCAGGGGATCCAACACCTTCTTCTGATCTTTAAGTGCCTCTGCATACATATATACACACATAGACACAAACATACAGACACATAAATAAAAATAAATATTTTTAAAAGCCTCAATAGTAAAAAACCTAGGAATAGGAAATAAAACACCATTACAATGAAAGTTACCCAACATTGAAGAAATTGAAGATGGAAATAGGAAATAGAAAGACACTCCATTCTCATGGATCAGCAGGATTAATATTGCTTTTTTAAAAAGCCATATTACCAAAAGGTATCTACAGATTCAGATTTACCAAAACCCTATCAAAGTTCTGATAATACTCTTCACAGAAGTAGAAATAAATAATTCCAAAATTTATGCAAATGCACAAAAGACATCAAATGGCCAAAGAAATTCTAAGCAAAAGGAGCAATGTTGTTATAATACTTGAGTTCCAATTATACAACAGAGCCATGGTAACAAGAACAGCATGGTATTGGCATAAAAAATAGACATAAAGATAACTGGAATGGGAGAGAACATCAGAAATAAATCAACACAGAGAAAGCCATCTGACTCAACAAAAGTGCCCAAAACACTTGGAGTTTAAAAGATAATCTCTTGCAGGGTTTGGTGGCACATGCCTTTAATCCCAGCTCTCAGAAGACAAAGGCAGGTGGATCTCTGTGATATTGAGGCTAGCTTGATCTACATAGCAAGTTCTAGGCCAGCTGGGGCTACAAGGAGACCCTGTCTGAGAAAACAAAGAAGAGATAGTCTTTTTAACAGATGATGCTGGGGAAACTGAGTATCTGCGGAATCTACATACAGAAGATTGAATCAAGATCCCTATCTCTCAAATAGAGATCTATTTAAAAACATCAAATGAAAATGGATTAAAGACTTAAATGTAAGTCCTAAAACTTTCAAAGTGCCACCGGGGGAAAAAATAAGGAAAAATTTCCAAATACAAGCACAGGAATCTGTTTCTGAATAAGATTCTAATAGCATAGGAAACAATACAAAGACTTGACAAACCAGTTTGAATCAGATTAAAAAGCTTCTGTGTAGCAAAGGAAATTACTACCAAAATAGCAAAACTGTCTCATAACAGGAGAAACTATTTTCCAGCTATTCATCTGACAGATGATTAAGATCTAGAATCTATAACAAGCTCAACAAATTGAGTACCATGGAAAAATAATTCAATCAATAAACAAGAAAATGAGCTGAATGGATAGTTCTCAAAAGAAGTTCAAGTGGTAAAAAATAATAATAATAAAAAGTTGTTCGCCATCTTTAGCCACAAGGAAATACAATTCTTAGCACATTGCAATGTTGTCTCACACCAAAGAGAATGACCATCATCCAGAAAACAAACAACAAATCCTGGAGAAGATGCAAGGGGATAGAACCTTTATACACTCCTAGAACATAAACAAGGGCAGCCACTGTGGAAATTCCTCAAGAAAACTAAAATAGGAGCTGGAGAGATAGTTCAGCAATCAAGAGCACTTATTGCTCTTGCAAAGGACCTGGGTTCAGTTCCCAGCACCCATACCTGGTGGTTCACTCATCCATCCTTGTAACTCCAGTTCCAGGGTGTTCAATATCTTCTTTTAGCTTCCATGGACACTGGCATGCATATAGTATATATAAACTCACACACAGAGACACAGACACACAGACACACACACACACACACACAGAGATTTAAATACGGTGAGAGAGAGAGAGAGAGAGAGAGAGAGAGAGAGAGAAATTAAAAATAAATAAATCTTAAAAATAATTATGGGGTACCCAAAAGAACAAAGATAACAAACACAATAGAAATTTCTGCATACCAATGTCTTTGTGACATTATTCACAATAGCTAATCTATGGATTCAGCCTAGATACCCATCAGTGGACAGATGGATCAAAGAAGAATGATAGATGATGGAGTTTTATTCATCCAATCATGCCACTTGCAAGAAAATTGTTGGAACTGGGGATCATCATATTTAGTGAAGCATTCCAGACTCAGCAAGACAAAACTAATATTTCTCTCATAGTTGGACTCTACAGTTTGAAAAAGGAAAAGACATGAGGGTACAAGGGGTCTATGTGAGACAAGGAGGAGGACGTTATGAAAGGGAAGGGGGTAAGAGAGAATAATATGGAGGTGGCTATGACCCAAGTACATGATCTGCGTGTATGAAAATATGACAATGAAGCTCATTTTTTGTACAACTGACACACTCTAATAAATTTTTTTTAATGCTCTTAGTTCAGGGAAGATCTCAAAGTTTTAAAAAAAAATTTTATGTGTATGTTTTCTTCTAGTAGTTTCGAAGTTTCAGGTTTTATAATAAGGTCTTTGATTTATTTGGAGTTGACTTTGTGCAGGGTGAAAAATAAGGGTCCAATTTCAACCATCTACAGATGGAGATACAGTTTTGCCAGGACCATTTGTTGAAGATTCTGTCTTTCCTCCATTATGTGTTCTTAGCACCTTTGTCAAATATCAGGTGACTGAGATTGCTTACATTCATTTGGGTATTCTATTGTGTCCCATTGATCTATGTGTCTGTTTTTCTGCCAGTACCATACTGTTTTTATGACTATAGATGTAATATAGTTTGAGGTCTGGCATGGTGATTTCCCCCCAGCTTTGCTCTTTTTGCCCAAGATTGCTTTGGCTATCCAGGGTATTTTGTGATTTCATATGAATTTTAGGATGATTTGTTTTCTAGCTCTATGAAGAATGTCTTGGGGATTTTGATTGGCATTGCATTGAATCTACAGATTGTTTTTGGAAGGATTGTCATTTTCACAATATTGATTCTACCAATGCTTGAGTATGGTAAGTCCTTACATCTCCTAGTGTCTTCCTCTATCTCTTTCTTTAAAGATTTAAAATTTTCATTGCATAGCTATTTAATTTTTTGGTTAGGTTTTTTTATAAATGCTTTATTTTTTTAAAGGCTATTGTGAATGGGAGAGTTTCTTTGAATGCTTTTTCTGATTGTTTGTTATTGGTATATAGAAAGGCTACTGATTTTTGTTAAGTTGATTTTGTAACCTGCCACTTTACTGAAAGTATGGATCATTCCTAGCAGCTTTCTGGTGGAACTTTTGGGATCTCTTATGTATAATGTAATATTGTCTGTAAATAGTGATAATTGGACCTCTTCTTTTGCCATTAATATTCCTTTAATTTCCTTCTCTTGTCTTATTGCTCTAACAAGAGTTTCAAGCATTATATTGAAAAGGAGTAGAGATAGTGAACAGCCTTGTCTGTTCCTGATTTTAGTGGGAACACTTACAGTTTTTCTCCATTTAGTTTTTCTCCATGTTTGTTGTGGGTTTGTTGTATATAGCTTTTATTATGTTAAGGTATGTTCCATTCAGGACTTTTAACATAAATTCATGTTGAATTTTGTCAAAGGCCTTTTCTGCATCTATTGAGATCACCATGTGATTTTTTTCTTTAAATCCATGTATATGTTTTATTACATTTATTGACTTATGTATATTGAATGCATCTCTGGAATAAAGCCAACTTGATCTCAGTGGATGATCTTTTTGATGTGTATTTGTATGTGGTTTGTGAGTATTTTGTTGAGTATCTTTGCATCTATGTTCATTAAGGATATAAGCTTATAGTTTTCTTTTATTGTTGTGTCTTTACCTGGTTTTGGTATTAGAGTGATACTGGTTTCATAGAAGGAGTTTGGGAGTTCTCCCTCTGTTTCTATCTTTTTGAATAATTTAAGAAGTATTGGTTGTGGACCTTAGACTATCTGGTAGAATTCTGTTTTGAATCCATCTGGGCCTGGGCTTTTTCAGTCGGGAAATTTTGCATTACTGTTTCAATTTCCTTATTTGTAATGAGTCTGTTTAGACTGTTGATCTCCTCTTGGTTTAACTTTGGTGGTGTCCATGATTTTAGAAATTCATCCATTTCTTTTAGATTTTTGAATTTAATGAAGTATAGATTTTTAAAGTAATCCCTTACAATGTTGTGGATTTTTTTGGGGGGGGTGTCTGTTGTGATGTTTTCCCTTCTATATCTGATTTTGTTAATTTGGATTTGTTCTTTCTTCTTATGATTCACTGGACTAAGGGTTTGTTAATCTTGTTTAACTTTTCAAAGAACCAGCTCTTAGAGTCATTGGATCTACGTGTTATTTTCTTTGTTTCTATTTTGTTAACTTCTCTTCTGATTTTTGTTATTTCTTCTCATCTACCAGGTTTGGGTTTGATTTTTTCTTGCCTTTCCAGAGTCTTGAGTTGTACTGTGAAATCATTTATATGTGTTCCTTCTGATTTTTTAATGTAGGCACTTGGAGCTGTAAACTTCCCTTTAGGACTGCTTTTAAAGTGTCCCAGAGGTTTTGCTGTGTTGTGTTCTCATAGTTTGCATAGAAAAGTCGGCTGTAATTCTGATGATTTTCCTTTATATATATCTTCTTGTTTTTCTCTAGCAGTTTTCAGTATCTTCTCTTTGTTCTGTACATTTAGTGTTTTTACTATGATACACTGTTCTGGTCCTGTCTAATTGGTGTTCTATGTGCTTCTTGGATGTGTATGGGTAAATCTTTCCTTAATTTAGGGGATGTTTTCATTTATAATCCTGTTGAATATCTGGTCGATACCATTGACCTGAGAGTCTTCTCCTTCCTGTATGCTTATGATGGGAGGATTTGGTCTTTTAATGGTGTCCCACATTTCCTACGTATTCCACCCCCCCCCCCCCCCCGCCTCTGTGTTTCATAATCTTTGCTTGAGGAGTCAGTTCCTCAACTTTGTCACCCAGTCTTCATATTCTGTCTTCCAGTTCATTCTGCTTGTGAGGCTTTCTCCTGTTGTTTCAAATTTGACTTGTCGAGTTTTTCAATTCCGTCTTCATTTCGGCTTGGGTTTTCTTCAATATTTCTATCTCTTTTGTGAATTCATTTTTCAAGCTCTAACTTGTTTGGGGCTTTTTTTTTTTGCTGTTTTTCATTCAGCAGCATATTGTATATTTTCTTGAGCTTCTATCACAAGTTTATGCCTATCCTCTTTGAGTTCTTTGAGTTGTTTGTGTTTTCTTTATGTTCTTTGATCATGTTTATGAATGTTCTTTTAAATTCTGTGTCATGGGGTTAATCAGGGTGATTCTCATTGCAATACATTTCTATAGGACTGGTGGATTTTGTTGGGGACATATTCTCTTGTTTTTGTGTTTCCCTTTGGACATATATGAATGCCTTTTGTTGGTTGTGTGACCAATAAGAAATTTTATTCTTTGTTATCACTCTGTTTATATTGTTGATGTAGCTTGGCTGCTTTTTTGTTGTTGTTGTTCAGGCATAAAATGCTAGTTGGTGTGTGCTTCAGGTTCTCACAGAGTATTAGGCTGGTCTGAATGGTAGGCAGGCTGGTCATGGTAGAAGGCTAAGCTAAGGAATCCAAGGCAAAGTGAGGGTGGGGCAGCCTGTGGAGTGTCCAGAAAACTAGACCGGAAAATTGAGCTGGTCTGAATGCAGGGGAATCAGGATGCAGTGGGTGGGTCTGGACTAAGAGTGTAATCCAGAGATTACACTGGCAAAAGGCTGGTCTCGGGTGTCCAAAAGCAAGGTGGGGGTGGGACAGCCTGTGAAGGGTCTAAGGAAAGAGGCTGGAAAATTGAACTGATCTGAGTGCAGGGGATCAGGACATAGTGGGTCTTGACTAAGAAGGTAGTCCAGAGATCTGGGGCTGAAAGAGCAAAAGTGGGCCTGTGCCCAAGGCTAGAAAGGGACCAGGGTGTGGGGGCAGGGGAGACTGGAGTTGCTCCAGGGGAATCAACGTTCAGTGTACAAATGTTGAAATTTTTAAAGACTATAAGGACTTTTTAAACTTGGAGTATGTTTTACATTATGAGATAAACAGGACTGTGGGATCAAGAGATGGAAGTTTATACCTTAAAGTGAGGTGTTTGTATATCAAGTGGACAGAGGAACTGTGATGGTTAATTTCTATTGTCAACATGACACAATCTAAAATCACCTGGGGAGAGAATCACAGTGTGAGGGTTGTCTAGGTCTCCACTTGTGGTTATGCATGTCTGTGGGAGATTGTCTTGATCACATTTTAAAAAGTAAGCTAAGCTCAAGCACGTATGTGTTCATCTTTCTATTCTTTATCCTGGATGTGACCAGCTGTTTCAAACTCCTGCCACCTTGACTTCCTGCCACAATGGACTATGACCTTGAATTGTGAGCTGAAGTAAACCCTTTCTCCCATAAGTTGCTTTTGTCAGGGCATTTTATCACAGCACCAATAATGAAGCTATGGCATATGACAAAAAATACACACTGAAATATTATTACATATTTAAAAGGAAGGAAATATTGAAATAGGATGCAGCATGAATGGGCCCTGAGGACATTTTGTTAAGCGAAATAAACCAGATCTATAGAGCAGTCAAACCTAGAGAAGCAGAAATAAAAGGGCAGTTGTCAAAGGCTAAGATGAGAGGAAAATGGGGAGTTGTTTTATTGGAGCAGTTTCTCTTTTGCATGAAGAAAAGTTCTGGAGCTAAGTTACACAGCTTAAATGTACTTAAAACTACTGAGTTGTACACTGTGCAGTTAAAATGGTTAAAGCAGTGAATTTATATGTATGATTATATGATTTATATATAGGATTACATATTTTAAATGAAATCGAATTACATCAAATATTGATCCAGTTGACTAATATGTATTAGTATTTTTATCAACTCTTTGAGACTTTCATACAATGTATATTGATCATATTCTGACCCCTCCCTCACCTCCTCTCAGCTCCACCCCTACCACCCTACCCCCTCACTTTATACCTTCTATTTGTAAGAGATATCAAGTCTAATTTGTGTTCCCCCAAAAATTTTAGGTGTGGGTCCATCCCCTGGAGTGTGGTCAACCTAACCAGAATCATATCCATACTTAAGAACATGAAGTCTTGGTGGTGGTATAAGAAAATGCATTCATACACTGTCAGTATAAGTTGTTTCACTCATTTAATTGAGATAAATTTGGAATATTTATCAAAATTGCAAATTTTGATACTTTTTAAAACTGTTTTCCTAGAGGAAAAAATTCTAGTTCCTAATGGTGTATGGAAAGCATTCATGTTAGTGTTTGCTAGATTCAGTTTCTAATCAATTATTAGAAACAAGTATCTCTCAACAGAAGACTAATTGAGTTATAGTAAACTTACACTGCGAATTACACACAACTATAAAAATAAGGGGCAGCTCAACATATGCTTTTGTGGATACATTGCCTCTGAGCAGTGTTTATTGCACCTAACACTTATGTCAATAAACTACAGCTTTTATAAATGATATTCCTATCCAAGGTATTTTTCAGGGGCATTCCAATAATCATTTTGTGATAACACACCACTTAAAATGGAGCAAACCAGAATATTCTATCAACAGTCTATCTATCATGCTTTAGTTTTCTAAAATATGGACTAAGTCTGGAGAGTAACAAGACTAATTAGCAAGCAACTCCCGCATGATGAGCAGGTTGAAGCGAGAGACTTACACTGCACGTCCCTCTGCACTGGAAGAGACTTACACTGCATGTCCCGCTATGTTTTCAACCAGTATCACTTTAAATGGAGACCTATTCAGAAATAAACAAAAGTGGTACTTAAGCATCAAATATGCATCTCTTTTGCCCTTCTTACCACTGCCTCCTAACAGGGACATTCTCTGATCCTTCATTTTCTGTCATTCTCTAGAAAATCATGCCTCTCCTCTGAGGCTCCCATTCACTGCAAATGGTGGCAATATCCATTTCCTTAACACAGATGATCTCTACTACATTCTGTACTATTTTTAAAATTACTGTATACATAAATATATATATATATATTTAAGTATGTAGTATGATGGCATGGAGATGTACAGAGAGAGTAAAATCGTTACGATAGAGAAGCAAAGGAATATCTATCATCTCACACTTGTTGCCCACTGTTTTTGCGACAAGAGCAGATAAAATACACTCACTGGTAGAAATCCCTAATTTATTAATAAAATTGGGCCTTTCCAACTCTCATTTTTTTAAAAACAAAAACCAGTTTTCCCTAGAGTTTGCAATGAAGACAGAACAATAATTTCTTTTATTCTGTGCTAATTTTGACATGAACACATATTGCTAAGTTTATTTACACCATGAATATTGTGTTAGGTATGCTATACTGAAATTCCTTACAGAATTCTGGCGTATGGTAGGTGTCCATTATCATATTTTCTTGAAATTGAACAAAATTGTTTCTGTTACATTTACACACACACACACAGAGAGAGAGAGAGAGAGAGATATCTCATAGGCCAACCCTATGAAACATTTTAATTCTTCTTTCCATCATATTGATGTTTTATTTTCTCTCATAGCTGTTTTCATGTTGCAGTCTTCCCTGAATTTAGCATCGCAAGCTGTTCAGGGGCAATGGTAAGGACAAGTGAAAAGATAATGCTTATATTCGAAAGTTACTACTCTGAAATCTAAGTACTGATAAAAACAAACTTGGTACAACTATCAATGACTCACTACTGTGAGGCCATTTAATTATATATGTACATATATTCTGTTATGTATATATAAATCCATATTCTGTTATCAAAAATACTCAATACATTGCTTTAAAAGAAGAATTAAGTGCTGTAGAGTATGTTTAGCAGAATTCTATGTTTTCAATTTAGATCTTATCTCTGTTGACACACATAAACATTTTCTGACAAGAACATGCTAATGAGTTGGAAAGACATTAATCTGTGGAGAATGGGAAAAGAGGTGTGAATTACAGGCTGTGAACGGAGGTTTGTACTTTTTATTTGTATCCTTGCGTCCTGCCTCAATTTTTACCATAGGAAGAATGATTTTTATAGTTTGTAAAAGATAATTAAAAATTTTATTTATTTACTTTTATTTTATGCGTATGAGTGTTTTGCTTACACATATGTAAGTGTACCATAAGTATACAGTGCCTGCAGAAGTCAGAAGAGGGTGTCAGATCCTCTAGAACTGGAGTTATGGAAGGTTGTTGGCTGCCACCATGTGGGTGCTGGGAACCAAACCCAGGTCCTTTGCAAGAGCAGCCAGTGCTCTTAATTGCTGAACCATTTCTCCAACTCCTAGTTTATAAAAGATAATTTAATATAAATTGTATTCTAACAGATTTTTAAGAACCAGTTACATTTTAATTGACAGAATAGAAGTAAATATAATTAGAAAAGCTTAGAGCATGAGTAAGATAACATAGTATTTTAAAGGTTAGGCCTAGCATTGGAAGAAAAATTTTCACTTACTGCATATTGTCCAGAACTACTCACAGAGCTCCTCCTAACTATAAGACAATTGGGAAACATAGTCTATACTTGTGTAAGAAAGGAGCAAGCAGAAGGAGGAAAGAAGGGCCAGATAGCCTACTCACTCTTGATGAAGACTGTGAACTTCATTAGCATTCACAGTCTTCAAGTGGGTGAAAAATTAATCATATTTCACTCTTTTAGCAATGAAAACATATACTTAGTAAAATTGGAGCTCAGTTTATTTTAATCATGTTTTTCTTAAGAAAAAACCATTTTCTGGGTTCATCTTAAGTTCTTACCAAATTCTTGTTGTGATCAATCACCCGGCCAAAACAACTTAACAGAAGAAAGATTAATTTTGGCTCATGATTTCAGAGCTCAGTCCGTGGTCACTTGGCTCTGTTTCTGAGCCATGATTCCATCCATCATGATAGTGGAACATGTGGCAGAAATTGTTCACAACATGTCTGGCAGGAAGCAGGTAGGAGAGGAAGAGTCCAGAGACAAGATACTCCCAAAGGAGTATTGCCTGCCTGCAATGTCCTGCTTCTTCCAACTAGGTCTCACCTCAGTTTCCAGAGCCTTCCCAACTAACACCATCTGGAGAACAAACGTGAACATTCATGTGAGGGATAGATCATTTTTAGATAATGATAGCAAACACCCCTTTAGTTGGATAGTAAACAGAAGAAAATAAACATTTCCCAATATAATCTGTGGAGGAAAAAGCAAAATTATACCTTGTGCAAGTTGTAAACATCTATGACAACTTGATAATATCTATTAAATTGGCAGTTGTATCTATTTACTGGTTGTAAGCCTGAGCCTTTAATGACTATGCCAGCTCTCCAGCCCTGAATGTACATATTTATTGACAAACAATTCCAGTTCAAGAAATTTATTCTGGAGATTCACTACCTCAAGGAAAAATAGCCCCCTCACACCTATTGATCACCATGTATCAGAAGGTTCAGAGCAGAAGTCACTTCCCATAAAACCCATGATTCGTAGAGTCAAGATTTGAGACCAAGTAGTTTGCTCATCTGTGGGAGCTCTGCCCTTAACCACAACGCTGTGTGGTCTCTCTCATACACATTGACATATCGAATCAAAGAGCTGAAAGCAATCTCAGTGTTCATTAACAGGACATTAGCTGAGTAAATTATGATAATATCTACATATTCAACAACCCATTACAAACCTAAAGTAATGAGGCAGCTTTATACACACTGATAATAATCTCCAAAATGTAGCATTTAGCAAAAAAGGTTGGAGTGCAAAGCAATGTGTACAGTGAGTTACCATCGTGTAAACAATTTTGAAATCAGTCTCTAGGAAAAATGCACAAAGAAAACATAATATTGGCTATGAATTTACTCTCAAAGAGGAACTAAGAATTTGGCTAAAATTTTCTCTGAGTACTATTTTGTAGTATTTTAATTTTTAACTAGATACTGATAATTCCCATTTGAAACAAAAGTAATTATTTTCTTAACATGAAAAAATTTTAAACAGGTGGTTAAAATGATTGACAATCTTATATGCATTGGATTAATCTTTCCTATCTCATGATTTCCTTTGCCTAATCCAGCTGGAGGCAGAGTGGAAGAATTGCTGCTCATTAATTTCTTCCTGTGCCTGTAAAGCAGCAAGTCACAGCCCCACCACTTACAAGGTGTGTGGGGTCCTGTTTTAACACATTGCACAGGTCTGATCTATCACTTCAGCGTATTTCTTTGCATTTGGGCTATTTCTGATCCATTAGCTTTGATATTTGGTATTTCAGACAAATAATAATTGGGTCTTGATTCCAGTGCCTGGGATTTTCCTGGGCCTGATTCATGTTCTACCTAATTCAAAACACCCCTTCCTGTGGGTTCTTTATCAGCATGGGTAACAGCTTTTTCCTGCAGCTAATAGGATGTGAATCAGAACTGGGTAAATTCCCCTGGACTAGAGTATTTTATTTATGCATTTTGGAGTATGTTATTCTTTAAACTACATAATAAAAGTTTTGTCAATGTTTTCAGGAGTGAAGTTCAGGTTGGATGGGGACAGAGCAAATGGAAGGTCAATGTGATGTAGAAAAGGATTAAGATGTCTTGGGGCTGTTCGGTTAAACAAAACCTCAGACTCTCTCTCATTCAGCAAGGATCCATGCACAGAACATGTTACAAACTCTTCTTGTCAGTCCCGTCTACCTGAATGTATGTAATAATTAACCTTATTTGGAAAGCTGGATCTCTTCCCCATCTTTCCACATAAGGGAGGTTATACTACCTGTCCTTACCAGGTGGGAGCTTCCAATGCTCTGTGATTCAGATCACATTTTCAATTCTTTAGCAGTGCTTGTCAAGCATTTTGTTCTTTAGTGGACAATCTGTCGAAAGGCAGGCTCTGACTCAGTAGTCCTGGGAGAAGAGATGGATGATATTATGTATTTCTACCAAGTAGAACCAATGGTACCAGTCCACAGAATGAACTTTAATTAGAAAGGCCCTACAGCGTTCTTAATGTTAAGGACCCACGGCAAGCAGTACCAATACAAGTACATGCAAATATGTTTGGACATAGGAAACAGAAGAGCTGGATATACAGCTGCATAATGAAAATTCTGGGAACATTATATGCAGAAGCAGAATAGCACTTTTGTTCAAAGCATGCAGCCTGGAGTCAAACTTTATTATAAGCTCTAGCACCATCCTTCACTGTTTCAGTCTTTGTGACTGCCCCAACGAATTAAAACGATAATGGACCATATTTTGTGAGTAAAAATTTACAAGATTTCTTTTCACTTTGGGGAATTCAACACAATACAGGAATTCCCTACAATCCCAAAGGTCAAGCCATTGTAAAATGCAACCATCAAAACCTAAAAATTAAATTACAAAAACAAAAAAGGGGAATAAGCCCCCACCAACAGTTGGGTATGGCCTTATTCACTATTAATGTTCTTAATTTTCAAAAAAAATCAGTTGGAATCCCAGTTACAGAAGCATTGGGGACAACAGGAGCAGAGACCTGAGGTACGGGTAAGATGGAAGGACCCTATTACGGGGCAATGGAAAAGACCAGATCCATTGCTAACCATGGGTCGAGGCTTTGGCTGTGTCTACCCTACATGAGATTCAAACCCCATATGGGTGCCTGCGAAAAACCTTAAGTGGGTAGGCCAGGATCTGACTGACTAGCATGATGGTCCATGGACAGTAGTTCATGAGACAACATCCCTCTCTTTGTTTATATCCATCTGAGGTAAAGGACTCAGTTCCTT
>NW_008357993.1:1207145-1214916 GCF_000622305.1 Nannospalax galili | reverse complement strand
TCAGAAGTATTTCAACTTGTCCTATGCCATGACTTGCTTTGTTTCTCTTGATAATGCTTATCTTTAAGTGTCTTTACCAGATAATTCGGCGACAGAGGACCCTTCCAACTGCCACAGCCCACCTCCTCATGATTACGGACTCCTCCAGGACTATAGCCCCTCCGGTTGCCCTTGCTTGGCTAACCAAGTTAGGCAGAGACTAAGACTGTCACAGGCTGGCATTACCCACACGGCTGCCCTTAATCATGACGCATTTTTAGCCAAGGATGGGTAAGATGTCCCATGACAAGCATTCCTAAGACAGGACATGCACTTGGCCAGGTGCATGGTCCAATGATGGGCAAGGCTTGGTCACAGGTGACACAAACTAAGACAGGCAAAAATGCATAAGATTAGAGGAAGGAGATAGCCATCTCTCCTCAGGGAGCTATCTATGAGATGGGTAATCCATGAAATAAAGTCAGTCCAGCCTTATAAAATAAAAATAAAAGGGGGAGATGTGGGGACCTAAAGACCCCACCTTGCAGAGGTCTGAGAGGAAGTTACTGGGGCCCAGCCTGACTTGTTTTAAAAGTCTGAAGGATATTTCTGCACTGCTGAGGAGTGCATGATCAGCGTGTGACCATCCTTCAGATACACCCTCAGCGGGGAGGGGAGATTTCCCGATGCCTTTATAAGCTCTGTAACACCTGCAATAAATGAGTCCCTGCTTGACTAGGCTCCCCATTTTGCCTGAGTGTTCCTGGTACTGGGGGCGGCATGGGCTGGTGAACGGCACACTTACTCATCCCCAATCATCACTGCATGGGGGTCACTGGCTCGAACCCCCTCCATTTATCCACTGCACAATATCATCCACTCCAAATTTGCAATGTTTTCAATCATAAATTTGTCCAAGGCAATGTCATAAGTGCCAAGAAAATTCTTTCTAAAAAATATCTTGGTAGATGATGTGCTGGATGGCTTTGGTGTCAACTTGACACACCTGGGTTGAAGGAGCCTCAATTGGGGAATTTCCTCTATTGAACTGGCCTGTGGCCATGTCTATGGGGCATCTTCTTGATTGTTGACTGATGTGGGAGGGTCCAACCCACTGTGGGTGGTGCCACCCCTGGGCAGGCGGACCTGTGTTGCATAAGAAAGCAGGCTGAGGAGGGACCAAAGGAACAAGCCAGTAAGCAGTGTTCCTCCATGGCCTGTATTCCAGCTCCTGCCTCCAGGTTCCTGCCCCAAGTTCCTACCTTGGGCTCCCTAATGAACTGTGACCTGGGAGATGTAAAATAAATAAACCCTTTCCTTCCCAAGCTGGTAGTGGTCAGAGTGTTTCGTCACAACAATGAAGAAACAAACTAGGACAGATGATTACTGAAAAAAAAATTCCGAATCCTTAAATAATATTTCTGCTCCCTTCAGTCATCCTGTTTAAAGATGTGCAAAGATAACTTTTCTAAAGTATTTATTTATTTATTTATTTATTTTTATATTATGTGCATGAATGTTTTGCCTGCACATATGAAAGTGTGCAATGCCCGTGGAAGGGTATAACCCCTTAGGGATATAACCCCTTAAGCTGGAGTTATAGGCAGTTTTTACCCATTACATGGGTGCTAGGAAACAAATCCAGGTCCTGTTCAAGAGCAGTCAGTGCTGTTAACCACTGAGCCATCTCTCCAGCCCTCAAAGATACCTTTTAAAGAAGAAAATAGTATTGGCAGTTTTAGTAGAATTTTTAAAAATCTGCATTGTCAAATCTATAATAATCAAAGTAAAAAACAAGTAATCACAAACCTTAAGGTAAGGTTTACGGGTCATATGACTAACAGTGATAATTTCTCTAATTTATAAAGACCTTCAAATTAGTAAAATTACCAACAACTTTTAGACTATACACCAGAAAGACATTTAAGCAGAAGCTCACAGGAGAAGAAATACAAACAACACTTAGGCATATATAAACTAAAGATGTTTATATAAACTCTAAAGCAACCATCCAAAAGTAGACAGCTTGTAGTAAAATAAAATTTAACCAGCCTGAAATAGTTCACTGATTTTTGCCTACTAATTTGGAAAAAAAAAACAGTAATTCTGATATCTTCCTTTATTAATAAGCAATTCTGTGAGACAATTTTATTGGCATGTCTGTAGATAGATGATAGACAGACAGACAGACAGACAGACAGATAGATAGATAGATAGATAGATAGACAGATAGATAATGTTCATCTGTATTAGTCACTTTTCTGTTGCTATGATAAAACATGATTGTGGTGGCGCACACCAATAGGATAACAAGGCAGAGGCAGGAGGATCATGAATACGAAGCCAGCCTTAGCTATACATTTAGCCAGGAATGGTGTCACATGCCTTTAATCCTAGCACTAGCACTTGGGAAGCAGAGGCAGGTGGATCTCTGTGAGTTCAAGCCAGTCTGGTCTACCTAGTGAGTTCCAGGTCAGCTGGGGCTACAGGGAAACTCTGTTGCAAAAAGACCAAAAAAACCAAACCAACCAACCAAACAAACAAACAAACAAAACCATCATGACCAAGAAAACTTATAGAAGAGTTTGAGCTTACAGTTCCAGAGGAATTGGAGTCCATCATGGTGGGGAGGCATGAATTGCAGGAGCTGGCCAGAGCAGAAAGTGGAATACTCACAACTTCAAGCATGCTCAGGAAGCAGAGAGCCACTGGAAATCTGGCAAGACTTAAGAATGCTCAAAGCCAGCCCCCAGTGGCATGCTTCCTCCAGCATAGCCACACCTTCTGAGACCTCCCAAAACGCCACCAACCTGTCCAAATACTCAGGGACTATGGGGGACATTCACATTCAAACCACCACACCATCCAAATTATAAATGTATATGTCATTTAACATAGACATTTTACTTACTTAAATTTATCTTAACAAATAATTTAAAACTGAATAACTCATGCTGAATGATAAATGCACAAGGTTATTTAGTGAAACATTGTTTCAAAAGGCAAATATGAAAATAATTTCTAAAACAAGAAACTTTAAGTATGGCTGTACTTTTCTGATATTCTACTGTTGTTCTAATTGTTGTGTTTTTATAAAATAGGATCCTGCTAAATAGCCTAGGCTGGCTTCCACGTGATCCTTCAGCCTCAGCCTCTCAAATGCTGGAATTACAGGTGTTTCCCTTCTGTCTTCCATCCTTTCAGAGTTATTATGTGTCTATATGTGTGCATACACATAAGAGCAAACTTTACACATACCTATTTGTATGCTGTTTTCATATGAATGATATCTTAAGATTTTTGTTTATTTTTTTTGTTTCACTGCATTCAAATACCTAATCAGAAGCAATTTGGTGATGAAGCATTTATTTCTGCTGACAATTTCATGTTGGCTGGAGTTTGCAGAATGACCTGCTGTGTCTCAGTGGATCAGAACACAAAGACTGTCCCTGAAATGGGGCCAGACTATAAACATGAAGGCCATTACCATGACCCAATTCTTCCAGCTAGGCCCTACTTCCTGAAGGTTCCACAATCTCTTAAAACAGCACCACAGATGGGGCTGGAGAGGTGGCTCAATAGTTAAAAGTGTGTATTGCTCTTGCAGAAGACCCAAGTTCAGTTACCACTACCCATGTCAGGTGGGTCACAAACACTCATAACTCTAGTTTCAGGGGATCTGATACCCTCTTCTAGCTCTGGTATCCTTGAGCACCTGCATACATGTACACATACCACCACATAGACATATACAACTACACATAATTTAAAATAAACCATTTTTTAAAAAACAGGGCTAGAAAGATTGCTCAGTGGTTAAGAGCACTAGCTCTTAACTGACCCAGGTTTGGTTCCCAGCTCCCACATGGTGGCTAAAAACCATCCATAACTACAGTTCCAGGGGATCCAAAGCCCTGTTCTGACCTTTGTGAGCATTACATGACACAGGTGCACATATATACATGAAGGCAGTACACATAAAATAGAATAATAAATAAAATATTTAAAAATAGGGACAACAGCATTATACAATGGGACCCAGTATTTATTTTTTTAATATTTTATTTATTTGTATTTTATGTGAATGGGTGTATTGCCTGCATGTGTGTAACTGCAATGCCCACAGAGGTCAGAAGAGGGCATCAGATCCCCTGGAACTGGAATTATGCACAGTTGTTAGCCACCATGTGGGTTCTGGGAGTTGAACCAGGATCTTCTGCAAGATCAGTCAGTGCTCTTGACCACTGAACCATCTCTCCAGCCCCATGGGACCCAGTATTGACATATGATAAAACTATGGTGAACATTTCATATTCAAACCATATCAAATGGGAACATGGTTACAAATATGAATTGTCTATCTATAGTAGAGATTAAAAACTAGTACAAAAAAATGTGCTGGGCACTAGGATTCATATTCTGATTTCTACCTGAGGAAATACTTCTTTTCCATGTGTCAGATATATGCAGATGCTGTAGGTTGGGTATATTCTCATCATTAAGAAAACAAAACAAAATGCTGGCAAGCATGTGGACAAAAGGGAATCCTTACACACTGCTGGGTAATCTCAACTAGTCCTGCCACTATGGAGGTTCCTCAGAAACTAAAAAACAGCCAGGTGTGGTGGTATATGCCCCCAAGTACTCAGGAGGTAGAGGCAGGCAGATATCTGTGAGATCAAGGCCAGCCTGGTCCACACAGGGAGCTCCAGGACAGTTGGGGTTACAGGGATACCCTGTCTTAAACAAACAAATAAACAAACAAAAAAATTAGGCTAAAAATAGGCCTACTATAATGCCCAGTTTATACCACTTGAGTATTCACCTAAAGGTTCTAAGTCAACATTTTACAAAGATACTTGCACACCAGTATTTATCACAAACTTATTCACAATGGCTAAGTTATAGAGCTAGCTGAGATGTCCATCAACAAAAGAATGGACAAGAAAAATGTGGTGTATACACATAATGGCATGGTTTTCATCTAGAAAGAAGAAATCACAGAATTTTGCAGGAAAATGGATGCAACTGGAAGTCATCATATTAACTGAATTAAGCCAGTCTCAGAAAGACAAATATGGCATGTTTTCACTCATTTTTTTTCCTAGATTTTGTGCAGATACATAAATATATATATATATATATATATATATATAAAGCAAGTTCCAGGTCAGCTGGGGCTACTGGGAGACCCTGACTCAATACAACAAAACAAAACAAAAAATACAATTAAATCTTGTTAACACATCTTTCCATCCTTTTAGTAGGAATAACACCCACACAAAGATTCAGTAAGTCTCTGAACAATTGAGAGTGGTCTATATTCTCTGAGATAGTTATTGCAATTCTTTTCTTATTCGAAAAAATAAGAAAGTATTTGTTGTGTATCTTTGTTTTTAAATAAAGATATTCTTTTCACATGCCTTTTTACGATGGCTTTATTAAGTGAGACTTGGACCTTTAAACTGCTAGGAGCATGGGAAGAAATGCTTAGGGACTTGGGAGTATAACATTCTTAGGAGGCCCCTGGTGTGAACCAAGAGTTTATATTCAAGTGTTTATGTATAATGACTAGAAGTCAGAACAAAAGTGGAACTTTCATTGGCCTGAATTAAAGTCTTGGAGAATTTTCAAGTTTGCATGACCCTTGCACACTACTTGTATTAGTCAGGGTTCTCCAAAGAAACAGAAGGGGTAGAATGAATATATATGTATAGAGATTTATCAACTTCCATCACAGGATAGAGCCCGAGTAGTCCAACAATGACTGCACCACACTGGAGAGGCTGAGAATCTGTAGTCGCTCAGTCCACAAACCTGGATGTCTCAGTAGTCCCAATCTGATGCTGAAGGTCTGATGAATTCCAAAAGATCAGCTAGTCTTCAGTCTATAGCAGCAAGATGACCTCACCAGCAAGAGAGAAGACAAGCAGAAAGAAGTCAAGCATTCTCCTCTGCCGTGGCCTTTTATATGGGCTGCCATCAGAAAGTAACACCCACATTTAGGGTGTGTCTTCCAGCTTCAGATGATCCAATTAAGAAGATCTCTCTCATTTCAGTTAATTCCAGGTCCAATCAAGTTGACACCCAGGATTAGCCATCACAAGTCCGCCCCTGTCAACATGACACCCAATAGCATCTCTCTATGTCATGCTTAATTTTCAAATGAAAACAGTGTTGAGGTCATAATTTCACCTAACACGATATAACTAACCCATCATACAATGACCAGTGCATTATATGTCTTAGAGTAGGTATTAAGGTCTTCGAGGAATGCTTAGTCCTTCAGTGTCTCATAACTCAATATAATCATATAGGTTCACAACACTTAACACTTATCTCAATTACACATTCAAAAAAGAATAACTCAAGTATCTGCTTAACATATGTGTATACATGCACAAGCCTATTTTTAACAAAACAGGACAAAAATACTCATGTCAATTACAATTCACATTTCTGCAACTGGTCACATGGCCTGTTGGTATTTGTAACTACCTTCCTCTACCTTCCTCTATTCTGTATTTCCTCCACCATCAGCAAGCACCTCTGCAGGTCTTGGCTCTTTCCCTGGAGGAGTGACCCATACTTTCATCCCTGAAGGGTCTGGGCCATTAGTTGTCCTGTCTGGATTGGGTTGTTGCAGTTTCCCATTGACCTTAATCACAGGACATGGTAACACCAAAAGTTGCCCTAAGGAATCTCCTGCCTTCCAGATATAATCTTCATTACCTCCATTGTGGAGAACCAGTCCAATTTGCCCCTGGTAGTGTGGGTCAATCACCCCTCCTAATACTGTTATGCCTTTCTTAGCCTGCTGACTTAAGGGCATCAGAAACCCAAAGTGTCCAGGGGGAAGTCTTAGCTTCTAGTTCAATGGAACGTTTGTTATCTCTCCTGGTAGAAGCACTCCCTCCTCTGGAACCAAAACATCCAAGCCAATAGAGAGCAAAGTTGAGGGTACAGGAAGCAAACATTTCCTAGTGGGTCACCAGGGGTGATAGTGAGTGGAATCATTCCCACTTCCATCCCTTTATTCCTGGACCCATGAATCTTGGCTATAGGAGAATCTGTACCGTATATTGGATGCTGTTTCAAAGCATATACTGCCTTCCAGAGGACACTGCCCCAGCCCTCCAGGCTATTGCCACCTAATTGGCACTGTAACTGTGTCTTTAAGAGGCCATTCCATAGTTCTGTCAAGCCAGCTGCTTCAGGATGGTGGCGAACATGGGAAGACCAGTGGATTCCATGATCATGGGCCCACTGTCACACTTCTTTGGCTGTGAAGTGAGTTCCCTAGTCAGAAGCGATGCTGTGCAGAATACTATGACAGTGGATAAGGCATTCTGTAAATCCCTAGATGGTAGTTTTGGCAGAAGCATTACATGCAGGAAAGGCAAATCCATAACCAGAATAAGTGCCTATTCCTGTAAGGACAAAATGCTGTCCCCTCCAAGATGGAAGTGGTCCAATGTAGTCAACTTGCCACCAGGTTGTAGACTGGTCTCCATGGGGAATAGTGCCATATTGGAGGCTCAGTGTTGGTCTCTGCTGTTGGCAGAGCTGGCGCTCAGCAGAAGCTGTAGCTAGGTCAGCTTTCGTGAGTGGGAATCCATGCTGTCGAGCCCATGCATAACCTCCGTCTCTGCCACCATGGCCACTTTGTTCATGGGCCCATTGAGCAATGACAGGAATAGCTGAAGAAAGAGGCTGACAACCCACAGAGCGGGTCATCCGATCTACTTGATTATTGAACTCATCTTCTGCTGAAGCCACCTTTTGATGAGCA
>NW_008357993.1:1201344-1207043 GCF_000622305.1 Nannospalax galili | reverse complement strand
TTGGAGAGATCTATCCACATACTTCTTCCCCAAATGTCTTTCTCACCAATTTTCCAATCATGCTCCTTCCAAGTCCCTGACCATCCAGCCAAACCATTGGCTACAGCCCATGAATCAGTATATAATTGCACTTCTGGCCATTTCTCCTTCCAAGCAAAATGCATGAATGTGTGCACTGCCTGAAGTTCTGCCCACTGTGAAGGCTTTCCTTCCTCAGTGTCCTTCAGGGTTGTTCCAGAAACTGGCTGTAATGCCACAGCTGTCCACTTCTGAGTGATGCCTGCATAGCATGAAGAACCATCTGTAAACCAAACCCTAGTCTTCTCTTCCTCAGTCAACTGATTGTAGGGCACACCCCATGAAGCCGTAGTTGCATGCTTGAGAACAGGAAGCATCGTAACAGGAGTAGGAACCATAGGCATTTGGGCAACTTCTTCAGATAACTTGCTTGTGCCCTCTGGGCCTGCTTGGGCTGATCATGATCACATATATACCACTTCCATTTGATAATGGATTGTTGCTGTGCACATCCTACTTTACAGCTTGGTGGGGTCAGATAATACCCAGCTCATGATGGGCAGCTCCAGTCTCATGGTGACTTGCTGGCCCATTGTCAAATGTTCAGTTTCCACTAAGGACCAATAGCAGGATAAGGGCTATCTCTCAAAGGGAGAATAGTTGTCTACAGATGAAGGCAAAGCCTTGCTCCAAAATCCCAATGGCCTCTGCTGTGATTGCCCTATGGGAGCCTGCCAGAGACTCCAAACAGCATCTTTATCTGCCACTGATACTTCAAGCACCATAGGGTCTGCTGGATCATATGGCCAAAGGGACAGAGCAGCTTGTACAGCAGCCTGGACCTGCTGAAGGGCCCTTTCCTGTTCCAGGCCCCACTCAACAGTAGCTGTCTTTGGAGTCACTTGATATATGGGACATAGTAACACACCCAGATGAGACATGTGCTGCCTCCAGAATCCAAACAGGCCCTCTAAGCATTGTGCTTCTTTCTTGGTGGAGGGAGGGGCCAGGTCCAGCAACTTATTCTTCACCTTGGAAGGAATGTCTCTGCATGCTCCACACCACTGAACTCCTAGAAATTTCACTGAGATAGAAGGCCCTTGAATTTTGGTTGGATTTATTTCCCATCCTCTCATGCACATATTCTTAACCAACAAGTCCAGACTGTCTGCTACCTCCTTCTCACTGGATCCAATCAGCATAACATTGTCAATATAGCAGACCAGTGGGATATTTTGTGGAAGAGTCAGGCGATCAAGATCTTTTCGAACCAAGTTATCGCACAATGCTGGAGAGTTAATATACCCTTGAAGCAGGACAGTAAAGGTATACTGTTGGCCTTGCCAGCTGAAAGAAAATTGCTTCTGGTGGTCCTTATGAACTGGTATAGAGAAGAAAGCATTTGCTAAATCAATAGTGGCATACCAGGTACCAGGAGATGTATTAATCTGCTGGAGTAAGGAAACCACATCTGGTACAGCAACTGCAGTTGTAGTCGCTACTTGATTAAGTTTTTGATAGTCAACTATCATTCTCCATGACCCATCTGTCTTCTGCACAGGCTAAATAGGAGAGATAAAGGGAGATGTGGTGGGAATCACCACCCCTGCATCTTCCAAATCCTTAATGGTAGCACTAATTTCTGCAATCCCTCTAGGGATGTGATACTGTTTTTGATTCACTATTTTCCCTGGCAGAGGCAATTCCAGTGATACTGTTTTTGGTTCACTATTTTCCCTGGCAGAGGCAATTCCAGTGGTTTCTGTTTGGCTTTTTGAACCATAATAGCCCTCCCTCCACAGGTCAGGGAACCAATGTGGGGATTCTGCCAATTCCTAATTATATCTATCCCAATTATACATTCTGGTACTGGAGAAATAACCACAGGATGAGTTTGGGGACCCACTGGACCCACTGTCAGTCAGACTTCAGCCAAAACTCCATTTATCACCTGACCTCCATAAGCCCCTACTTTAACTGGAGGGCCACAATGCTTTGTAAGATCTCCTGGAATCAGTGTCAACTCAGAACCAGTATCCAATAGGCCGCGGAATGTCTGATTATTTCCTTTTCCCCAATGTACAGTTACTCTAGTAAAAGGCCACAGGTCCCTCTGGGGAAGGATGGGAGAAAGGTGAACAGCATAACTTTTTGATACTGTGACAAGTTCCTTCCTCAAGGGCACCTGGACTTCCCTTCATTCAAGGGGTTCTGGGTCTGTAAACTGTCTCGTCTGGAAATCAGTTGACTGAGGGGGTTTCTCTATTGCTACAATCCAATACTGACTTCCTGTCATTTGTCCTAGAGCTTTTCTGCTTATACAGATCAAATAAAAACTTAGTAGGCTTCTTATGGATTTGGTCCCTGGGAATACCATGATTGATTAGCCAGTACCACATGTCCATTCGGGTCATGCCATTATAAGTATTGTTTTGCCTTTGCTACCCATTACGATAAGTACATTCACCTTTGGTAAGACCTTTGGTCTTTGGTAATTCAATACTGCCACCTGACCCCTCCTCCAAGGTCCTGTTACACCTATTATATTTACATTTAATTTATGCAGTTGAGCAGCAGCATCTCCACCTGTAAGATCTGGCATAAGGAAAAGAGCAAAAACAAAGTTCTTCAAATGTTCTGGGGACTCTCTGAGTATTTTCCATCTTATAAAATCAGTAAAAGGCATGTCCTCTGGGCCCTCCCCTGGTGGAGGATTTGGTTTTGCACGTTGAATCCACTCAAGCATACCAATTTGCCATAGCCTTACAATCCCTTCATCAACAGTAAGCCAAGGGATATCTGGTATCTCCAGCTCTCTGTCAGTAGGCCATCTTTTGATAAATACCTCAGCCAACCAATCAAATAAAATATTTTGTTTTTGTCTTTTTGAAGCAGGGTAGCCCCAGCTGTCCTGGAACTCACTACATAGACCAGGCTGGCCTTGAACTCACAGAGATCCACCTGGCTCTGCTTACCAAGTGCTGGGACTACAGGTGTGTGCCACCATGCCTGGCTTCAAATAAACTTTTAAGACCTTTTTTAACTGCACGAGCTTCCATATTAAACCTAGAATCCCCAGTCAGGGGGCCCATGTCAATAAACTCAGCCTGATCCAATTTTGTGTTCCTTCCACCATTATCCCACACCCTTAAAATCCATTCCCAGATGCATTCATTAGACTTCTGCTTGAATGAATTAGCAAATTCACTAAATTCTTTAGTAGTATAGTGCACCTTCTCGAGGGCCACACTTTATATCTCTTGTCTAGGGGCCTGCTTAGCTTTAAGTCTGGTTATAGGTCTAGATGCAACAACTGGGCCCTGAGGGACATCAGCTTTATCTTGCTGAATGGGATTAGTTTTCTCAATGGAATTAGTTTCCTCAGGCAAGGGTGGGGAGGATAGGTCTGCTGAGGGTGGGGAGAATAATTCATCAGGTGAAGCAAATTCCTCAGAGTCTGAGGATTCAAGCCTCCTCAGGGTTCTCCCACACATCTCCATCCCACCTGTCAGGATTCCAATCTTTCCCTACCAATGCCCTCACCTTTACTGCTGACACCCTTCGAGGCTGGGAATTAAATTTATGTTGTAGGTCAGCCAAATGTATAATAAGGGCTCCAGCTTGATTTTCTGCAGCTTTAGCTCTCTGGCTGCTGGAGAGAAGATTCTCTTCCAGGGCACACTTGGAAACTTTTAAACTGTTGATGTGAATCTGGAGTTTGCCAATTTTATCATTAAGCTCATTGTTCACCTTCACAGTTTATCCAGAGATGCTAGAACTAACCAGCCAGCATCACTATTTTTCTTATTTTTCCACAAATTGTCAAATGTTTTATGTATAGAGTCAGTATATTTCTTGCTCTTCACAAGAGGTGAGTTAGAAGATTCAAATGCGTATATCTCCATAATTGTTTCAAATAGTCTACACCAAGGATTTTCAGTGCTCTCCATGCTACCTGAAGACTCTGAGTTGGAGAGCCTGCTCCAAATACCAACAAGCCCATTAAAGAAATTCATCCTTTCAATTCTGTTTCCCTAGAACCATTCCATTTAGTCACTTTTCTTTTGCTGTGATAGAAGCACTGACCCAAGCAATTTATAGAAGGAGGAGTTTATTTGAGCTTACAGTTCCAGGGGAATTACAGTCCGTTATGGCAGGGAGACATGGTGGCTAGAGGTGGCTGGAGCAGGAGCAGCAGAAACTAAGCTATCACATCATCACACAGGCATAGGAAGTAAGAGAGCAACTGGAGATCTGACAAGGCTTAAGAACTCTCTAAGCCCACCTCCAGTGACGTGCTTCCTCCAGGATAGACACACCTTCTAACACTTCCCAAAACAGCGCCATCATCTGGGGACAAAATGTCCAAATACTTGGAGCCTATGGGGGACATTTTCATTCAAATCATCACATTGCTAATGACTTTTTTTTTTTAAATAAAAGGATTGTAAACACTACAGGAAACCAGCAACCAAACCTACTATAAGTTTGCATGGCATGATTCTCTAGACCAGAAATATACAAGTGTTTTCTGCAAAAGATCAGAAAATAAACATTTTTAATATTTTTGTAATAGATGGTTTTGTCACAATGCTGTGAAAAATAAAGGCATGACAAGGACTATCCTAGAGGCTATAGTTTACTAAACATCTGCTCACAACAACCAACAAGGGCAGCCAGTGCTTTTAACCAGTGAACCATCTCTCCAGCCCCCAGAATTTCTTATAACTCATCTTTCACAGTTAAAAATAAGGATAGAGCTTCTAGATATTGGAATTTAACGATCCATTAAGAGCCGCTGTCTCCTGTGCAAAGGTTATACAGCTAGTATGGTACTACAAAGTAGACATTAAAGGTAGAGAAAACAATATAAGATACTGACTTCATATGATGACATGCTGGTCACTATTGTAGGTAGCTGAGTTAGGCAGGGACCCATAGGAAACAAATAGAATACATTGTAACTATAGTATGGTTTAATGCATGAACTATCTATAAGGGGTATAAGAAGAGGAATCAATGATATCCAAATGATTTATTATTGAAATTGTCCATTTTTGAAAGTACAGGAAAGTTTCAGTAATAAATTACTCCAGGCCAGTGTGACTGACACAGTAAAACTGCAACTTTTGTAAAAGTGCAGTATACCCAGAAAACAAATGATACCAAATGTTGGAGGGGATATGGGGAAAGGGGAACACTCATCCTCTGCTGGTGGGGCTGCAAGCTGGTTCAACCCCTATGGAAAGCAGTGTGGAGAACTCTTAAAAAACTACAAATGAACCTACCATTTGACCCAGTTATACCACTCCTTGGCATATACCCAAAGAACTCATCCTATTGCAGAGACACTTGTACATCCATGTTTGTTGCTGCTCTCTTCACAATAGCTAAGAGATGGAAGCAACCTAGGTGTCCCTCAATTGATGAGTGGTTAATGAAAATGTGGTTCATATATACGATGGAGTTTTACTCAGCAGTAAAGAAAGATGAAATCATGAAATTTGCAGCTAAATAGATGGAACTAGAAACTGTTATACTAAGTGAAGTAACACAATCTCAGAAAAAAAAATCGACATATGTTCTCCCTCATATGTGGATCCTAGCATCAGACTCTGATAAATAAGTATGCAACCAGACATTACTCCAGGAACCAGGACAAGGGTAAGGAAACAGTGAGT
>NW_008357993.1:1197810-1200267 GCF_000622305.1 Nannospalax galili | reverse complement strand
TGACTAGATTTACCAGAAGGGCAGATAGGGGGGAATAGATGGGGTTGCTGACAGCACAGTGGACAGTGGCAGGGATGGGAGAGTATGGAGGCTCTAGTGGGAGAGGAAGGCTGTCTATCTGACGAGTTTATATTCATACTCAGATGCCAAGGAACTCAGAAAGTAAGCGACTGTGACCAGTAATAGTCATATATATAGAGATTAGAAATGCATGTGAAAACGTCTCAATGTCAATTGCCTTAAAATGAATTTTTCTATATGAAACTGTGTATTTTAACAACGAAGTGGAGATCTTTTTTAAACGTTAAAACCTCATTTAATTTTATGTCTTATAGAGTTTATAATGAGTAAAAGATTGTACAAGTGCAATAATTCATCTGTAAACCTAAAAATATACAGCCAATTTTGAAAGAGATGTACCTTACCTCAGAAAAATGTTATTGAATAGGTTAATGCTGTTGTAATGAAATGCTTCTTCTAATAAACAAAAAAAAGTGCAGTATACCCAAGGAGCAATCATATAGAGCTGTTATCAATTCAAGATCAAAAATGACCAAAGGACAGAATTGCTGCCAGAACCTGTCAGACAGCAAGATGAAAAGAACCAACCAATAGTCTGCAGCAGGCCAACAAGAGAAAGTGAGTGGATGAAAATCTCTCGTCACTGGTGCTCTTCCCTCTGATCTCTTGCCAATACCTCCCTTTGGCTGCACCCTACCATAAATTGAAAGTCAAGAGAGCATGTGGATGAAATCCTATGGTTCAGCTTCCCGGGGTACAAAGCAGGATGGGGAAGGACAGGGAAATGCAAGCCACAGAGCACAAGTGTTTACAAAGTAAGCTTTTCTCTAATTCTTTTGGCACATTCTAAGTAAGCTTAACTCCTCAACTCTTCTTAAATAATCTTCTCCCTGTTAATGTCCTATTGGACTGTAGGAAAGTGGTGAAGTAAAGCCAGATCTTTTATCTCCTAACTGAAGGTAAGACTGCTTCTTTACAAAGGACTGAGTATTAGTACTCAGTTTCCCTGAATACCCTGAGCCTCCTTCACTTTCTAGTTTAAAAAGATCTGCTAACATTTCTCAGCCATGGACTGATTATGTACTTCATCACCAGTCTTAGTGAAATAAAATGAAAGAGGTTTTCTTCATATTGGTCATAGGAAATCTTCTCATTTCACTTTCTGGTTTACGATGTTCTCAGAGACTCTAGGAGGAAATACAGGGTTTGTTGAATTCAGTGGCTCAGGCCAACAGCAAAGCTTCTTGAACATAACACATAATACAAATAAATGAGCAAAATGGACAGGTAACATAGTCACCAACTACTACCTAACTACTATGACAAATTATGACCGGTTAAGGAAGAATATGAAAAGTGAAACAACGTTCATATTTACAAAGCATTTCCTTTCTTTTGTGCATGAATTAGTGAAAACCAAGGAATAAACTGACTATATCTAGCAATCCAGAGGATCCAAAGCAAGGCATCCGACATCTAGGACCCAAAGAAAACCATTCCTCTGGGGAAAGTCCTTTATTACACTTCATAAAATATTACTAGACTATCATCAACTTTTCTTATTACAAAGAAGCATATTTCCCCTAGTTCTTCAATAACCTGTCTGCTAGTCCTCCCATTTTTAAGCTCATAAATTCTATGATTTAATTAAGTTTAAAAAGAAAGAAGGCTTTCCCTAAAAATTTGGATCTACTTCTTCAAATCTAAACTGAGTTTTTTGTGAGACATGGGCTACTTAAATGTACTGGATAAACTAGGCATTGTGACATACACTTGTAATCTCAACGCTTAAAGAAGAAGGTTCAAGAATTTGAGGCCAGTCTGGGCTATACAGCAAGACTGACACTGAAAGAAAGAAAGAAAGAAAGAAAGAAAGAAAGAAAGAAAGAAAGAGAGAAAGAGAGGAAAGAGAGAAGAAAGAAAAAGAAAGAAAGAGAGAGAGAGAGAGAGAGAGAGAGAGAGAGAGAAAGGAGGGGGAGGGAGGAGAAAGAAGAGAAAAAGGAAATTCAGGACATATTAAGAAAGTGGATATTCGACATATGTTCTCCCTCATATGTGGATCCTAGAACCAAACCTTGATAAGTGAGTATGTATCCAGACATAACTACAGGAACCAGGATAATAGAAAGGAAACAGGGAAGTAAAGGAAAAGAAAGAACCTGAAATAGAACATCGGGAGGGAACAAGCCAGACCAAAGAAGGAAGAGCATAAGCAGAACAGAAGTGATCAATATAGCAGAAAGGTGGCAAAGTCATGGGCTTACAAATATCAAAGGGGCAAGAGGAGAATATAGGGAACAGCTTCATCTCAAGAAATTTGGGGTGAAATGTACAAATGCCTTGAAATACATAATCTGCTGGAGTTCACTCAAGAAGAGAAGATAACCTGATTAGCTCTATCTACTGTGCAGTGGGTCTAGTATAAGAAGCTCAGAC
>NW_008357993.1:1180717-1197411 GCF_000622305.1 Nannospalax galili | reverse complement strand
GGCTCCTCCAAAGCCCATGTGACCCCTGAGGAACAGGTCCTCAAATGACCTTAAGAGTAAAAATAAATTGGCTTATCAGGGACAACTGTATGGCCTTAAACATCCAAAAGGAAAGTATAACCAAAGATTAAAGGGGCCAATATAATTTCTTAAGAGTCCATATGCATAGCTAAAAGCTACATAACAAGCAACAATGCCAAATAGGAGATACCTTCTTCTGAGTTGTTGATCAGAGTGAACAAAGGGACTCCCAAATAGTAATCCAGCATAGAACTGGGAAAATGAACAGCAGACCCTATTTTTATCTAAAGGAGTATTGACAAATGATTACTGCTAGCAGAGGAACAGCTGACCCCCCTAAAACAAAAACCTCTAGATAAGCTGATTAGATTCAACAGAAGGGCAAATAGTGGAGATTGGCTGGGGTGCCGACAACACAGCAGACAGTAGCAGGGATAGATATCAGAGTGTAAGGGCTCTAGTGGGGGGAGGGAGGCTATGGAAGGGTGCCAACTGGGAAGTGGGTGTATAGTCGAATAAGATGGTTTGGGATGTTCTGTGCAATATATACACACACAAAGAGAAATGAACAAATTTTTACAAAATGTATTATATTTGAGGAGGAAGCATGGAAATTTACATCATGCTAATTAGTAGAGGTGATAAACATTACCACTGAAATCCACCCGATGACTTCATAGACATACACAGGTGCCAAGGGTCCAAGTGCAATTGATTATGACTAGTAATAATCAGATACATACAGATTAGAGATGCATGTGCCAACATCTCAGTGTTAGTAGAAAAAACAATGAGTCTGTCTGCAAGGAACAATATATTCTAAAATGAAATAGAGATCTTTTTAAAGGTTAAAAAACTCATTCAATTTTATGTCTTACAGGGCTTATACTGAGTTCAATATTGTATAACTGTATTAACTCAACTGTGAACCTAGAAACTTGTACCCACTTGTGAAAGAGATGTACTCTTGCTCTGGAGTATGTTACTGAATATGTTAAATCTGTAGTCAAATGCTTCTTCTAATCAAGTAGTTATTAAAAATTTAAAAAATAATGATAGAAAAATAATAATTAGTAAATGTGAAAAACATTACCATTGAAATCTACCTGATGACTTTATATCCATGCTCAGATGTCAAGGAGCTCAGAAAGTAACCGGCTGTCACTAGTAATAATCAGATATATAGGGATTAGAAACGCATGTGCAAACATCTTAATGTTAATTGCATAGAAAATGAATTTTTCTGTGTGAAACTGTATTTTAATAATGAAATGGATATCTTTTTAAAGGTTAAAACCTCATTTAATTTTATGTCTTATAGGGTTTATACTGAGTACAATATTGTATAATTGTAACAATTCAACTGTAAACCTAAAAAATTTACAGCCAATTTTGAAAAAAGATTCATCTTAGCTCAGAAAATTGTTATTGAATATGTCAGTGCTGCTGTAATGAAATGCTTCTTCTAAGTATGTGGTTATTAAATAAATAACTAACTGAAAAAATAATAAAGTGGGATAAAGAAGCAAAATTAGAAAGAGGGTGAACACCAAGCCAGTCATTCACTTCTGTGGTCCCAGTACTTGGGAGGCTATGGCAGGAGGACTGCTACAAGTTTGAGACCAGCCTGGGCTAAAGAATTAGACACTGTCTCAAAAATATAAAAAGAGAGGAAGAGAAAGAATGGTTAAGTGGAAGGATGAGAAATATTAACATAAGAAAAATATTAAGGAAACAAGTGACTGTTTCTCTGGTGAGTACTCTCACTGGAACTAAGATGGAATGCCAGGGGTCATGCACTAGCCCATCTCACCAGTGAGAGTTGCTAAACTCCCTGAGTAAACAGAGTGCTGATTACCAATGATCTCACTTCTATTTCCTATCATATGGAAGATAGCCCATGCTTAACCTAACTTAGGACTTCCCAAACTGCACATGTAGATACTGTTCACACCCTCAGCATTTAAACACATAGAAGTAGGTAAAAAACAGGAAGCTCTTCACCCCACAGGAATTTCCACAGTGATGCCCATGCCTGAGTGACTATCCCAGGTAGGAATAAGTGGATTCCAGGAAGGTGGCAGCAAAGAGCTACAAAAAGAAATGTGTGCAGCACAGTCCTTCAATAGGAAATAATTTCCTTCCTGAAAATGATCTGGAGAGGTTGATATGCTTTGATCTTTTGAGGATTAATTATCTATTTTTTTAAATTTATTTGTTATTTTTATTTTATGTGTATGTGTGTATTGCCTGCATGTAGGGAAGTGCACCTGTGTCATGCAATTGCCTCAGAGGACAGACGAGGCTGTCAGATCCCCTGGAACTGGAGTTAAGGACAGTTGTTAGCTGCCATGTGGGTGCTGCAGAACACCCGGGTGTTCTGCAAGAACAACCAGAGTTCTTAACTGCTGAGCCATCTCTCCAGCCCCTAATTATCTATTTTTGAAGAGTACATTAAGACCCATTCCTCTGATGGCTATGGTGATGCCAATAGGTATAAGAAAACTTAACTCCTGAGGAATATGTATGCCGTAAAAGCTGGAATAGACTGCACTTTGTCTCAGTGGTTTGAAATCTGAATAATTACCTTCTGAGCTCAACTGTCTATTTTCCCATTCTTAATAATGATTTCTATTGCCTCCCTGCATGTTTTCTCACCTCCTTATCCCTTGATTCCATTCTTATCATGACTAGTATTTTTGTGTGTCTGCTTGCTTGCTTGTTTTGTTTTTTAGCTTTTGGCACCATTATTAAGGCATTTCAAATGCTTTGGAATAAATCAAATGAATACTGAACAAATTAATTATTATAAAACATACCCTCATTTCAGGATTTCACAGTGTAAAAAAAAGATATGGTTAGAAAATAATATTGAAATATGATGCTATCTATGGACCCCATAAAGGAGAAGGCCCAAATAAACACAGTTTTGAGGGTAGAGAGTTGGTTTTCAGGTAGAAGAAATGTAAAAGAAGATGAACATTGAATGATCTCAACCAACACTTACGGAAGTGAGCTTGGGAAGAGATAAGGGGACATGTTCAGAATGTATTACTTTCAGATACTGTTTAGTGGCAGTCTGAGAAAATGCAAGGCTGGAAAGAGCTTGGAATCAAGCGGCGGTGACGAGGAAAAATCTTAAAGAAACTGTAAGTCTACCAAAAGGTTTTGAAGGGAAAAAAGAAATGTAACTGAAGTGACCTAGGGTCCAGTAAGGAAGCTGGATGCCACAGGAACAAGTGTATAGGCAATGTGTTTGACAAAAAGGATGCCTTCTAGAATTCCTGAAGAGACCCTCTGCCTGCCTCAGCTCTAAAAGACCTACGCAGACCATGACACAGGTTTTAAAGGAGAAACAGAGGAAAGGAGGCATTCTTGGTACACCTCTAGAGGACTGCAAGCAAAATCTCAGCAGGGAAAAACAGGTTGCACTCTGTGGTTCTTGACCCCATCAATGATCAGTCCCTGGCCCTTCAGCAACTGACACCACCAAAAAGTTTCAAGCAGGAAAGCAATATAATTGAAGTGGCCTAAAAGAGCGCACAATTACCAAGAAGGGTGCTGGTTTCCTACAGGGAAAGGCAAGTGAATGAGGAGTGCAGAAGCAGCCACCGTGCCCTATTCTTTGTTCCTTGGAACTCTCCCAACTCAGTGACCACATCTGGATCTCCAGCTCCCTGTCTGCCTATGCAATATCTTGCTGCAGATCAGAATCATCTCTGATGTCACAGCAGATGAATCAGGTTCTGGCACCTTCCCACATGACTGTGAGAAGCCAAGTGATGGGGAAAGGAATAGTTCCAGACATGCTGCCATGACTTAGGCTTAAAACTCCCAAGGGTCCTGAAAAGTCTGTCTTTAAAGTCAGCAGCAAAGTTGGAGGGTTTCTGATACCCCTGTTAGCACCACAACCTTTTAACCCTAGTCCTAACAACAGAGAACTTGGTCCAGCTGTATTGGTCCAGCTGTTAGATGCCTTCTGTAAAAAGTTCATTCTGCCCCCCCACACACACTCCCATCTCCAATCTGTGCTTTTCCATCACTGCTTACCACTCCCTGCACTCTTTCCCTGGCCTGTGACATTTGCAGGGACTCACGTGGAGTGCTCAGCCTCAGCTGCTCAGAGCGATGACTCCTAGGAACTTCCCAAGGACCAGACCCATGCAGGCTCTGACACGCAACGGGGGGAGGAGATGGGTGTCAAGAGGGCCCTGGGTGGTGTGGGCTGAGCTCCAGCAGAGTAGGGTTCATTCCAACAGCTGGGCCCATGTCGGCCTCCCCTCCCTGCTCCCCTGAAGTGGCACTGTTCCATTCTGGAGGCTGTTAGACATCCTCTCCAGCACTCTCCCTGTACTCACTTTCCTGGATCTACAATTGGTTGGAGAGAAAATCCTAACCCGCCACTTCTCTCCATTCCCTTCCCTAACATTGGTGCTGGGACACATGCCTAAGGCCACTGGAAGTTGCCCAAGTTGTGCATCCTGGGCTGAGCACCTAAGGTACAGCCTCCCTGAAGCAGCTTAGAAGCCCGTATGCCTCCAGGACAGGGGCATGCTGGACAGCGTCTTCAGGAGCACAGCTCACTGCTGCAGACCCCACCACACAGTGCAATGGGATTGCTATACACATGGGCCATCCTCACTGGACAATGGCCTCCATAACAGAGTTGTGAAGGCTGTTGAGCACTTGACTTGGTGGTTTCAAAATCCTTGAGGCCTTTAGAATTTGAGTCCTCAGTCCACAAGGCATCCCCATTACCACAGCTCATGGACAGGGTTTTGAGGAAGAACCGTTAAATCTTTTCTCATACATTTTAATTTCTCATTGTGCCTGCTCCTGAGGTTCCAAGCACTATTCACGATCCCCTTTTAATGCCTTCAGGAAGAAGTTTTCTTAGTCTGAGATTTCACTCACCCTCCAAAGCATCCCATAAGTGAACACTGGGTTTCTCAGTGGCCAGAAAAGGGGAAAACCCCAGTTCAAAGTAGACAAAGGAAATGTTCAGAGGTGTGCAAGGTGTGAGAGCATCATTGACAAGCCCTTAGAGTGGCTGTGAGTGTTAGAAGGTGTTTTTCCCAGACAGACAGGGTCAGTCATAGAAAGTGTCCAGTAGTAGAAAGATGCCCAAATGACAGTATGGTATCCATCTCTAAAAGTACATCCAAGCATGTAGCAAGTGTTTAGGGCATAGTTCAAAGGAGGAAGGTGAGGGAAATTCCTGATCATTTGGTAATGTTAAAATTCCATAGATTTGGCTAGCTCTATTTTTTCTTTTGCATCATCAATTTAGAATTCTATAAAGAAAGAATGACATCAAAGAAAATCATTGGCCTACAAGAAAGGAGCCCGTAGGCGTTTAGGTGTTATATATGTGGAGTCAGAAAGCTCTGGAGCATCAGGGAGACTCCAACTTAAGGCAACAGCATGGGTGACTATGAACTGTGTATGGATTGGGAAGGGGAGGTAAAGGCTGGCGGCTGAGCACTGGCCTTGCAGATCTAGAGGCTATTCAGACTTGGTGGGAAAAGCAACATGTGAAACTGGGTTGGATACTGAGTTTCAGTGAACATTTTCTTACTGTTTGTTCTGTCAGTTTTTTTCAGGAAGCTCTTCGTCCTTCAATTGGTAGGGCTGGTGCTAACTTATAACTTCTCTAACTGTGACTTTAAGAAGATTGTGATCATCTATGATGAAATAATTTCTGAAGACCTGAAGGTCCCGGTAAGTTAAGAAACTTTTATGAAGCAAACATATTCTCATGAGAAGAGAAGGTGTGCACATGACACAAACGACAATTTAATTTTCAAGGAAAGGAAAATAATTTGGAAAAAGAAATGTCCTGAAAAATTTTTACAAGTGGCATACCAAATGCATTGGCACCTAAAATACCTGTCCACATAGCCTTTTCTAAGTGAGCAGAAGCTGACGATAGGTGACAGATAACTGTCTTTTTTCTACTACGGTGTTACAGTGGCTTTGCAGTAAAGAAGGGATTCTTGGGAAATCACTACAAAGGAGTGAGGACAGCTAAGGCATGAAGCTGTGTTTCACGGCTTTCTAGTATTCTAGGTGTTTCAAGATGTTACAGGACAGGACATGGTACAGTTGGATTTTTAAATATGTAGTAGTAACTAATATCCTTCACATTCCTAGGCAAAGTGTGTGTGTGTGTGTGTGTGTGTGTGTGTGTGTGTGTGGCATGCATGACGGATATAAGGCATATGTGGAAGTGGATAGTGAGTTTTATGTGCTGCTGTGCCTTCTTGCTAGGGCTGGGGGCTCCCTCTTAAGACCAGGAACCTTTGATGTCTTCTGTAGTGCTAGTCAGTAGCATCTGAATGTTTTACCATCTTATCCATGACATAGGAGATAGGCTCCTGGGTGGAAATTGCATTTAAAGCACCTGAAAGCGAAAGACTGAGGAACAGTTTTCCCTCATGCTCAAATCTTTAGTCTTATTCTAATTTGTTTTCTCCAGGGCAAGTTCACCCAAATACAGCCCTGTTACAATGCGGTGAGTAAAGTGGTCAGCGCTGCTGGCTTTCTCCTAGGGTGGCAGACATCCTGGGAGGGCGTATATTGCAGAAGTGTAGACCTCCAGGCGGTGGCTGAGCTCCCAGACTGTGCTGAGCTCCAGGCAACAGCACCGCTGGCAGCTGAGCCAGCAGGGGACATCTAGGCTGCCAGCTTGGGACTTAGCTTCTCCAGCTTCCCGGGGAAAAAGCTTCTTTGGGGACGGGCGAGACTGTGGTGGAGGCTCCTTCTTCTGCCCAGGAGGAAAAAGCAAATGCCAAGCGAAGCCGGGACCAGGGAACGGAGTCTGAGACACCACCTCCCGGAGTCCCCAGCATCTGCTGTCAGCACTGGCTCTTGACAGCTGCCTGGGAGGCTGGGCGGAGCGAGCGTGGGTGGGGGTGGAAGCCCTTGCAGTCCCCACTCTAGCTACACTCGCCAGGTCCCTCCTTCTTGTGGGATGGTTCCACTTCCCTCTTCTCTTCTCAGCTCTAATGTTCGGCTCCGTTCTTATTAGAGGCACCTTCATCTTGCTTTCCTCTCCTTGCCCCCTTTCATTCAATTTTTAATTCCTGGCGTTTCCCCCATTTCTCCTTGAACTCTGCCGCTTGTGAGCAGACAGATTGCCTCATGAAAATAGAGCACCAGACTTTTAATCCTGCCAGTGGCTGCCCTTCACTACCCCGGAAACCATTCGCCATAAAAACGAAGTCTACCCTCACTCTCCACTGCCCAGGCTACTCTGGAACTCAGGTAAGCACGCAGCATCAGACAATAGCTTTGCAATACCTTGGGGGCTTTAGTGTGGTGATTTTTCTTCTGGTTTTATCTTCTGGAGAACAAATAAACCAGGTTGATAATCATGCTTGCGTTGACAACTGGACCAAACCTAACATCTCTAGCGTTTTATGGTTTTTGTTGTTGTTTGGCTGAATTTTGGTTCTAAAACCGAGGTCAGTGTTTCAAGGTGTGATCAATGCGTCTCCTATATCAGAATGTTCCCTGGCTCCTGGAACACAACACCTCAAAAAGCCAATTCCCAGGTACCTGGTCCAGACCTTCAAATTTTCTGGGTATGATGCTCCTTAAGGGATTGCTGTTCATTCCAAAGTTTACCAACACTGTCTAGGCTTATAACTAAATAGTAGTATGCTTTTCCTTCAAATTTACCTCATACATTAAATCACTACCCCATGTCACTTTAATTGTTTGTAGGGGCAGAATTACAACCTCTTTACATACATTTTTGTGTGTGCAGTTACATAAATTTTAGAATGACTGTACACCTTTAAAGACGAAGTCAATATTATGGAAAATTAAAAGAACTCCGGAGACATCCTGCCTCACTTTGAATCCTAGCCCTGTAACTCCTAATTGTGAAGGTTTGGATAAAGTACTTGGTCTCTAGGTGCCTCAGTAAGAAAAAAGTACAATACTATTACATCCTACACAGGGATATTATGAGAATTAAACAAGTCAGTACATGTAAAAGCACTTGGAACAGTGCCTGGTACGGAAAAGCTACCTTACATTATTTCAGTTAGCAAGTGAAGTGGAACATTTATCTCCACAATGATAAGTTTAAGAAAGACAAAGACAGACAAGTGCATATGTAAGTTTATTCATGCATATAAATGTGTGTGTGTGTGTGTGTGTGTGTGTGTGTGTAAACTTCTGCTTCTTAACTTGGTGAACCTTATCTGTGTGTAATCTAAATATCTAGGTAACTAAGACTGTCATGTTTTAGGACTTCAAGACTAAACCGGTAGGGTTTGCTCAAGCTGAAAGCTGGAGGGACTTTAGTTGAGCTTGCAGGAGAAAGTACTAGGCAACCATATGAGAAACCTGTATGGCACTATGCCTTCTTTTCATGGAGACCTTAAAAAAACACAGATAGACACAATAAATTTATCAATATCACAAGACAGAAGACAGACTAATCAAACTCTTGGACTTTATGTGGAAAAAGGAGAATCTGGAGAAATTTATTTCAGCATCTTCTCAGCCCAAAGGTGAAGCCTGAGAAGACCAGAAGAGTATTGCCTGATAACTCAGGGAACTCTAGATGACTCAGTGTGTCAGGATTCTAGGGGACTCTGCTTCAGAATGATCCTTTAGGGATCTCTGGGATGGGGTGTGTGAGAAAGGACACTTCAATTTCAAATAACAGACTAGATTTATTGAATTATGCCTACTAAGACACAAAAGATAGATCATGCCCTTTAGGAACTTATATTGTCAAAGAGATTATGAAATTATAAATGTATTTATTTCTGTAATCATGTGACAAATGATTTATTTATAAAACAGTACTTGGTGTTATGGGGAATACCCATGATGCAATAAATGAGTGCCAAGTGAAATGACACATGCTGAAGTGCTAGAAGAGTTTCAGAAAAAAAGGTCTGAGCCAGTGGTAGAGGCTTGATCAGGGAGGTGGCACTTGGCCTTGAGGTAAGAGTATGTGAGAGGCAGGCCACTCCTCAGGAGGAAGCATGTGCAATTATACAGTGAACAAGTATTGGAGTATACCTTGGACAGGATCTGTATAGAGAAAGGTAACATCAACTGCCACTCAACCTGATGTTAAAGACAGTGAAAATTAATTTTTGTCTTTTTTCTACTATTCCACAGAGAAACACTACTAACCAGAAAACAGGGAAAGACATTGAACGCAACTGTCGGAATCAAATGTTACAAATCATAGCATGGTGGCGTCATTTCTGTCAAATTCCAAAATAAACCCATCTTCATTATAGTCACATTTTATAGTACGGAAATACATCATCTTTTCAGTAGACAACATTTAAGTCTGTGACATTTAAAAGACCACCAATAGTTATTCTTTAATTACAGAAGGGATTCTCAACTTATTTTTGGTAAACTGTTACTGTTTAATGTGGGTGCTTCAATGGGCGAGAATGTCATTGGAAATAGCTACAATATTAATGACCTGCTTCAAGGCAGTATTTCTCATCTGGATCTTCATGAGCCTTACTCCAGGGGAACCCTGAAAGTGTAGTAGGAGTTAAACTGAAAACAACAACAACAATAACAACAAATGGTGAATTCAATCACAGCATCTGAGCTCTGTTTAGAAGGCGGGATTCTCTACATGTAATAACCCTTCTAATGTTCTCATACTAAAATTTACAGAAGAAGAAAATGAAAGGAAAGGAGAGTGTGCAAACCATTACAGATACGATGATGCCATCTGAAAGAAGGGTCAGGCAAAACGTTGTAAATGTGTCATAAAACCAGTCTGAAAAGTGAGCGAACAGACAGCAGCGGTGTGTGTAAGCAGGTTCCAGAGTGCCTTTGCCACAGCTACAATGTATATATTTGAAGTTTTATATAATGTATTTCTAATTTATTTTGTGAGCACTTTTGAAAATGTACATGCTGCTTTGTAATTAATCCTATGTATTTCTTAATAAAACAATTCTCAAATTAGTTTCTCATGCTCTTTTAAATTTAGTTAAATAATTTTTACACATACTTTACTAAGGGATATTACTTCTCTTCAGGTCTTTCCCTCCACTCATCGCAAGGTTCCATTGGCCATAGCTCCACGCATATGCTACTGACCCCTCTACAAGAGAGAAAACAACTTTGTAGATAGGTAGTGAACATATTTGGACTAGGAATGCGTGGTTTTCTAAAAAATTTCACTACTCCTGCCTTCTCTCGCCTATTGATTTTTCCTCTACTCTAGAAGAGAAAAAACAAACAAAAGTGAACAGTGAGCAATAAATTCATTCCTGTACCCTTACCACGAAGCATTCTTTTACCCTCAACTCAGAATCTTCTGATCACTGGTGGGAAAGGCAACCCTGATTTGTAGGCTCAGGTTAAAAAAGACCACATGGAGAGAAGTTTATTCTCCGAGTAGAGATGTACACCTGACCAAGCTAAGCCATGAAAGAAGGGAAAAGTCCGATGTCACCAAACCATCTTATTTACCAACAGATAAGAGAAAGCTGTGGCAGTTCCAGTGAGAATTGTTCCCCAAAGGCTCCAAGTATATGGACACTTGATCCCCAGTTTGTGGTGCTGTTAAGGGGGTTTAAGAAGTATGACCTTGCTGGAGGAAGCACATCACTGGGGTGGGCTTTGAAAGTTCAAAGCCTTGCCCATTTGTAGCTTCTCTCTGCTTCCTACACTTGAAGATGTAAATTCTCAGTTTTTTGCACTGGCTACCTCCTGCCATGTCCTCCTCACCATGATGAACCCACCCCATGGAACCACAAACTCTTCCTTCTATATGTTTCCTTGGTCATGGTGTTTTATTACCATAACAGAAAAGTTAACTAATACAGAAGTTAACATTGGATGTCCTGTAAACATTTAAGGAACACCTACGGTGAGCCAAGTTTCAGCTGAATACCTAAATACAAAAGTAAACAAGACACAGTCCTTATCCAGAAAAGCTCAGAATAGACCTGAAGAGGCATTTGTTACCAGTCCTTGACATATTGATGAATTCTAGCTTGTTAGTTTTTTTTTTTTTTTTTTTGCTTAGAAGAAAATTAAGACATGTCCACTTCCAAAAAATTCTAAGTTTCTAGCCCAGAACTTTAAAGTGTCTTCATAAGAAAAATTCCATTGGGTCTAGAATAGGATAGTACTTGTTAATTTTCTGTGCAAAAGTTGGAGAGGAGGCAACATTTTAAACCTGTTAGTTCTGTCTGACAAAAGATTTAATGTATCATTTATTAAACTGTGAAAAAAAATAATATCACAGTTTTTCTTAAACTTTAGGCCCGATTACCCTAAAATATGGAGAAGAATGGACAGGGAAAGAAAGCCAAGCAAAATCATTCCATTAAGCATGGTTTCCTTGTGTCTTCTGCTTTGCCTTTAAATGTGGGGGCAACTTAATATTTGATTCTTTTTTGTATCCAATTGGTATTAAAATAAAAACATTTAACTTATGTACACTATCAAGTAAAATTAATGTGCAAGGTACCTATTGATCTACTAAGATTTTGTCCTAAATGCTGTAAAAACTCTGGATTACATATATTTCTATTTTTTGAAGCACACTGAGGTTCTCTTGGTGGATGAATTACATGGTCAGTTTTATCAGGGTCTTGTGATCAATGAAAAGAAAATTGTAAATTCTGGGATAACTATATAAAATTGGCATATTTCCAATGGGATTACCTCATTAATTCTTTTGTTTATATAATATATAACCTACTTTGGTTTCCTCACTCCTACACAGAAAAAAAAAAGAGTGGTAAAGCTTACCACTGCTGTTACAATATTTTATTTTTATGTTCCTAAAGCGTTTCTTTCTAACTGCTGTTTACTATGTTTATTTAATGCCATAAAAATTAAGCCCGTATTTACTTGCTTCTGTGCCCCTTTAATTTAGATGTCTCTCATGCACAGCAAATCATTTAGCAAAGTGTAGTGGAAGAAGGGGTCTGGAAGGAAGAGATGGGGAACCAAACTGGGGCATACTTGCCTGTAGTACCAGCACCGTATTGCTATATCTCTGGTTTTGTACTTTTACATCATTGAGGTAATTCAACTTAAAAACAGATCTTTTCATTTAAATCTATTTAAAAATTTTTATTGACCCCAACTTGCCTGCCTAGCTGCTACCCTCCACACCTTGCCTCTTTGGGACCAGGTGGAGTCTGACCTTGAATCCCAGGTAGGGACTCCCCAAACCCAGTCTGCCCACCTGCCTGCCAACTGCTCCACCCACCACATGACTCTGGGACCATGAGGCATCCTGTGAGTGGATCCCAGGTAGGAACACCTAGACCCATTCTACCTGTCCACCGTTCCACCAGTCACCCTGGGGCTCAGCCTGGGAACCATGTGGCCCTCCCCCAAATAGGGAACCCCAGAGCCAATCCACTATCCCACTTATCAAGACACTCTGGGATTGTGTGGTGTCCTGTTACCCTGATTCAGATAAGGACCCCTAGCCATGTCTCCATACCATCAACCTCTACCTGGGGGTTGTGTCCTGCACTCCAACCCCACAAAGCACCTTGACCAACTCACATTATGACCCCAGCCCCTGATATCCAATACCACCTATAGAACTTGGCAAGCCCTCCATAGACTTCAGAAGATCAACAGCAAGAATCTTCTTAATCCTATGTAAGGTTTGCTCCTAAGCTCAGAAGTGAACCTAGCCCTAGCTGAACTGAGACCATTTCTGACATCCCATTCACACATCAACACAAAGGGGCACCAAGCACCGTTCAATAACCTAAGGAGTTGTGATAACAGCAAAGATCCAAACACCCACTCAACAAAGGAGAGACCACATATCCATACCAAGAAACACCAACACAACCTAACTCAAGAAGCCTAGACCACATTGCAAAAAGACAAACACCATGAATAACCAACAGAATAAATCTCCTCCAGAAATTAGCATCCCCATGGTAATGTTTCTTAAGAAATGCAACTTACCTGATACAAAAATCAATGATTCCACAAGAGCAGTTATAAATATGTTCAAGAATCTCAAAGAGGATGTGAGTAAAAGACTGATTGGAGAGTGCAAAAATACAAATGGTTGGATGAAATAAAGAAAACAATTCACGATTTGAAATTAGAACTTAATAAAGAGATATAATCTCTGGGGGGGAAAAACGCCAACTGAAATAAAACTCCAAATGAAAAACTAAGGAATTCAAATAAAAGGTCACAGGAAAGCTTCATCAGTGGATTGGATAAAGTAGAAGAGATAATATCAGGTGTCCAGGACAACAGAGAAGAAAAAGAAAATGCTAAAGCTACAAAACCCAGGGACAGAACATGCAGGACCTTTGGGACACTGTAAAAAGACAAAATGTATGAACCATAAGATAGAAAAAGAAGAAACCCTGGTCAAAAGGGATATATCTCAACCCAATAAAGGGAATATACAACAATCCACAGTCAACATTATGCTAAATAGAAACAAAAAACCTCAAAGCCACTTTCACTAAAATCAAGAACAAGATAAGGATGTCTACTCTAACCATTCCTGTTCAATACAGAGCTTGAAGTAGCAGCTACAGCAATAAGATAAGTGAAGGAGACAAAGGAGATACAAATGGGAAAGGAAGAAGTCAATGTACCTTATTTGCAGATGATATGATTCTATGCATAAAAGACCCCAAAAAACTCTAGCAGAAAACTCCTACCACAGGCTTCCTATATACAGATGACTAGTATACTAAAAAAGAAATCTAGGAAATAACTCCATTCACAATAGCCTAAAAAATAAAATATCTTATAATAAATATAACCAAAGAAAACCTATATAATAAAAACTTTGAGACATTAAAGAAAAAAACTGAAGACTATAGCAGAGATGAAAAGACCTCCCTTGTTCATGGATTAATAGGACTGATATTGCAAAATGCCATCCTACCAAAAGCAATCCGTAGATTCAATGCAGTTCCTGTCAAAATTGCAACACAATTCTTCACAAAAACTGAAAAAATCATCTTAAATTTCACATGGAAGCATAAAAAAACAGGATATCCAAGACGGTCCTGAACCATAAAGGAAATGCTGGAAGTATCGCCATTCCTGGTTTTAAGTTGTACTACAGAACTACAGCAATAAAAGCAGCATGGAACTACAGAGACAATGACCAGTGCAATAGATCTGAAGAGCCAGATGTGAGTCTATGCACCTATGGCCACTTGATTTTTGACCGAGTCCAAAAATACACCCTAGAGACAAGACAGCATCTTCAACAAATGGGGCCAGTCAAACTGGATAGCTACATGTAGAAGAATGAAACTAGATCCTTTTCTCTCACCCTGCACAAACTCTAATAAATCAAGTACCTCAACGTAAGACCTGATGCCCTGAATCACACAGAGGAGAAAGCAGAGAATACACTGGAACTCATAGGCACAGACAACGACTTTCTGAACAGGACCCCAGTAAAACAGGCATTAAGATCAACAACTGGAAAATGGGATCACATGAAGCTAAAAGCATCTGTATAGCAAATGTCATAAAAACAACCATCCCAATTAAAAACTAGGGCATAGAATTAAACAAAGTTTTCAAAAGAAGAAATAAAAATGCTCAAGTAAGACTTAAATGCTCAGCATTTTTAGCCATAAGAGAAATGCAAATGAAAACTACTTTGAGATTCCATCTTACCCCAGTCAGAATGACTAAGCTCAAATAACCAAATGGTAACAAATGCTGGCTGGCATGAATGTAGAAAAAGAGGAACACTCACTGGTGGTGGAAGGGCAAACTGGTACAGCGAATATGGAAATTAGCATGGAGGTTTCTCAGAAAGCTAGAAATGGGGAATGGAGAGATTGTTCAGTGGTTAAAGAGCACTAGCCGCTTTGACAGAGATCCCAGGTTCGATTCCCAGCACCCACACGGCAGCTAACAACAGTTCATAGCTCCAGTTCCAGGGGACTCAGACACCCTCTTCTGACCTCTGCAGTCATTGTATGACATGGGTGCAGGCAATACACTCATAAACATAAGTAAAGATAATAAATAAAATTTATTTTTAAAAAGCTTGAACTAGATTTACCACAAGACCCAGCTATACCAGTCTTTGGTATATATCCAAAGAGTCTGCATCATACTACAGAGATACTTGTCCATCCATGTTTAATGTTGGTCTAGTCCCAATAGCCAGGAAATGGAAACATCCTGGCTGTGCATCAACTGATGAATGGATAATAAAAACGTGGTACACTTACACAATGAACTATAATTCCACTGTTAAGAGAAAAGAAATTGCTGGGTGTGGTGATGCATGCCTTTAATTCCAGCATGAGGCAGAGGCAGGCAGATCTCTGTAAGATCAAGACCAACCTGGTCTACATAGTGAGTTCCAGGCCAGCTGAAGCTTCAGGGAGACCCTGTCTCAAAAAGACAAAAAATTATAATGGATGGAACTAGAAACAACCATCTTGAGTGAGGTAACCCAGAACCAGGACAAACATGCTATGTTTTCTCTCATTTGTTGATGTTAGCATTGACTCTTTATGTGTGCTATCTGCCATACTCAAAGAAGTTAGGAAACTAGTAAGGGGCCAAGTAGGAGCAGGGAGTCTTTCAAGAGAGAGAAAACAGGGATATAAAGGGAACAATGGAACAGAAAGAATTAAATGGGATTTGGCATGGGAGAGTAGAGTAGAGAAAAAAATATGGGGAAGGATATCACTAAATGTCATTTGAAAGTGCACATGGAGATCTAGTACAGTTGAAACTTTCTGAAACATATACATATATAAAAAGAGGTTAAATGGAGTTACTCTATCACAGGAGACAGTAACATCTGTCCCCATCCTGATACCTCATCCTGACAAGTAAAAGACTCAGGACTGGAAACGGATTACCTCTTTTTGAGTTGTTGACCAGTGGTCCAATAGACTTCCAAACATTATAGACTATTATCAATGCTCTTGTTTACCTTCCAGAACTTGAAGGTGAGACTTTGCACATACTTGAGTTATAAAACATGGAGAAATCAAGTGCGTACTATCCTGGAAGATTCATCCATACTGGCTAGGTTTCATAGTGTTAGAAGGTGCTGAACACATTTCTGGAGGAGAAAAGCAGTCATCCGTTTTACTCAGCTGTGAACCCTGTGAGTTACAATAATGACTTTCCTGGCAAGCTATGCCCACTAGTGCAATAGAGCATTGAATGTTATTGGAGTGACCAACCACCCTCTGACTGAATTTAAGGTCTGTTTCATGATATAGAACTCATACCTGGCACAAGTTTGAGACTTTTATGCTCTTCTCCCTGGTCTCAGGGATCACTGTGGAAGAGGGGATAGAAAGACTGTAAGACCCAGAGATGGTGGGTGAGTCCACGGAAATAGTGCTTTCCAGACAGCAGGGCGGCTGTAGATATGAACTCACAGCAATTGTGACAGCATGCTCAAGACCTTTAGCCAGAGAAAATCCCAGCATGAGGGGGATGAAGGGTTGGGGAGACATGCAGTCCCACCCATTGCTGAGGAACTACTGGCATTTGGTAAGTGCTGGGAGAGGGAAAGTCAGTTTTCTTTAAGATTTTGACCTATGCTCTAGCGCAAGCTCCACAGTCAAGAATATTTGGGCAACACAAAATAGACTCATACACACAAAATTTAAATAATAAAAATTTACATATATATATATATATGAATAAGAGAGACAGTT
>NW_008357993.1:1170945-1180707 GCF_000622305.1 Nannospalax galili | reverse complement strand
TATTATTTATTATTGTTTTATATATATGAGTATATTGCCTGCTTATATGTAAGGGTACCTGTTGCTGTGCAGTATGCACAGAGGTCAGAAGCAGGGGTCAGATTCCCCTGGAACTGGAGTTATGGATGGTTGTTAGCCACCATGTGGGTGCTGGGAACTGAAACCAGGTCCTCTGCAAGAGCAACCAGTGCTCTTAACTGCTGAGCCATCTCCCCAGCCCAAAATAAAATATTTTTTTAAAAAGAAAAACAATTCTAACAATCTTACACAAACTCTAAAAAAATACAAAGCTGGCCTATAAACTTGATATGAAAAATCTAACAGATACTGCAATAAGTTTGCTGTTTGATATCACTTGTGAACATAGGTCCTCTGCAAGAGCAACCAGTGCTCTTAACTGCTGAGCCATCTCCCCAGCCCAAAATAAAATATTTTTTTAAAAAGAAAAACAATTCTAACAATCTTACACAAACTCTAAAAAAATACAAAGCTGGCCTATAAACTTGATATGAAAAATCTAACAGATACTGCAATAAGTTTGCTGTTTGATATCACTTGTGAACATAGATTCAAAAGTTATAGATATTAGTGAAGAAAAGTCAGCAACCTCAAATGAAAGAAAGAATAGTTTACTGCTTTTGTTGTCTCACACCTGCACACAGAGACCTTGATGTTTCACACTTCAGTTTTGTTCTCTATTGTATGTCTCTCTCCCTCAGTTTCTTTGGCTTGATTGAAGTTAATCAGAAAAAAAAAATGTAGTTAGAGGCAGGACACAATTCTATTCACTTTAGAGGAGGTAACTCTATTGACTGTTAAAGTCATTTGATCTTTTCTAAATTAAAAAAAGAGTACTGGAAAACAAATGCCTTGTAGAATGTAATGTCCATTTCCTCATTATATCCATATCAAAATAAAAGTCAGAGGAATTTTTCAGTGATTTCCTGAAATCTGAGCATACTAAGACTCGAATCTACATATTAAGTTTCTGGTGTAAACTTACACCAAAAGTGATGTGCTTTCGTTTCACTTATGTTCCTTTCTGAATCTTAGGAAAAGTCTGATAATTCTGTCAAAATGAGCATCAAGCTAACCTTGGGTTTCTAGTGTTTGCTCCTTTCACAACTCAAAATGTTCTGGTGTTATAGTTTTATGAATATTACCTGAGGGGCTAGAAAGGTGGCTCGGCACTTAAGAGCACTGGCTGCTTTTTCAGAAGACCCAGGTTCAAATCCCAGCACCCACATGGCAGCTAACAACAGTCCATAACCCCATTTCCAGGAGATCCCACACCCTCTTCTGGCCTCCACAGGCACTGCATCACATAGGTGCGCTTACAAAGATGCATGCATAACACTCATAGATCTAAAATTAAAAAAAAAAAATTTAAAGAATAACACCTGAGGGGTTGGTGAGATGGTTCTGCAAGCAAAGGCCCTTGCATGATATGCAAGTATGGCCACCTGAGCTGGCTCCCTGGAACCATGTGAAGGTGGAAGGGCACAATCAACTTTTCAAAGTTGTCCTCTGACCTCCATACACATGCCTTGGCATGCATGCCCACACAGAGACACAACCACACAGGAATAGTTAATAATAATAATAGTACATACGTTTTTTAGAAAGAGTATCATCAGAGGGCTGGAGATGTAGCTCAGTGGGAGAGCACTTGCCTTCATGTTCAGGGCCGTGGGCTCAACTCCTAGCACCATCTCCCCATAATAAAAATGAAAACAAGAATATCATCCAGCTGTTATTTAAATTTTTAAATACAGAAAAGCTTTGTAACATCCATTATGTACCGAAGACCAAACTAGTCAAGTTTCACTATTACACAAAATCTATTTTTACTAAACACAAAGATAACAACTTGTACAGGAAGATAATAATGTCTAATTATCTTTCCTATCTCTCAGGTTCAGCACCTCTAAAATAAAGATAATGCTTCTGACATTTCAGAGTTATGAGAGCCAAAATATATAATAAATATAGACCCCTTTGGCAAATGCTAAGAAAAATACTTTAAATATTGCTATTCAAATGCTTGCTTCATTATAAAGGTGATAGATTAGGAATGTTACAGAACCTGGCAAATCCCTGCTTTTGGTGTTTGTTTTTTTTTTTTATTTTTGCTTTGTTTTGCTTTGTCTATGACTGCTTTTCAGTGATGGAAAGAAGGTTGGTTGATGTTTAAGTATATAATCATTGACAACTTGACAATTTGAGTTCTAGCAAAACTGGTAGAGTTCATAAGACAGAGTACCAAATGAAAGAAAGGCACTGTGATGGTTTGAATGAGACTGCCCCCTCATAAGCTCCGAGTGTTTGGGCATTTACTCCCCAGGTTGGTGGTGCTGTTTTGGTAGGTCTTAAAGGTGTGGCTAGCACACACTTTTAAGGAAGCACTTCACTGGGGGTGGGCTTAGAGAGTTCTTAAGCCTTGCAGGATCCCGACTTGCTCTCTTGCTTCCTGTGCTGCTTGAAGACGTAGAGCCTAGCTTCGACTCCTCCTCCAGTCACCTCTGCCGCCATGCCTCCCTGCCATAATGGGCTCTTACCCCTTTGGACCCATAAGCTCAAATAAACTCTTCCTTCTAAAAATTGCTTTGATAAGTCTTTCTATCACAGCAAAAGAAAAGTCACTAATATAGGCACCAAAAAGAAATTTGGAGACCTTTAGAGGACAACCCTTGAGTGTTTATTTAACCAAACATTAGCACATCTCTATGAGAAAACTACTCAGAAGAGAGGAAAGAATCACCCAAACAACTAAAAAGAACACCTCCCATTACTCACTGCAATCCAGGAAAAGCTTATTCTCAATCAGGCAGACTGGAAAATTTTACAACCATTAAGTTTTGGGTAGGGTACTTAGAAACATTATACCTTTTAATCGAAGAATGATTAGCCCAAGATTAACTGTTGCAATAATTCTACCTAATAAATTTTTAAATAAGACTTAATCAGTTTCTAAGTAACTAGTTGCATTCTATAACAAACCTCAAGAATATTTATAGAAATAAATAATGTCTCGAACCCAATGTTTGGTATACAATGAAAGATTATCAGCTATGAAAGAGGTAGGAAAATATATCCTTGATGAAGATAAAACCACAGCTGGCTCAGAACTTGCTATGTAGATCAGGATGACTTCAACCCCACAGAGATCCAACTGCCTCTTCCTCTCAGGTGCTGGGATTAAAAGTGTATGTCACCATGCCTGGCTACATCATCCTTTTAATACCTGCATATCTGCAAATGTTCTGCCACAACCTAATAAAGCATTTATATTTTCCTATTTTTTAAAAACAGTGCATGTAAGAGGAGGCAGGAAGATTATCAGAGCCAGAGGTTGGGGAGATCAGAGTGGAACAGTCTTCTGGCCATGACAAGACCATTGTACTCATGAAGTCAGAGAAGCTGTGGCTGCCTACACAAGACTTGCACAGGATAAAACCAGTCAACATGAAGGGGCTCAGGAGCTCTTACCCCTTAAGAGCTATTGCCAGTTGTTTCTGTGGGAAGGAGAGTCAGTTTTCTTTAAAGTTGTGGCCCCTGGTACATAGGCCTCCAGTGGATGGCCCCACAACCAGGAGTATGGGGGCAGCACAAATGGTAAAAATAAGAAAAAGAAAATGAAGTTTGGAGGGGTATTGAAGTGGAGGTGGATCTGAGAGGTGATAGGGTGAGGAATTAGGGTGAACATTATCAAAATGCATTGTATAAAATTCTCAAAAGATTAATAGAAATACGGTATTTTAAAAAGTGCAACTGATTCAGAACTACCATAGAAGGTAGAATTAGTAGGCGTGGACATCAAAATAAGTACTATAACTACACTCAATATATTCAGAGATAAGGAAGACATTAGGAAGATTATGTTATGAAAATTACATTGTATGAGATAAATATACAGTGGATGGTATTAACAGTAAATCATATATCAAAATACTATCAGAATCAAAGATGTGCTAGGAAAAACTATCATAAATAAAACATAGAGAAACAATCAAACAATGAAAAGATCATCAGTGGGTTATGGACCAATCACAAGTGTCTGATATATGCATGTTAGGAGCATCTTAAAGAATAAAGAGGTACAGAAAAAAATAGAGAAAGAAGCAATGGTTTTAAGTTTCCTAACTTGGTCAAAGTCTTTAACCCTGCAATTCCAACAAGCTCACTAGGGCACAAGAAATATGAAAAACTGTACTAAGGCTCAGCATCATCAAATTGCTCAAAGTCAGAAAATATTAACAACAGTGAATGGAGCTATAAATGTATTCAGAATAGCCTTCTCCGGACTTCTCCAAAATCTGATTTTCTTTCTTTGACCTTTTCTCTTATAGTCTGTATACATTCTTCATAAGCAATATCAAGATACCGTATATTACACAGAAGTGAATTTGACATTGAATAACCTTAATTACTAATTTCTACAGTTAGCTTCTCTCTCTGTGCTACAGTTGGAATCATCTTTGTGCCTATTTACTTCCATTCTTGAAGTAAAGCCTAAGATTGTCCTAAATGAAACCAGTATTTAACTATCTGCAACAATCCTGTGACTTTATCCCATGTAAGAAAAGGCATGGTAAACCACCCATTGTAATACAATTAATAACTGTGGTAGCACACCCTTTTAATCCCAGCACTCCCAAGGTAGAGGCAGGTAGATCTCTGTGAGATGGGAGGCCAGCTTGGTCTACAGTTTCAGGCCAGTCAGAACTTCAGGGAGACCCTGTAGCCCTGTAGCGCTTATAGTTGTCTCCTGAACATGCATCACCAATTCTCAATTGTGAATCCATTTCTCCCTTGATTAGTCAAGGACTTTGATTAGCATAAATCAATCTCAGTGCCAATAACCTTCCTTGGAGAAGTAATTGACTGCAATTAATAAACATGAAATACCCTTGACACAGGTCTCCTGCAAAGCATACATATGATGATGTTCTTAAATAAAAGTTTTTGTGGAAATTCTGAAAAAAGAAGGGTCATAGGATAGAAAATTTCCCCTCAGTGAGAGTTACAGCAGGTAGGTATCTTAAGACTAGCATTGAGATGAGTTTATAAATGCATAGTTACATAATGGGAAAAATCTGAGGTTTTAAGGTATAATTGAACAGGTGTGTTAGTAAGTCTTGAATTCAGTAATCTCGTGTCTTGATTTCTCATTCTGTTAAGGTAATGGAATGAAAGTTTCATTTTGCATTTTCTGTGTGTGAGTTTATTGCTACTTACTGTTGAAAGCCATAAATGTCAAGGAAAGGTAATTAATCTCAGTTTAAGGAGTAATTGGATATAATTAGGAGTTGAACAAGATCTAGCCAGGCCCTAACAGTGCCTAGCATAAGCTTGAAGTTATAGCCTGGATGGTGCAGGGGAGGGAAACTTGTAAACAGGATGTTAGCCTGGAATTTTACATTGCTTGTTGCTATCAATTAAATGTGTACCCCTACACCCCAATTCATGCTGAAACTTAATCCCTACCAATGTGGTGGCACATGTCTATAATCCCAAAATTTGAAGGCAGAGGCAGGAAGATGAATAAGTTTTCTTCCAGGCCAACCTGGGCTATAGAGTGAGACCCCGCCTACTGAAAACAAAAGAAGGACAAGGAGAGGATGTGGTTGCACTGACCAGATTCACTAGGCCCTTCCTCCCAAAGCATAGATAAGCAACAGGACTGTTGGGAGAAACTCAGACCAGCTGAGCTGCCTGGAAGAGGCTCAGACCACCTGATGCTTAAAGAAGCACTCCCCACCTGTTGAGCTACCTGCAGTTTGTTCAATGAGCACCAGGTTTCCAGTTTTGTGACCTGTCACCCATACTGGGGTGGGCTTTTGGTGATGGAGCTGTCTTTGTGTCATTTTAGCTCCTGTAAGCAACCCCTCACCCATACTCATATAAATAACCCCAATAAACTTATTGATTCACCAACTGGACTTTATCGGTATCCTTACTTCAGTCTATCATCAGATCCCTATCTGGGATGAATAGACACTGGTTCATATTTCCTCAAGATTCATGTCACACAACAGGTATCTAAGTCACAAGTGATCTTATAATGGCATCAGGTCTTTTGAGGATACAGACACTTTGTTAGTGCACCTGTGTGAGAAAACGCTCTGATGCCTTAGCTCCTGGTACAGCAGAAATACACTGAACTGTACCTTCAATGCTATTTAACCACAAAGGAACATCCTGACCATCAGGAGACACCAAGATGCAGCTGCAGTTTTCTTCGATTACTTTACGTCTAACTCCTTACCTCTCCAGCATCACTACTTACCTTTATCTTTTACTACTGGGAATTAAACCTAAGGCCTTGACCATGCTAAGCAAACCTCCACCCTGGAGTTTTTAAGTGACACCCTCCACCCTGGACATGTCTCTTGAGTTGTCCCATACTTGATTCTGGTGACATATATGTCTATACTTTTTAATTTTAATTTTTTCAGAGCTGGGACTCAAACCCAGGGACTCACACTAGGCAAGTGCTTTCCACTGAGCTCTACCATGTTACCACCTCCAGCACAATATCTTATGCATAGAAAATTCTCTACAATTTCTAAGTGAATAGATTGAATTTAAATAAAGTTAAAAGTTAAATACCTATTTCTCCAAAATAATTTTTTCTTGAAAGGCCATTGTGAGTCAGAAACAGCACTGGCAGCAGCTGCTGCCAGATAAACCACCTGGTACCAGCAGATTTGCCTATCGTTACTTCTGCACATCTGTAAAGGAAAAGAAAGTGATCATATCTCCTAAGTAACTAGTCTGTGACTTTCCCCACAGGATTTTTTTCCAGAAACATACATCCCTGTACTCCTCAAAAATCATGAAACAAAAAGCTATATCTGCTTTTCTTTACAACAGAAGATAGCTGATGAACTTCTGCTCCATAGCACCTCTAGGCACACAGCTGACCACAGGAATGATGTGAAAATCTTGAAATCCCAAGAGACTATTTATAATTTGTGTCCCAGTCCTCACTTTCAGTAAAGCAGCTTTACTTTTGTTTAAAAAGAAAAAGTCTGAGGCTAGAGAGATGGCTCAGGGGTTAAGAGCACTGGCTTCTCTTACAAAAGACCCAGGTTCAATCCCTAGCACCCACATGGCTACTAACAACCATCCTTACTTTAGTTCCAGGGGATCTAATGCCCTTTTCTGACTTCCATGGGCACTGCACGACACGGGTGCACTTATACACACGCAAGCAATGCACTCATACACTTAAAATTAAAATAATAAATAAAATATTTTAAAAAGAAAGAAAAAAACCTATCCTTTCTTAAACACCTCATTTTTGCATGCCAGTTGCATTTTCCATGCTGAAGAATGTATGTAACTAGCATCTTGGTCACTTGCAAAGAATATCCCAAACATCTATACATGCACACTGCTATGGAAAAAATGAAAGTAAAATGAAAGTTCAATTATGTGCATGCCAAGGACCAAACAACAAGCTGTCATTCTGTTAGTATCTGCTCCTTAATTATCTGAACATACCAAAGATTCACCGCTCTTTTGTGCCAATTGCTATAAAATAAATCAATGTTTTATTATTCAAGAGAGTACAAGTCAGATGTTTAAATGGACTAACAACTTATTACTATTTCATAATAAAATAACAACATTTTAGAACTGGAAGGAACACAAGAGATTATTTACTTAGGCTTCTGTTCATTAGATGTAATTGACAATACTCCCTTTATCTCTGTCAAAAACATGTTCACAGACACTAGTCATATCATGCATACCAGACTGAGGTGCCAAAATTACTTTCCATAAATGAAAGTCATGAATATAAAAGAAGATATGAGAATAAAGCAGTAGGTTAAGAAGAGTATGTGCTATGTTGAATTTTGTCCTCAGTTCTAAGGTGATGACTACTTTAGTTCATGTTCACATGCCCAGGGCCTTCATCTTATTAGGAGAAATGGCTCTGAAAAGATGGAGCCTTGATACTCATCACTCTATAATCAATCTTCCCTCAGCATTCCAAGGTGCTTGGTGTTCAGTACTTATTATAAAAAAGACATCTCTCTCTGGGGTAAGTCAATTCGGCCCTCCATGCCTTGACTTCCCCAGCCTCACTCGCCATCCCATCGTCCACACCAGTCTCTCCTCCTCCTAGCCTGGGCCCTGTCCCATTCCTTGTCTTGGCACCCCAGACAACTGGGGAATCACCACTGCTTCTTCCTGATCCTGTGCATCCAGACCAACTCAGTTCCTTCTTGGTCCCAGGTGCTCTGGGCCTGGCCCCACCCTCACCTCCTTTTGCCTCCCTGGGTCTGCACAACCCTCCAGGCTCTTTCCTGGACACCGGGGTGGACCTTTCCTTTTCCTGGTCCTTTGCATCCAGACCAACCCAGCTCATCAGTGCAGTCCCCCAGGGGCCCTTGGAGCCACCTCCCACCCCAATCTTCCTTTGCATCTCTGGGTGGACTGGCCACCAGTTGCCCTAGACGAGCATCTTTCCTGGGCCCAGCTCCCAGGCCAGTCCAAATCCCACATTACTGAGGCCTAAATCTATCCTGGAGGGATCCAGACCTTAGGAGAAAGCCTGAGAACATCTGATCCTCATCTGACTTGGGCCTCTGTGGGAACTCCTGAAGACAAAATCAATCTGGCCATGCCAATATAAAATCAAAAGAGAGAACTGGGAGCTTAGAGGAACCAGCCTTTCATGCCCAAAAATTAAACCATGAAGACACATAAAGTTCATAAAAAGAAGCAGACCTAAACTTGAAGGCTTGAGTCTCACACAAGAATCAGAAACTACAAAAGAAATTCACATTTCAAAATCACAGAGAAAAAACAACGAAAAACAAAATACCATATCGCCACCAAATATCAATAGTCCTCTAGAGGAGTACAATGAGAATCCCCTAGAGATAATACAGGACATGGAACTCAAAAGAACAATTATAAACATGATAAAAGAACTCAGTGAATTTACAGAACACACAAAGAAATCAAAGAACAGTAGAAAGATAGGGATAAAAAGAAGATAGGGATAAACTTCTGAATGAATTTACAAGGGAGTAAAAACATTGAAGAAAACTCAGGCAGAAATGAAGAAGGAAGTGCAAAACTCAATAAGCCAAATTGAAACAACAAGGGAAAGACTCACCGCTAGAATGAATGAAATGGAAAACAGAATATCAACACTGGAGGATAAAATTGAAGAATTGGACCACTCAAGCAAAGAGTATGGAAAATTTTTAAAAGCAGAGTTATGGAATATGCAAGAGATGTGGGACACTAGGAAAGGACTAAATCTATGGATCACAGGAATAGAGGAAGAAGAATTTCAGTTTAATGGTGTTAACCAGATCTTAAACAGGATTGTAGCAGAGAATTTCCTGAAATTAAGGAACAACATCCCCATACATTTACAGGAAGCACATAGAACACCAAATAGGATGAGAAAAGAAACTCCCCAGTACATGTCATAGTAAAAACACCAAATGTACAGAACAAAGGGAGACTACTCAAAGCAGCAAAAGAAAAACAACAAGTCACATACAAAGGACAGCCCATCTGAATTACAGCTGACTTTTCAGTGCAAACTATGAAAGCCAGAAGAGACTGGATCAAAGTATTGTCAGTTGTAAATGACCACAGATGCCAACCCAGACTTCTATACCCAGCCAAAATGTCTATTATAGTCAAAGGGCAAAGAAAAGAACTTCCATGACATACATAGGCTGAAGGAATTCGTGTCCACAAAACCAGCCTTTCAATAGTATCTCTTTG
>NW_008357993.1:1169631-1170187 GCF_000622305.1 Nannospalax galili | reverse complement strand
TAAAAGCAGTCCTAAAAGGGAAGTTTATAGCTCTAAGCACCTACATGATCACATGGAGATTAAGAACACACTCCTGACTGATGAATGGGTCAAAAGAAAAATTAAGAAAGAAATAAAAGTATTCTTGGAATGAAATTAAAAGGACAATACAACACCACAAACCTCTGCGACATGCTGAAAGCAGTCCTTAGAGGTAAGTTTATAGCTCTAAGTACCTACATCAAAAAATTTGAAAGAACACAAATAAAGGACTTAACATTGCAACTCAACACACTTGAAAAGCAGCAGCAAATGAAAACCAAACCCAGCAGAAAAGAAGAAATACCAAAAATCAGGGCAGAAATTAATGAAATTGAAACAAAGAAAACAATACAAAGAATCAACAATTCCAAGAGATGGTTCTTTGAAAACATAAACAAGATTGACAGACTGCTAGCCCAGTTAACCAAAAGAAAGAAAGAGTACCTCCAAATTAATAAAATCAGAGATGAAAGGGGAAACATCACAACAGACACCAGAAAGATACAGAACATTATAAGGGAATACTTTAAAAACC
>NW_008357993.1:1168570-1169379 GCF_000622305.1 Nannospalax galili | reverse complement strand
AGAACTTCCAAATTCCTTCTATGAAGCCAGCATCACTCTAATACCAAAGCCAGGTAAAGATACAACCAAAAAAGAAAACTATAGGCCCGTATCTTTAATGAACATAGATGCAAATTTCTCAACAAAATAATTGCAAACCACATAGAGACACTCATCAAAAAGATCATCCACCATGATCAAGTCAGCTTTATCCCAGAGATGCAGGGATGGTTCAATATACATAAGTCAATAAACATCATGAACCATATAAATGGACTAAAAGATAAGAACCACAGGGTCATTTCAATAGATGCAGAGAAGGCCTTTGACACAATTCAACATGCATTTATGTTCAAAGTCTTAGAGAGAATTGGACTGGAGGGAACATACCTCAACATAATTAAAGCCACATATAACAAACCCGCAGCCAACACTATTCTAAATGGAGAAAAACTGGAAGCATTCCCATTGAAATCAGAAACTAGGCAAGGCTGTCCACGATCTCCACTCCTCTTTAACATAGTGCTTGAAACTCTTGCAAGAGCAATAAGACAAGAGCAGGAAATTAAAGGAGTAATAATTGGAAAGAACAGATCAAATTATCACTTTTTGCAGACGATATTATATCTAAGAGATGCCCAAAATTCCACCAGAAAACTCCTAGAAATTATTAACAAGTTCAGTAAATTGGCAGATTACAAAATTAACCTACAAAAGTCTGTAGCCTTTCTGTATACCAATAACAAGCAATCAGAGAAAGAGCAAATGGAAAGACTCCCCTTCACAATAGCTGTATATATATACATATATATCTTGAAATAAACCTGACA
>NW_008357993.1:1167174-1167797 GCF_000622305.1 Nannospalax galili | reverse complement strand
AGGAAGTGAAAACACACAGAATGGGAGAAAATCTTCACCAGCGACACATCTGATAGAGGTTTAACATCCAGAATATATAAAGAACTCAAAAAACAAATAATCAAGAAAGCAAGTAACCCAGTTAAAAGATGGGCTACGGAACTGAACAGAGAGTTCTCAAAAGAAGAAATAAAGATGGCTAAGAACCATCTTAAAAGGTGTTCAACATCACTAGTAATCAGGGAAATGTAATCTAAAACCACTTTAAGATTTCATCTTACCCCAGTCAGACTGGCTAAGATCAAGAGAACAAATGTTACCAAATGTTGGAGAGGATGTGGGGAAAGGGGAATGCTCATCCATTGGTGGTGGGACTGTAAACCTGTTCAACCCCTATGGAAAACAGTGTGGAGAACTCTTAAAAAACTACAAATGAACCTACGATTTGACCAGTTATACCACTCCTTAGCATTTACCCAAAGAACTCATCCTATTGCAGAGACAGTTGTACATCCATGTTTGTTGCTGTTCTTTTCACATTAGCTAAGAGATGGAAGCAACCTAAGTCCCCCTCAACTGATGAGTAGATAACGAAAATGTGGTTTATTTATTACGATGGTGTTTTACTCACTAATAAAGAAAGT
>NW_008357993.1:1166447-1167070 GCF_000622305.1 Nannospalax galili | reverse complement strand
GAATCAAACTCTGATAAGTAATTATATATGCAGACATAACTACAGGAACCAGGATAAAGGAAAGGAAACAGGAAGGTAAAGGAAAAGAAAGAACCTGAAAGAGAAGAACAGTAGGAAACAGGCCTTCATAAGGGAGATAGAGACAAAAATTGGGTTAGTTTAAGGGAGGGGGAGGGAAGGGTATACAAGGAACCTTGGGGATAAGGGGAAAGAAGGAGTCAAGAGAGGTAGCACCATAGGAGAAGGCTACTATTACAGGAGAAAGGGGGGAAATGAGGACACCTTCAGTGGGAAAACTATGGCGGAGGGGTGAAACAATGTAAGAGATAAATAATGCCTAGCTAATTTTGAAAACCAGAGGGAACCATATTACTCCTACAACTGACTGACAAATTATACATAGCAGATCAAGAAATATATGTCTAGGTAAGGTTTATCTGAGAACAATTTGTCTTTGCCCAAGATTTATCTACATGATACACAATAATTAAAAATACCAGACTGGTGGAACTAACCTTCTTGGGTGTTTAACAGACATACTTTGAAGTCTAGACTAATTTAGTCAGAGGGACATAAAGGACAGTTTTTGCTCCTTGCCCTCCTAGGTCGACTAGTTCCAGGGG
>NW_008357993.1:1086205-1166364 GCF_000622305.1 Nannospalax galili | reverse complement strand
GGCTCCTCCAAAGCCCATGTGACCCCTGAGGAACAGGTCCTCAAATGACCTTAAGAGTAAAAATAAATTGGCTTATCAGGGACAACTGTATGGCCTTAAACATCCAAAAGGAAAGTATAACCAAAGATTAAAGGGGCCAATATAATTTCTTAAGAGTCCATATGCATAGCTAAAAGCTACATAACAAGCAACAATGCCAAATAGGAGATACCTTCTTCTGAGTTGTTGATCAGAGTGAACAAAGGGACTCCCAAATAGTAATCCAGCATAGAACTGGGAAAATGAACAGCAGACCCTATTTTTATCTAAAGGAGTATTGACAAATGATTACTGCTAGCAGAGGAACAGCTGACCCTCCTAAAACAAAGATCTCTAGATAGGCTGATTATATTCAACAGAAGGGCAAGTAGTGGGGATTGGCTGGGGTGCCGACAACACAGCAGATAGTAGCAATGATATCAGAATATAAGGGCTCTAGGAGAGGAGGGAGGCTATGGGAGGGTGCCAACTGGGAAGTGGGTGTATAGTTGAATAAGATGGTTTGGGATGTTCTGTGCAATATATACACACACAAAAAAAATCAACAAATTTTTTTTAAATGTATTATATTTGAGGAGGAATCATGGAAACTTACGTCATGCTAGTTAGTAGAGGTGATAAACATTACCATTGAAATTCACCCAATGACTTCATAGATATACACAGGTGCCAAGGGTCCAAGTGCAATTGATTATGACTAGTAATAATCATACACATACAGATTAGAGATGCATGTGCCAACATCTCAGTGTCAGTAGCAAAAACAATGAGTCTTTCTGCAAGCTGGCTTTGAACTCACAAAGCTCTGCCCGCCTCTGTCTCCCAAGTGCTGGGACTACAGGCGTGTGCCACCATGCCTGGCTGGAGATCTTTATTTAAAGGTTAAAAACTCATTCAATTTTATGTCTTACATGGCTTATACTGTGTTCAATATTGTAAAACTGTATTAACTCAACTGTGAACCTAGAAACTTGTACCCACTTGTGAAAGAGATGTACTCTTGCTCTGGAGTATGTTACTGAATATATTAAATCTGTAGTCAAATGCTTCTTCTAATCAAGTAGCTATTAAATAATAAAAAAGATTTTAAAAAATAATAATAATTAGTAGATGTGAAAAACATTACCATTGAAATCTACCTGATGACTTTATATCCATGCTCAGATGCCAAGGAGCTCAGAAAGTAACTGACTGTCACTAGTAAGAATCAGATATATAGAGATTAGAAACGCATGTGCAAACATCTTAATGTCAATTGCACTGAAAATGAGTTTTTCTGTATGAAGCTGTGTATTTTGATAATGAAATAGAGATGTTTGTAAACGTTAAAACCTCATTTAATTTTATGTCTTATAAAGTTTCAGGGTTTATACTGAGTACAATATTGTATAACTGTAATAATTCAACTGTAAACCTGAAAATATACAGCCAATTTTGTAAGAGATAGCTCAGAACTCAGAAAATTGTTATTGAATATGTCAATGCTGTTGTAATGAAATGCTTCTTCTAAGTATGTGGTTATTAAATAAATAATTAACTGGAAAAAATCAGAAATGTTCATATAAAAGCCTTCTATATGATGAGTTCCAAAAGAAAACTGTAAGTTATATAATACAAAAATTTTAACAATGTATTCTTGATTCTTGACCTTGTAACATATATCCTTGTCATGTATATATACATTTTAGAATAAAAAGGAAAATAATTTTTAAAAAAGACACCTTAAAAATGTTTCAAGCCAGGTATGAGGGGGAAATACTTATAATCCTAGCACTGAGAGGCAAAGGCAAGAGGATTACAAGATCCTGGACAGTCTGGGCTATATAGTGAGACCCTGTCTTAAAAAAACAAACAAAAAGCAAAAACTAACCAAAATCAAGGGATATAGCTGAGTGGTAGAGCCTTTTCCTATAATGATTTTGATCTTTAACACACACACACACACACACACACACACACACACACACACACACGAACTCACACACCCAACTCATAAAAAGTTGAGAGTTGAAATAAATGGTTTATGACTACGAAGGTTTCTCTGTTTCAATAATAATGATGCTTCTCAAGGACATTTTATAAAAATGCATTTGCTACAGTTCTCAGACTTCAGAGAAAAATTATTATTATACTTTTTTGGAATGTGCTTTCTTCTGATATGGGGTTTTAAGGAATGACAGGGCATTCATGGTCTAGTCATATATGACCTAATGGCCTAGGGTGCCACACACTCAGTCACCCGAAATTGGTCTGGCATAGTGGCTCCAATTTCCTTGTTTCACATCAGTGAAGATTAAAGATGTGGACAGTACTGTGAGTATGCAAAATATGAAAACTTTATTGGGGAGATTTTACAAAACTAGGAACCAAGAAAAAATGAAAATTAAGGAAATGAGAATAAAATTCCAAAGAGTGGGAGGAGATCCCAAAAGAGAAAAAAAGCCACTGAATTTCATTATCTAGGATGTTCATAGAACTATGACAGAGTGTGAACAAAGACTGAGGTAACTTCTTTGAGATTGGTTAGTTCTCTGAGTTACCACAAGCCAAGTCAATGGAGGCTATACACACTTTATGCGTGTTCCTCTGACCAAACCAGTGAGATGATCATATGCTGTTTATGCTCTGCCCCACCTGGTTAGTGCTCTGTTAGGCAGTGACCTTGACTGCCTGCTTGCTGTTAGCCACGGTTGGTACTGCATTGTTGACCTTGCAGGTATCTTGTTGGCAGTTAATTAGAGCATGTTCCCTTTGGTTTCACATTTACATGACCAACTTTCAACTTCACCATGACATTGACCTATCACAGCCACCAAGACTTAGCTGCAGTCCTTCCTGATTAGATAGATAGATAGATAGATGATAGATGATAGATAGATGATTGCTAGATTAGATAGATGATAGATAATTGATAGATAGATGATAGATGATAGATAGATAGATAGATAGATAGATAGATAGATAGATAGAAAGATAGATAGATGGATAGATAGATAATGTATATTTATATCTATATATCAGGTTAGTTCCTTATCTGGAGAGTGATTTGGAGTGGTCTCCTTGATGGAAATTTCTTGTTAGAAGCCATCCTTGCTTACAATTTACTCTGATGCAATTATCTGATTAGAAGCAAGGATATGTGGGAAGACAACAGTGCCTTAAATCTGATCCTCAAGGGCTTTGGGGAGGTAGGCAAACTGTCCTGCAGTCACTGGCCCAGAACCCCATCCCTCCTCTCACCTGCTAGGTTTGTTAGCTCATACCCAGCTACAAGACCTCTTTCTCATCTTCCCCACTGATCCAAACCCTGCCATTTTAACCCTTAACCTTTCTTTTAACCCTAATCTTATTTCTCACTGCAACATATGTGCACAATTTGCACTTTTCATGATGGACCCTTTTCCCCTACCTAGAGCTAGCTCCTTCATCACTTGTGGGTGGTAAACAGAAATCTGACTTACTCAGCAAATCTTTTATTTCTACTATGGTTAACAAATCTGACTTACTCAGCAAATCTTTTATTTCTACTGTGTATTCAAATCCTGGTACAATGTTTACTCTAGTGGTGCTGCTCAACTAATGACAGACAGATGATCTCATACATCCCCCACCACTAGAAGGAAAATGGGACAACCAGAAAGAACAATTCCCCCAAAACAGTCTTGGACTGAGAATAAAGAGAACTGAAACGCAACACTTGCTCTTCCACCGCCTAATGACACATTTACAGTCCATAGTAGTTCACTCACCAATGAGATGACAAAGTCAACAAGAAAAATCTTGAAACATCCCCAAATTTCTACCATGTTCAATTAATACAATGTAAAAGAACCACACATTCCAAATTGGAGTATAAAAATAAGCATAATATAAAGCAAATTATCCTAAAACCTAATGGCCTGAAACAGCAACAAAGATTAAATATATTGTACAGTTATGTATTCAAATTTAGGAGTGGCTTAATCAAATGCCTTGAGCTCAATTCCTCCATGAGTTTAAGCCAAGACATCAGTTACAGTAATGAAAGTTACAATCATTAAAAATCTTAAGTGGAGTTGAAGAATCTTCTTCCAAGGTAGTTAATTCACATGCCCAACAAGGTAGGCCTGGTAGTAGACAAAAGACCTCCAGTTCCTTGCTACATGACTTCTATATAAGGCTGCTTGAGGATCCTAACAATAAAGTTGACCTCCTTCAAAGCTAGTGACCTAAGAAGGGGAAAGTCTAAAGGTTCAATGTTTCATATGATCAAACCATAACACATAAGGGTCAACCCTTTTTGTGTAAAAAAAGGACTTGTGCAGCAATTTCCTCTAGATTGAAACATTTTGTCCTGGAAGGAGGTTCCATAAGACTCAAGAAATAAACAACTCACAAGGCTCAAGAAGCCCCTAAGATTCACAAGACCCCTCCCCAAGGACAGAGGCATAAGGTTCCTGAGGAAAACAGTGTCTCCAACATGCAAGTCATGCAAGTAGTTCCAGGAAGCAACTTTCACATGACTTTTGGTGCAAGCTGGGGTGGACTTGGGGTAATGCAGCCACCTGTGAGTCATCCATGCTACTTTAAGTAACCCCTCAGCCATATTTCTATAAATTATCCCATTAAACTCATTGTGTCCAAGTTGTACTATGGCAGAATCATTTCTTTGATCTGTTATTGCTTCCTTATCTGGGGTCAGAAAACATTTTTTCACATCTACACAGGCAAAGTGTCACAATAGGACTACACAGGGATGAATACCAGGAAGCAAAAATATCACCAAGGAATATTTTGGAACCCAAAATCATGATACACAAAGTCAGAAACACAGTACAACTTGCCTCTTTAACACAAAACACTAAGAAATAGTTGCATTAACCTTTTAACCACTAAAATGTTCATGCTGAAGTGGTAGAATGTGCTTTTTTTAAGAAATATTGAATTTTTGAGACTTCTATACAATGTGATAGTATTTAGATCCCCTCCCCTGTCCACACCTCCCCTTACTGCCCCCAGCCCAATTTAATGTATTCTATTATATATAATAAGGCCCATGGAGTCCAAATTGTGTGTCCAAATGTCCTTCAATGTGGGTCTATCCACTGGAGCGTGGTTAACCTACCAAGAGTTCCATTCTTGAAAGGTATTGTCTCGCTTCCTCCCATCAGTTGCCAAAAGTTCCTTAGGTTGGGTTGGGATTTCTTAACCATTTCTCCATATCTGGGCTGGCATTTGTTTCTGACTTGAGCTTTCATGGGACTGCACACGCTGTCACAACTGCTGTGAACTCATATGAGTAACTGACCAGATGTCTGGAAAACTCTATTTCTTATGGTCATCTACCACCTTTGGCTCTTACAATCTTTTCATCCTCTCTTCTGCAATGAGCTCTCAACCTTGGGAAGCAGAAGTTTGATACAGGTTATCCTATTCAGAGATAAGCACTCTGCAGCCTCCTGTTCTCTGTATGTTGGCCAGTTGTGGATCCCTGTGTTAATCACCACCTACTGCATAAGGAATATCAGAAAGCTGGCATTAGGCACTCCATCACACCTTGTAATCTGTCAAGTCTCAGGTTCCTGGACCTGATATCCGTGTCAGGTATGGACTCCATCCTATGAAGTGGACCTAAGTCCAATTAGAGAGTGGGTGGATGCTTTCATAATACATGTGCCATTGTTGTACTGGTAGGCATATCTTGTCAGCCCAGCTGTCATTATAGTTCACAGGATTCACAGCTGGGTGTGGTGGATGATTATTTTTTCCCTTCTGGTAGCATGCATAGGACATTTCAGTACTATGAAAGCTAGACAGTAGAGATGAGGCTTTGGAGTCAGCAGCAGCTTAATTTCTCCTTATTTGTTTTACAGCTCATGTATGCAAGTAGTGTCTTCAGCAACAGGGTCTTACTGTCAAGTTCTGTTGGGTAACCAAGAACAGGGGCAATGGCCAGTACTGTTTGTGGGTTTATGGGAATTCTGGTCAACAGCTTCAAGAAGGAAGTCCATTCCTGGTATTTGGGGTTTATTTTGTTAGCCTATGATGTCGAGCAGAGGCAACATGACCCTATGATCAGGTAGCTCCTTTTAGTCTTTTTTGATAATATATATGTATATAGTTTAATAAGCTTCAATAGTGGCAGGTTTCCATATGGCCTTTAGTGTTACTTATCCCTTCCTCTTACATACTCCCTCTTCTGTCAATCCCTCCAATACCCCAGCCCCATTTAACCTTTCCTACAGGCATGAGAACTGAGAGACTATGCAGGATATAGATTAAGACTCTGTATTGAACTAAAAGAAAAATTGAAGTTGAAAATGACACCATGACTTAGCTATACATTTTCCTGAACATTGTGAAACCCTGATTTGTTAAATTGAATTTAAATTTGTCATCTTTCAACAGTGTAATACATATGGCATAGTATTATGGACTCCACTTTTCTGTTTTAATTTCAAGTTGATACTAGTGTCTTTGTGGCATCTCTAAATGACAAGGGTAATTTCTAATCCTCCCCCACCCCATCACATATTCATGCATCTTGTAGCTTCCTAGTAACCAATAACTCGGGGAAAATGAACTATGGCAAGTTACCAAAAACATAAAACTCGCAGTCCACTACACTCTTTTCAAATGTCCATAGTGCAGCAGTCATTACACATATATACTGCAACATGCTATTTGACTTCCAACAGGAGTTTTGATTTTAAAAATGTTCCAGTGTCTAGCTGTCAGGAAATTTACCAGGCTTGTGAAGATTAGAAAAATACAAGATTCACAGTCCCCCCCTCCCAGGGCTGTATAAGCAATAACACTTCCTGGGGAGAGGAGACTCTGGTGGAGCCTACTGAAAGTTGAGCAGGAGATCCAGGGATGCAGCTTTGGTGAGATGACATCCACACTGGCATGGGATTTTTGGTGATGCAGTTGCCTTTGAGTCACCCATACCTCTGTAAACAATCCGCCAGTACTCATTGGCTCACCAAGTTAGACTTAGGTGGCATAGTTTCTTTGTTATGTCTTGGTGCCCTGTATAGGAAGAATAGGCCTTTCTTCACATTTCTCCAGGGAAAATACCACAACAATGTTAAAGATAAAACATGGATATGGTTGTCAGATCTATCTAAATCCAAACTGCTACACTAACATTTCTTTTTTTAAAAATATTTTATTAGTTTTATTTTATGCCTATGAGTGTATTACTTGCATGTATGATGTAAGTGCACCTGTGTTGTGCAATGCTCGCGAAGGTCAGAAGAGGGTGCAGGATCCCCTAACTAGAGTTACAGATGGTTGTTGGCCACCACGTGGGGGCTAGAAATCAAATTGGGTCCTCCAGAAGAGCAGCCAGTGCTCTGAACCCGAGTCATCTCTCCAGCCCCTACCCTAGCATTTCTTAAGCAGTTCTGATCAAGTTAGATAATCTCAAGATCCCTAGCTAATGAACCCACACCCATCATATGATCCAGTATGTGGTTTTGAAAATATGATTGCTGAATACATATGCTTCCCAGCCTCCAACTGCCCTTCCGTGACTTCTCTCCTTCTTCCCTTTTTTTAAACTTTATGCTAGTTTGGATTTTGGCAATAAATAATTTTGGAACTTTGAACAAATCATGTAACTCCCAAGAAACAAGTTTCCTCCTTTACAAAACAGAAACATAGTTTTTAATCTAAACACATCCCAATCTTAATTTGAGGACATTAAGAAAATGACTGTCAAATGACTTTTTGCACTGTAAAGTCCTGCTAGGAAAACTAACTCCCTCAACACTTAAAATATATTGAAAAGATTTTGCTTTTGCTTACAAAACAGTATCTTCCTTACACAAGGTTTAGGAAGGTTAAAAAAGTGCATATATTTATGTTTATCCTTGGGCTGTTTTCAACTTCAGTCAGAGAAGCTTCTTTTTTGCAGGCAGCAGTCAATGCAGAGATTCACAATGGGTCAAAATAGAGACTGTGAGTGCTCAGCTGTAAAGGGAATGCCTTTATCAACCACCCTGCCCCGACTCCTGCCAAGGCTCAGGGAGTATCACAGGAAGCAAAAAGAATGTAAGAGCTTGGGGAAGGGAATGAGTGCTGTGAAATGCTGTCATTTGGACATGACCTGACCATCACACTCATTAACTAAGAGCAGTTGTGGTATTGTGCACAAGATCAAGCTAGCCAAAATTCTGGCACAGATGGGGGAGATGCTTTCCAGGCCCTACCCTTAATGAGGAGCTATTGGGGGATAGCTTCTGGGGGAAGAGATAATCACTCTGAGGGTGTGTCCACTGGTAAGGGATGATATTGCACATCCATGCACTAATTGGACTTGGGTATTTTTTTAAAAATAAAAGAAAATATGAAGTTTGGAGAGGGATGTGTTGGAGGAGAGTTGGAAAGGGGAAATGGGGGTAGATATGCTATTTCATTTTATACATGCATGACATTCTGAAAGTATAAAAATGCATGTAATAAGTGAAATGATTTTCCATAACTGATGAGAAGATCCAGAAACTTGACAGGAGCTTAGGGCAGAGACCCTGAAAGCAGACATTCCAGCAATGTCCTTGGTTCTCCAGCCAGAATGGAGTTCTGGTTCTTATCTCTTCCTAAATGAGCACCCTTTCCTGATGGATACATTTGAAGATGTTGCTGAAACCAGTCCAGGCACTAATCTATTCTGTGAACAGCTTTAGAACTAGATCTCTGGATTTTCATGGTGGGAATGGGTTATAACACTTTCCCAATTTCAGTCCAGCCTAATAAATGATGACAGGGTTAGCTATTCTGACGGGAAATGTTATAGTAGCCTTGATCAGGGCTCTGTTTTGGCCCATTAAGGGAAAGCTATTTTTTCTTGGTCCAAAGAATGAAATATACCCCTGGCCTTGAGTGGAGACCTAACATTCCAAGCTACTCACAAGAGAAGAGTTAATCTAGCTGGGCCTACCAATAACCTGACAAAGAGACCACCCATCAGAAAGGGTGATTCAACTAAAGTCATGCTAAAGAGATGGAAGCAATAACTCCCTTAATCAGATGATGAACTTTTGCTTCCCCAAATCCCTGCCCTCTGGGCAGTCACTTCTAGAGCCTGAGCAGCTCTGCTAAGGTCAGCCTTTTACTGAAATACTCAAGAAGTAAGCCACATGCAACAACTCCTACAACTCCTCTTCCTTCTCCCCTTCCTTCCTCCACCTTCCACATATTTGCCAAGATCTGGGCACGCTTTTCTGGACAGTCTGTGCCTCCTCGATTTCTCTGAAGCTGTCCGCCTGTCATTTCACTGCTTGTCCCCCTTACCGCTGCATGGTTTTCTCTTCCTCTTCTCTGCCTTTCTCCTCTAGGTAGCTACTGAGATTTACAGCTTGCCTGCCCTGAGGTTTTTCTTTCAAACACTAATAAAACTGTCCTCTAGCTTCCTTCTTCTGAGTTGCTTCTTAAATTACTGATTGACAAGACAAGGAATCCCACTTTCCCCACTAACAACTCAGAAGTAAAAAATTAAACAAGTTATCTGTACTCCAATCTTTATGGTGTCAGTGAACTCAGTAAAAATATGGGGGGAAAGTTTGGTATGAATATGGTGGTGGTGTGTGTGATGTGTACTTACTTGCTGGTGTGGGGTGTGAGGACTCAAGGTCAAAGTCAGTTATTCTTCCTCCATTGAGCCAAGGTCTCTTACTGAACCTGAAGTTCATGAATTTGCTTGGCTAGTTGGTCAACGAGCTTCATGTTTCCACCTGTTTTGACCTCCATACTTTCACCCTATCCCACCCTCCTACCAAGGTTACAGGGGAGTGCTACCATCCTTGGATTTTTGTTTGTTTGCTTGCTTCTTCAGATAGGGTCTCCTTGTAGCCCCAGCTGGTCTGGAACTCACTATGTAGACCAGGCTAGCCTCGATCTCATAGAGATCCAAACTGGGATTTTTGTGAGTGCTGGGCAACTGAATTTGGGTCCTTGTTTGTGTGGCAGGTACTTTACCAACTGTGTTATCTCTCCAGCCCCAGAAAATATTTTTATTTTTGATTTTTTAAGATCTTCTTATATGTACAGATGTGGTGAACCAGCTGAACCATCCAGCCACCCCAGAAAATATTATGGATAATTTCAGTCATCAACCACCTTTATCAACCACCCCCCCAACTCCTGCCAAGGCTCAGGGAGTATCACAGGAGTAGAAAGAATGTAAGGGCTGGAGGAAGGGGATGAGTGCTGTGAAATGCTGTCATTTGGACATAACCTGACCACCATCACACTCATTAACTAAGAGCGTTGTGGTAATGTGCACAAGACCAAGCTAGCCAAAATTCTGGGACAGATGGGGCAGGTGCTTTCCAGGCCCCACCCCTTAATGAAGAGCTATTGGCAGCTGATAGCTTCTGGGGGAAGAGATAACCACTCTGAGGGTTTATACCATATATATATATATATATATATATGTATATATATATATATACATATATATATATATAAAGTCACATATGCTATTTTGTAAGTTCAACAATTATCAGTCAAACTTCATCTAAACCTAGTCCCATTCCCATTCTCAATTCTTACACTTTTTTTTTTCTTTTTTGAATAGAACTATGTAGGCCAGGGTGGCCTTCAACTGGCCATCGGCCTCCTGCAACTAGGATTACAGGCCTATGTCACAACGGGCTCGAACACTATACATGTGTGCACATATCAATATGTATTTTCTAACCATAAAGAACTTTAAAAACAGTCACGATACTACCATCACTTAAAATTAACTTCAATTTCTTGCTGGGAATAGTGGCACAAGCCTTTAATTCCAGCACTCGGGAGACAGAAGCAGGCGGATCTCTGTGAGATCGAGGTCAGCCTGGTCTACATAGTGAGTTCCAGGCCAGTTGGGGCTACAAGGAGATACTGGGGGCGGGGGTCACTTCAATTTCTCAACAAATACAATTGAAGATTCACTTCAATTTCTCAACAAAATCCAGTGTTCAAATATTCTCCAGTCTCAAGTTTTTACATTTTTTTACAATCACATTTTTAACCTATTCCATTTCGGTCTTTGCTGACTTTGCCACCCTGTTTGACCGCTTCCCTTGTCTCTCCTCGCCAGTAGTGTCCCACCTGAAAGTGATTCCTTTCCTCTGGGACCAAGAGAAGAAGGCTAATAAGCGACATGCCAGAAAAATGAGACCTGCGGAACCAAAGTTGCACATCTCATGCGGGTTCCGAAGGGAACGCACTTTGTGTTACACCGATGCAGTTTGTGCAAACATAATTGGCACCGGATCCCGGAAGCACTCGCCAGTCTCCTAAAAGTAATGCTCCCCGAGGCGCGCTGAAGAGCCGGGTGCCGGCTTTAGACCGTACGCGAGCGGAACCGAAGCCCGGCCACAGCAGAGATGGAGAGCGGCGGGGAAGGCCGCACCGCCAGCGCGCTGTTCGCGGGGTTCCGGGCCTTGGGGCTGTTCAGCAACGACATTCCACACGTGGTGCGGTACAGCGCTCTCAAGCGCCGCTTCTACGTGACGACCTGCGTGGGCAAGAGCTTCCACACGTATGACGTGAGTGGTTTCCTCCGCCAGCTTCCCGGGAATCCCCTGGGTCCCGCTGCTGCCCCACTTTCTCCTCCCACCTCCGAGGGTTTCCCTTTTGACTGTTGCATAATCCCTCACGTTCTGCACTTCTCAGTACATCCACGTGCTGTTGTCAGTAGCCCGTACAGTCCACCTGGGCACCAGTTTCCGAGGCATCTTCTGGTCAAGGGAAAAACCAGAGCTTCTTTCATTTCGGTGGCGATCTATGTGTTTACATTCTTGTCAGGACGAGACCTGTTATTCATAGTTTTTTTTTTTTAACTATAAGAGGAAGAGTTGTAAGACATTTTGGGTAACAACCAGACATAATTGGCAACAAAATCTGGGTTAGGAGAAATGGGATAAGGGTGAGATCAAGATTTAGGGGACACCACATTTGGTAGACATGCTGTTTCGTTAAACTTTTCTGCATTTTCAACCTACCTTCAAGTGTCTGGCAGTTCCGTTTTAAGACCTGTAGTAACCACTTTTCAAGGTAGACGTCCTTATCATGTAGCAACGTTGTATAAACTAGAAGTTTCCTACCTGAAGTGTTACTTTTCTTTCTCTTAGAGGAGTTCTAGAAATGGTCTTTGGTCTAGTACTTATTTGATACTCTGTTACAGACATACATTTTGCCCTATACTCTGCCTCCAAACAAACCCCATGGTTAGAAAAATTTATGGCTAGAACTTTTATAAAAATTCTACTTTTACTTATCTGATATATTGAAGTTTACTCAGTCAAATTGGTTAATATCTCATTGTATTTGTACTGGTGATACAAACACTAAAAGTTGTTTATAACGATGGCACACTGGTGGGGCATGGTGTTACACACCTTTAATCCTAACACTTGGGAGATTTTTAGATTTTCTCACACGATGACATCATTATATAAAGACTGTAGGCTGCTCATACCAACCAGTGCGTTGGACTCTGAAACTGGAAATAACTCGAGAATAAAAATATGACACTTCTGGGTTCAAGGTACTAATACACCCAGGTCACTTGTATAACTAACTTGTTCTACCATTTGTCCTCTGGCCATGGCTTAGTAAAGTCTGCAGTTAGACTTCCTATAGATTATTGTACATTTCGGAAAAGTAGATGAGTTTTGATAGGATGTGGTGATGTGATAGTCCCTAGTTTTTATTGAACATTTGCTATATAATGGATTCCATTCTATTTCACAGAAATTTACTGAATTCTCATAATCCCATTATGTATATATGCATTTTAATCCCCCCCCCCTTTTTTTTTCAGAAGAGGAATGTGCAGTGCACAGTTACGTGAAAGTCCTGAAGTCACACAGCTGGATTAGTAGCCACACACTCATATCAGGAACTTAGAGTCTGCAAATTAGTCTGCCCACTATTTTTGTGCCATCCAAGAGTTATGAATGGTTTTCATGCTTTTATAAAAAAACTGGAAGAGGATCAAACTATTTCATGACATAAACTAATAAAGTCAGACTTTATTCATACATAGACGTTCATTGGAGTCTAACCATGCACACTTGTTTAGTATTTGTGTTTGCTTCCATGCAGCACAGTCTGTATGACCCACAAAGCCTTTACAGATAACCTTTTTTTTTTTTTTTTAAGAGGTGAATAAGCAGACGAGAGTAAACGAAGTTCAATAAGAAAGTGAAGTGGGGCTGGAGAGATGGCTTAGCGGTTAAGAGCACTGGCTGCTCTTGCCGAGGACTGGGCTTTGATTCCCAGCACCCACATGGTAGCTAACAACTGTCCTAACTCCAGTTCCAGGGGATTCGGCATCCTCTTCTGACTTCCATGGGCATTGCATGACACAGGTGCACGTATATACATGCAGGCAATACACTCATACACAAAAAATAAAAATAATAAATATATATTTTTTTGAAAAAGGTGAAGTGAAGTGATAGTTTCGTGAAAATGGTGTTACGGAATCTAAACTGCCTGTCCTTCTATCACCACTCCTGACAAAGTTGCTGAAAATGGACTCTTTCCTAATAATGAAAGCTCAGGATCAGTATCTCAGGAAGGACAGGATAGCAAATTTATGTGCAAGATAATAGCTTAATCTTAGGATCTTGTTAATGAAAATTTGTTTAATCCCCCTCCTCTTTTTTTTTTAACAGGTTCAGAAACTTAGTCTGATTGCAGTAAGTAAGTGGACTTTCTTCTGAATTTGCAAGTTTGCATGTTTTTTAAAAATATTTATTTTTATTTTATATGTATGGAGTGCTTTGTCTCCTTGTATATAACAGCCTGCAGAGGCCAGAAGAGGTAATAGGATTCCCTGGACCTGAAGTTAAGTAAGGATGTTGTGAGCCTCCAGAGGGTGCCAGGAACTGAACCCAGTTCCTCTGCAGGAGCAGCACTTTTAACCCCTGAGCCAGCCCTCCAGCCACCATGTTTGCATGTTTTATTATCAGTTGTCATGTTGCTTAGTTTTGTTTTTGCTGTATTCAGAATCGTACAGCTATGGTGTTTCTAAAGTGTGCAGGCTTTCCTAATGTTGTTCCTTTGGAGTTCTCTGGATTTAGGTTATGCACTTTGGCAGGAATAACAAAGCTGTGGTGCTGAATTCTCATTGCCTGTCAGGAGATAACATGCTGTTGATTAGTTCCTTTCCTGTCAAGGAGGACTGGTGATTTGAGTAAAGGTGAAATCTGTCAGGAGACTCCTCTTTAAATTTACTGTTTTCCCCTAAGTTGGACTAAATATTTTGTGGTAAGGTACATTGAGAGACTATCTTGACTCTTCAGAGTTTCTCTCACTGCTTTAGTACTTACTGATGGGATTTCCCTGGATCTGTTACTAGTATGATCGTTGCTGAATAGTCATTTTTCTGTTTCTTTTCATTCCTTCCTTCTGCTGTAAAGGAGGGTCTCAATTTTTAACCCCCAGTGAGAAGTAAAAAACAAACAAACAAAAAATTCTTTAATAGAAGAAAGGGCTTGATAGAGATGAGGAACTGGCTCTTCAAATATAATCCTTGTGAGATGGAAGACTTAATAAGGAATCCATTGTGTATGTCAGATAAACTTGTATTTTTGTTTGATACGTAAGTAAGCAGAAGAGAGTAAACGAAATTGAGTAAGTGAAGTGATAGTTCTGTGAAAATACTGTTATGGAGCCTAACTCCCCAAGTGAAATGTGCAGCATAAAAAGTACTGAAGGTGTCCTCTGTCTACTAACCCCTCAGCCCAAGGGAGCCACAAGAAAGGAAAGGAACACATAACCATAGTAGTGAGAGGGGAGTTAAGAAATCCTATCATGTGAGAAATGGCTAGAGGGGATAGACGTGTGACCCTTGGAAAAGACTTGAGTAGAAATCCATATTGTGCTTAATTATTTTAAGGGTCAGTGTGTAGACTACCATATGGAGTTTCTTGGGATTGATCCAAACATCTAGGTTGTGATTTACTTTTAAAGTTTTCCTGGAGTTATTAGTGAACTCGCCGTGGTAGCTAGATGTCTGTCTGCCAGAGTTTCATATATGAAGTGCTGATGCTTTTCCCAAGTACTTCAAAAAACTTCTTTTTGTTTCTTTAGCATTATGTTTGTTTTATCAGTCAGTCATGTATTTATAACACCAAAGTCAAAATGTTATACTCTGATTTTTGGGTTCCATTTTAATTTGAATCTGTACTTCTTATCTATCTGTAGCCATGAAAATGTTACATGTATACTTAAGATTTCCAGTTGTTCCATGATCTTAAAAAATCAGTAATTCTTTTCTATTTTCTTCTAGGCAACTCTGTACCACAGGATATCTGCTGTCTGGCAGCTGATGGGAGGCTAGTCTTTGCTGCTTATGGGACTGTTTTCTCTGCATTTGCCCGTAACAAAGAGGTTTGTATTGCTGAATGTTTTAACTTGTTTTGTTGTTCTTTTTGATTTAAGTTAGTTTTCTGGAGAAAGAAAGGTTTTGTGTGTGTGTGTGTGTGTGTGTGTGTGTGTGTACACATATACGTATGCACCCATATATATGTTTGCATATGTAAGCATGTATGCATGCAGATACAGAAACTTTAATGAAAGATCTGTATTCATGATGTGTTCAGGGTTAGGGGAACAGAGTAAAGCCTGGGAGCCTATCAGAGGCTCTCTGTAGGGAAACTGACTACTTCTTCGACCAAAGACCCAAGGAGTAGAGTAGTATTATTGGAGCCTGGTGGGAACTAAAGCCCTAAAGGGGAAAGCTTAAGCTATGAAAGGACCAGCCCCTGTAAAATGTCTGTGGCAAAGCAGAAAGATCTGAGTATTTTATACCTACCTCTACCATCTCATCTGGAAGGCAGCTACTAGTAGAACTATGGAGACCAGGGTTCTGTAGCATGCCATTTCTCTGAGTTGCAGGGTATTGCGCTGTTTGAATTGGTGATGGGCCTATGTGCCACTTCCCTAACTGCAGTAAGAGAAGGTGAGCCCTCGAGCTCTCATTTCTGTTGTGTCCCATTCTGTACTTCCTTATTATTGAACTGGCTGAGGCAGCAGATGAACCGGCTTGGTTCCTTATTATTTGATCATCTAACTCACATAATCAAAAATTGGACTATATTGCTTAACATGAACATTTTTATTATTAACATGCTTTTTGGATAATATGACAATATTACATGATGAATGAATAATATGAATTTCTTTTAAACTGACATTATAGGTAGTACATACCTTTAAGGGTCATAAGGCAGAAATCCATCTTTTGCAACCCTTTGGGGATCACATTATCTCTGTTGATACTGACTGCGTTCTTATTATTTGGCACATATATTCAGAAGGTAAGAATTTATTTATCTTGAGACATTATATGTTTATCTATAGTTAAAATTAAAAATCTGGAAAAACATCATCTCTATACTAAAGGCTTCACATGTACAGAATAAAAACCAGAATGTTTAGCATGTATGAGAAGAAGGGTTCTAAGTGAGCAATTATACTCTGTGAACTACTTGCAACCTGTCGTGTGCTCATCTCAGCTACTCTTTTTTTCCACTGGAGATCTCCAAGGTTAGTGATGTGTTGCAGTGTTCTCTGTGTGGAGTGAATTTTGGTACACCTTCATATTTGAGTCATTCATGGTTACTATCTTCAAAGAGATTCTGGTAGTTGAACTTGAAGATGGTGCAACCTTAAGGATACATCCTTTTTAAAGGGTATGAGTCAGTGCCTTTTAAGTGCAGTAACACTTTCTTTAAGAGATTATGTTTCTTCAAAGGTTAGGAATTTAATGCCAGAAATCCCCAGCTTTCCATTATTTGTTTGCATTTTTAGTTTATATTACCTCTTAGCAGTCTATTGAACAATGAATATGTTTTAGTAGTATCTTAGAGATTGCACTAGTGGAAGTTATTCTATGTCCTCATTGAAATTAGTAGCCCATTGTTTTCTCTTTGTGCATGAAAGGGAACAGAATCCCAAAAGCATTTAAAGCAGCATTCCACATAGTGTGTACCCTTTCGCCCGTATATATGCTTTCTGTTGTGCCTTCTTTGAGTCTACATTACTCAAATACTTGAAATATTATTTCAAATTACTTGAAATATTATTTTAATCACAAACTAAAATTTAAAACAAAAGCACAAGAATTTTAAATATAATAAACCTAAGATTTATAAGAATTTCTGATCGCATAGGATGTGACTGTGTACTATGCCACTCCCCAACTCCACGGGGTTACGAATTATTTTCCTGTGTATTAGAAGTTCTGAGGAAATGTGTGATAAGCACTGTTGTTGGTTTCACTGAGATTTGCCTCTTTTCATTACATATGAGTGGACCATAGAGCTTTATACATACTTTGCTTTTCATTTAGAGCATTCTTTACTGCCTCTTTATTGAGTTATAAAAATCTTAATGCTGATCCACAGGATCATTTTTTAGTCGTTTCTGCAAATTTGTCAATATAACTTTGAGTAGTATTTATACTAGAACTTGTTGATCATTTTTGATAGTCTGAATGACTGTCAAATTTACTACTCCATCATACTTATCTTATTTCCCAAGAAATGTTTATAGGTTAAAAGGCTGGTGAGATGGCTCAGCAAGTATAGGCATTAGCTATCAAGCCCAGTGGCCTGAGTTTGATCCCTGGGACCTACATGGTAGGAAAGAACTGACGCCCATGGGCTATCCTCTGACCTTCACATGCATGTTGTGGCACTTGTATGTCTTTCAGAAAATAAAAAAATTGCCTTTTAAAATGTTTATAGCTTAATATGTAAGTCTTTGGTTTATATTAACAGACAAGTCTCTGATGTGATAGATTTGCTTTAAAAATAGATACAGGTTCATGAAAAATGTAGTAAACTATTTCATAAACAAAAATTATGTTTCTTGTATCTTTAACTTTTGCAGAAGAATACCTGCAGTTGACTTTTGATAAGTCAGTTTTTAAAATTTCTACAATTTTACATCCAAGTACCTACTTGAATAAAGTACTACTGGGCAGTGAACAAGGAAGTCTGCAGTTATGGAATGTAAAATCCAAGTAAGCACTTTGTTTTAAAATAACACAGGTTTCACCTTTTCCTTATACTTCTTCCTAAAGGATTATGAGGTCTCTTAATTCTTTCTCCCCTATGGGACTGCCTTTGAAATGTTGCTCATGACAACACATGTGAAAGCTGGCATGTTCTCCTCGTACATGATAAGCAACTTTGTGAATACCCACTGAAAAGTGTATAGTAATGGTTCAGTGACGAGAGAGAGTCCATATATAGCTGTAGAGAAGGCTCTCACGAGGTAAAGAACAAAAATGTTTGACTCCCTCCCTAATTGCTCTTTTTAAAGCCTTTATAAATTTGGAAAGGGAAGGCTTGATATTTATCCTCATCCTTAGTTTTGATTCAGTATTTCAGCTGAACATAGCAAACACCATTGATTGCCTACTTCTAGACTCAGAGATCTTGACAGAGATGTTTGTATCCTTAAAGTCATTTTCTTAGATTATTTATGCACATTGTTTGCTATACTTTATGTATCTACTGTGTAGTTGAGTAATCTATGTCCATTTGCATAATTGAATAAATGATTTAATAATTAGATGAGTGTTAATGTGTCAGATCTGTTTCATGGCCTCATTGATGGCTTGATTCTGAAACCTAGAGTGCCATCACTGTTTTCCTTATACAGTTCATATATTTTACAAATTAAAGATTGATGTCTTTTCATCAGTGGAGCTGTTTCTAGAAATAAATTAGTGGTAAAAAACGAGATCTGCCTATGTTCTTTTTTTTTTTTTGGTGCTCTAAAGTTGCATTTACTCATAGTTTTTTTAATACTTGAACATTTCATTTTGTCTGTATTTTCTTGAGAATTTCATACATGAGTATTATATTTGCTTTATTTCTACCCTTCCAGTCTTCCCTCCAACTCCTCCCATGTCCCTCTACTCTCTCTCAGTTTCTTGTCCTAATCTTTGATTATTATTGTTATATATACGTGCATACGTTCATAAATATGCATACATATGGTACATTTAGTGGTGCCCATTGGGATTAGATAACCTCCCATGGAGCTAATTCCTGGAGAGAGCTAATTCTCCCTCCTTAAGCATCTTTTGACTGCCTGTAACTCTTTTGGGTATAGGACCCCATGACATTTCCTCCATTCATCTTGGCATGTCAACTGGTTTTGTTATTATGCAAATCTTATTCAACTGCCATCCTATGGAGATTTCATTGGTACAGCTTCTCTATCTTGTCTAGAATGCATTAGCAGCAGGTGTCTTATCTCTCTGGCTCTTACCCTGCCCCCTCTTCTGCGATGCTCCCTGAGCCTTAGGTGTAGAGATTGTGTTGTAGATGTTTCCACCCAGTACTGGGTACCTCACAGACACTTATTCTCTATATTTTGACCAGATCATTGTAGTGATCTTCATCTGTTGCAAAAAGAAGCTTCTTTGATGGGAGTTGAGAGCTACATTTAATTAAGCTAAGGTACATAGTGAGCGATGGAGTCCAGATGCATTCTGGAATCTTGGGCTCTAAAATCCATCTGCAGTCCATTACTTACTGTGTACCTTAGCTTAATTAGGTCATACCAATTTCTGGAAAATAGTGATACTGATACTATTTACTTAATGTGATTTCTGTATTTTAAATACTAAGTAAATTAATATATGTTCTTAGAGTATTGAATCTCAAGAATTTTTTTCATATTTTAAGTGTTCAAGTTTAGCATATTAATACTAAAATTTGAGAATTAATTGCATGTTATGATTGAAGCTAACTGAAATAAGGGAACAGTTTTTTTTTTTTTAATTTTTGAGAATTTTATGCATGAGTTTTTTTTTTTTTTGGTCTTTCTGAGACAGGATCTCCCTGTAGCCCCAGCTGTCCTGGAACTCATTATGTAGACCAGGCTGGCCTTGAACTCACAGAGATCTGCCTGCCTCTGCCTCCAGAGTGCTGGGATTAAAGGCATGTGCCACCACGCCTGGCTTATGCATGAGTATTTTGCTTGCATTATTTCCACCCTTTCTAGTCCCAGTCCCCTTCCAATTCCTGCCATTATCTCCCTGACTCCCTGAAAATTGTCTTGTCCTCTTCTTTGATTATTATTGTTACATATATATGCATACATAAAACACATAAGTTTTGTTTATTTGCCTCTAAAAATAATGATCTTTAACTCTTTTTATTGTAGTAAACTTCTATATACATTTCCAGGGTGGAAAGTTGGAGTGACAGCCCTTCAGCAGGTAAGTATTTTTTTATTAAAGAGGAAACAAGATTCCAAGCATGATGGCACATACCTTTAATCCCAGCACTTGGGAGGCAGAGGCAGGCAAATCTCGGAAGGCCAACTTGGTCTACATAGCAAGTTCCAGGCTAGCTGGGACTACAGGGAGACCCGGTCTCAAAAAAAGACCAAAATGAAAGAGAAGGTAGGTAGAAAGGGTGAAAGAAACAAGGCTAATTGTAGAATCTTTTAGTTTCCAAGATTAACCATATTTTTAGATTTAAATAAAAATTAAACTGGGTGATATGGTACACATATTTAATTCCAGCACTCAGGAGGTAGAAGCAGGCAGATCTGTGAGTTCGAGGGCAGCCTAGTCTACACAGTGAATTCCAGGGCAACTGGGGCTACAGGAAGACTGTCAGAGAGAGAGAGAGAGAGAGAGAGAGAGAATTCATTTACCTTAAGAAAATAATATTTTTGGAAATGTAATTGAGAATAATAATGGCTTTGCCTATAAAAGTTTTGTGGAATCTTTTGTGCTTGGAATTTGCTGATTATTTTACAAGCATGTTGGTCAGTGTCTTAGGTGAACAAAAAATGAGTTTACTGTGATAGAAGGGCGGCTATAGGTCATATAGAGACGTTTTTGCCAAGTTTGCTATTTAAAATCATTGAGGCCCAAATTCTAATCTTTATTCAATAGTAGACTCTTTCATAAATAAGTAGCTTTTGTTTTTATGAATCAGCCAAACACGTATGCATGAGTGTACATCTGCAGACTATTTGGCATGTCTGCTAGTGTACCCTTGTCCCTCCAAATATGTACTGCCTCCATCTACCCAATTTATATGCATTTCTTCATGCCCTTATACTGCCATCGACACTACTCTGTTTTTTGATGCCAAACCCCAGGACTCCAAAGTTACCAGATGATTGAGTATCTTGAGGACAAGGGATCCTTCAGCTAGCTTCAGCCTCTACACAGAGTCTGATGTGTAGTAGACACTAAAGGACATATTAATGAGATATTTAGGCTGATTTCATTCTATGATATTGGATGTTCATTTGTGAGAAAACATAAACTCATAACAGAGCCTGTATATTAGACCGTTGTGTTTATAAAGGCCATTATCATTTTAGAATATTATTGCAAGAACAGACTAGTTATAGTGTATATATTATATGTAATATATATAAAATTATAAAATTTGGTGTGTTTTATATGCTTTTTCTATTTTCCTTTGATAAATGTTTACTTCCTTTATAAATCAGTCATTTATATGTCCATATTAATGGCAAGCCTGCATGTGTTTTTAGGGGTGGTCCTTTTTTTTTCCATTTCTTTTATTTATCAATTTTAGCAAATTCACATATAGCCTTCCTTTTCTATGTGACTCTTTTCCTACTGAGTCAGCTTTGTTTTAGGGGTTGGACTGAAACAGGAGATAGTGACTAGCAGAATTGAAACTAGGAAGTAATTTGGAAAAAACTGGTTAAATAAACTTTTATGTTAACTATTAATGCCAGAATGATAATACTAGTGGGTTGGTTTTTGTTTTTGTTTTTCATTTGGCTCCCTTTAAGAAGGTATTTCATTTCTTTTAGTTGCATATAATAGTGTATACCATTAAGAGTGTTGACATTAGTGCTGTTTGAGAAAATAAAAGGCTGGGTAATTTAATTTTCAGGCACCGGCTGTGGACGTTGTTGCCGTTGGCCTTATGTCTGGTCAAGTTATCATTCACAACATTAAGTTTAATGAAACATTAATGAAGTTTCGTCAGGACTGGGGACCTATTACTTCCATTTCATTTCGCACAGGTAACTGTTAATCATAAGAATTAAGAATACTTAGAATGCTTCATTTTAAGGGCAATGGAGATTTTTCTTAGGAGTTGATTTCTCCTGGCTTGGCCTAATAGAACTTAATAACATACTAAGGAAGAAGGCATTGAAATTTGGCAGGTGAATTATTTTTATAATTCCTGAGAGAATTTTCTCTGGGAGATACATGTTTTGTTAATGTTTTTATTTGATTAACAGATGGTCATCCAATCATGGCAGCTGGAAGCCCTTGTGGTCATATTGGACTCTGGGACCTGGAAGACAAAAAGTTAATCAATCAAATGAGAAGTGCACACTCCACAGCAATAGCCGGGCTAACGTTTCTCCATAGAGAGCCGCTGCTTGTTACAAATGGCGCTGACAATGCTCTCAGGGTATTAGGATTATCTGGGATTATTATTGGTCTCTTTTAATATATCAGCCTTTAACTTTCAAGATGAAGGCAATATGGGATGAGATTGGTATAGATGAAACCAAAGCATCCAGGGATGTGACTGCTATGAAGTGAGAAAGAATTGTCTTTTTTTCCTCAATCCCCACTCGTGGGCCAGTGACATGGCAAGCTCTGAGAGTGCCAGTTAGTGTGCCTAGAAGATGACTTAACTACTTACAGATCAGATGGCACATGGTAGAAGAAACTGACCCTTGTGTTTCTTGGCAGATATGGATATTTGATGGTCCTGCAGGTGAAGGACGACTATTGAGATTCAGAATGGGACATAGCGCTTCCCTTACCAAGATCAGGTATTATGGACAAAATGGACAGCAGATTTTAAGTGCAAGTGAGTCTCTGCTTTTTGGCATTATTTCTAATAAATATTAAGAACTAGAAGCTAGGTATTCATTTTGTTTGGCATTTACAAACAGTTTTAGACTGATAATCTCTTTGAAATGTTCTAATGTATAGCATTAAGCTTTACATAGAACCTAACTTTCTAACTGTGATTCGCATGTTCTATTGTTTTGATGAAATTTGATTTAAGAATTTTCTGTACCTATCAATAGGTCAAGATGGAACTCTACAGTCATTTTCTACAGTACATGAAAAATTCAACAAGAGCTTGGGACATGGTAGGTCACTTTCAAGATAGAGAATAAGCTGCTGGTCACAAAACAAAAGTTCAAAAATCTGTTAGAGGGGCTGGAGAGATAGTTCAGCCCCTAACTGGCTGCTCTTGCACAGGACCCGGGTTTGATTCCCACATGATGGTTAATAACTCCAGTTCTGGAGGATCCAACACCCTCTTCTGACCTTTGCAGGACATGGGTGCACTTACATGCATGCAGGCACTCATACACATAAAATAAAAATAATAAAATATTTTTTAAAAAGATTCTGTGAGAGACCTGAAAGAAGTACCATTACTCCATCTCCTCTTTAGGATGAAGTTTTAAATTAAAGGTATATGAAGGAGACATCATTTCAAACAAATACCCTTTCTGTTCGTGTATTTAAAATAATCTCTTCTCAGAATTAAATTGGAGAGACTTGACCCCTTCACAGCTCTTCTCATCTCAAATGTGTCATAGCCTCCTTCAAGTTGTACAGTCTTCAGTGAAGGATTCATGACTGTTGTCCTTTCTCCCAACCCCAGGATTAATTAATAAAAAGAGAGTTAAACGTAAAGGACTTCAGAAAACAATGTCATTAAGGCTTCCGCCCATCACAAAGTTTGCTGCTGGTAAGTTCTCCTTTATTTTATTATTATTTTGTTTTGTTTTGTTAATGCATTTTTTAAGTTTATTTTTATTTTGTATGTATGAGTGTTATACCTGCATATATGTAAGTGCACCCATGTCATGCAATGCCCACAGAGGCTAGAAGAGGGCCCCCTAGAACTGGAGTTATAGACAGTTGTTAGCTGCCATGTGGGTACTGGGATTTGAACCTGGGTCCTCTGTAAGAACAGCCAGTGCTCTTAACTGCTGAGCCATCTCTCCAGCCCCAGTTCTCCTTTATTTTATACATCTTTATTTCCTGCATTTTAAAAATATTTTATTTTTATTTTATGTGTACGAGTGTATTGCCTGCAAGTATGTGAGTGTACCCGTGTCATGCAGTATTTCCTGTATTTTAATAAATTTTTTTGTGAACATTCAGAAGGTAACCTCAAGTGCATGCTGATCTTGTGTGAACACTGAAAAAGCTTTTTCTTGCGTGAACTCATTTCTGTAAATCTCAGGCTTTTTCATTTTCTTATAATAGCCATTAATAGAATTTGATTTTATAATCCTTTTTACTCTGTCATGCCTGGTATATGAAAGTCGCTAATATAAGAAAGATGAGAACTGAGGCAACAAGTTGTGAGGGTAATTTCTAATCAGACCTAAATGCACTGATATTTTAGTATACTATGATGTTTGAGCAGAGCTGTTTTCAAAGAAGGGAGTTTACACACAATGTACACAGATAAGAGGCCACTGAAAACCATCAAGATAAAAGTAGACACCATGGCTATCTTAAGGTTGTCATTTCAAGATTGCTTTAATAACTTGATCACTGAGAGTTTTGTTTTACTTTGTTTTTGTTTTGAACACTTTCTTGTCTGTTTTCTGAGGGCCTAAATGACCTTTCTAGACATATATCTGAATCATACAACCCTTAAGTGGCTTTAGGGTGGAATCATGTCTTAATGTGACTTTTGAGACCACTTGTAATTACCTAGTTTTTTCTTCATCAACCTCTTCCAAGAAGACGCTTCTCTTACTTGCTGTCGTCAGCTTTGCTGGGTCATTGTGGGCCTGTCTGTAGGGCTCCTATCCCTGTCACTTGCTGATTCCTACCTCTTACTACCCTTAGCTCCCAGTGAGCTATTATTTTTCTCCTTAAATCTCAGTAACCTTAAGTGCTCTTAGAAAATTCCTTCATTCCATCACACTTGATTGTAGTCTTTCTGATCAAAAGCTATGGCTAGATTGTTAGCGTAATTTAGCCATTCCACAATGCATATGAGCAACACTATAAATGTATATGATTTTATCACCCAGCCAGGGTATTAGAAAGTTGATTATTATTAGAGATAATTGGCTTGTTTTACTCTTGTACCCTTGGTACCAGTTGCTAATGTGGAATGTTAGATGCTTAGCAGATAGGTAAATGAATGAGAGAGTTACAAGAATTTTGATTTATGATTTTGATTCTGTTTAGAGGAAGCTCGTCAAAGTGACTGGGATGGTATTATTGCTTGCCATCAAGGTAAACTGTCTTGCTCAACCTGGAATTACCAACGATCCACAATAGGGTCTTATTTTCTCAAGCCAAAAGAATTAAAGACAGATGACATCACTGCAACAGTAAGTTAGCTTGTTTATTACATTTTCTCCTTTAGCACCATCCTTAGGTCATTCTCTTTTAAGTTTACTGATTATACTAATGCAAAGAACACGGTTTAACATATTGAAGATGTGCCTTAACAGTATCCAGTTTTCTAATTTGCAGAGATTTATTCAGTTAAGGATTGGATGTAAAATAGTATCTCAGTATGATTTTTATTTGTATTTCCTGCAGGACTTAAGGTGTTAAGCATCCTTTTGTGTGCTCATGGGCTGTTCATATTTATCTGTCCTTTATAGCTACTCTGTCCTGTGTCAGCTTTATAATAAGCTTTGGAGCCAGGAAGTATGATTCTTCCAAGTTTGTTCTTTTCAGATTATTTTAGGTCCTCTGGTCCTATAAGTTTTACAATTAGCTTGTTAATTTCTGCAAAAAAAAAAAAAAAAAACTATTAGGGTTTTATTTTTAAGATTGTTTTTTATTTTTTTAATTTTGTTTTTAAAAATGTGTAAGTAGAATTGCTTTTAATTTTTTAGATTGTTGATTACTAGTGTAATAAGATAATTTACTTTTGCATATCAGTCTTGTGTCTTGCAACCTTGATGAACTTGTTTGTTCTAATAATTTTTAGGAAATACCTGCTTTTGTAAACATTTTAAAAGTATAATTCAACATTTTGCCCTATTTCATACAAATTAGAAGTATGCATACTCTCCTCTTGTATGAAAAACATGTCACGCTTTTATATAATTTTCTAAACCACAGGGATTGTTAGGCTTCTTTAGGAAGTTTACTGGCATAATTGTGAATGACAGTTCCCACACTAGTAGTAAAGATCATTGAGATTAATATTTTCTGGGCACTTCATTCCAGGCTCCCTGGGTAGCATGCATTATTTCACAGTCTCACAATGCTCCTATGATACAGTGTATTGTTAGCCTTTATTGTAGACAGTAAGATTGAGGCTCAGTGTAATAAATAACATGTCTGACTTCATTCAGTAAAACTAGCAGGTGATATAGCTGGAGTTCAAACCTAAGATAGCTCATTCTGAAATGTACAGTCATAAATTATAGGATATAGTGATCACTTAGAATATTCAGTATGGGTGTGTGGATGGGGCAGGGAGTGTACAACAGATCCGTAACATATGCTAACAGCCTCAGCTACCTAGAACAAAGCCAGTAAACACTACAAAATAAAGAGAAGTAGTTGTTATAGATTGTTACTCAAAGGTAACACTCACAGTTTATTTTTGCTTTGTTATTCTGTCTTAGATAATTTACTATTTAAATAGTAATTACTATTTAAATAGATAATTTGCTATTTAAATAGTAATTACTATTTAAATAGATAATTTACTATTTAAATAGTAAACTAGAGAAAGAAATTAGACTTGCTAACATTAATAAATCCTATTAAAATAAATAGAAGTTCTGAAAAATATAATAGGACCCATGGGGGCCCTTGTTACTGGTAGTTTATTCCTAATATCTCCATTAGTTCTTAAGGATATAATTCTACAACATTGCATTAATATTTCCTACTCCAAATAGGTAAGACTGTGTTTGTGTTCCATTTCAGAAGATCCAGTGTTTTAAACATAGTTTTTTATTCCTTATTCAAAATACTTTTTTCATTAAAAAAGGAGTAAGCTTTAATTATTTAGAAAAATATAAATACACAGAATTTTTTTATTATTTATTTTTTTATTTTTTGGTCTTTCTGAGACAGGGTCTCCCTGTAGCCCCAGCTGTCCTGGAACTCACTATGTAGACCAGGCTGGCCTTGAACTCACAGAGATCCACCTGCCTCTGCCTCCCGAGTGCTGGGATTAAAGGCGTGCACCACCATGCCCGGCAAATACACAGAATTTTTATCTATTGCTGTGAAAGTATGTCTTGCCTAATAATATATCAATTTTATATTGCTGGCACGTTAACTTTGAATTAAGTGTTTTTTAATAAAGTCTTAGAAGCCATTTGTTTATTTGGTATAATTCAAGTCTTTTGTATTATCTCTTGGGTATCATAGCTGGCACATTGGCATTCAGTTATTTCTCTGGCCATGACCCCAACATATAGTGGGTCTTTTATTCTTGGCATAGAAAACAGCTTGGTGACATGTTGATATTTTAAGTATTATGGTGCATTTATTTTGTAGTCGTTACTATATAGTTCCTGCTAATATATCATGCTTCAAATATTTTGGATTTCTTTATTGAGTATTTAGTTGTTGATATACAGTTTTATGTCAGATATGAAAACTACTAGAAAATTCTCCTGACTTTGTAAATTTCAGTTAACTAGTTATATTTTGCCACCTTAATTTCTTCATACTTATTTTTAAAACGGCAGTAGAATTATATACTATAATATAATACATTGTGTTTAAGAAGATATGCTGGATAGCTTTAGTGTCAGCTTGACACATCTGAGTTGAGGGAGTCTTAGTTAGAGAATTGCCTCCATTGAGCTGGCCTGTGACCATGTCTATGGGGTATTTTCTTGATTGTTTCATGATGTGGGAGGGCCTAGCCCACTACAGGTAGTACCACCCCTGGGCAGGTGGCCTGTGTTGCATAAGAAAGCAGGTTGAGTAGAGGCCAGGAGAGCAAGCCAGTAATCAGCATTCCTCCATGGCCTGTGCTACAGCTCCTTCCTCCAGGTTCCTGTGAGTTCCTACCTTAGGCTCCCCTCAGTGATGAACTGTGACCTGGGAAATGTAAACTCAATAAACCCTTTCCTCCCTAAGTTGGTATTGGTCAGTGTTTTGTCACAGGAGTAGAGAAACAAACTAGAATAGAAGATTAATCGTCTATCATGCTTTTTTAAATGAAGTAAATGCAAAATTGAAAAATATTTTAGAAACCATGAAGTATAATGAAAATAGTTTGCCTGTGTTGTAAATTTCATTGTTTCCTTTTTCTTGCCTAAAGGCAGTAGATATAACATCTTGTGGGAATTTTGCGGTAATTGGCCTTTCCTCAGGAACTGTAGATGTGTACAACATGCAGTCTGGAATACACAGAGGACGTTTTGGCAGTGATAAAGGTAGTGAATGTTTTTCCTTTCTTAGAAATAAGTTTTGAATGGGTTAACACAGCTCCATATGGAAAATATTGTTATCACACCTATTTTTAATGGCAAGTGTTCAGAATGTTATGCAATCATTTTTATTTCCTTCTATTAGACAAAATCTTTTTTTTTTTTTTTTTGGTCTTTTTGAGACGGGTCTCCCTGTAGTCCCAGGTGACCTGGAACTCACTATGTAGACCAGGTTGGGCTTGAACTCACAGAGATCCACCTGCCTCTGCCTCCCAAGTGCTGGGACTACTGGTGTGTGCTACTACACCTGACAGACAAAATCTTAAGTGTTTTTGAAATCTCTTTCATGGTGCCAATCTATTAATTTATTTTATTTTATAAATTTGTATGTTTTGCTTGCGTGTATGTAAGTGCACTACATACATGCAATGCCTGTGGCAGCCAGAAGAGGCCATCATATCTCCTGGAACTGGAGTTAGAGTTTTTAGCCACCATTGGGTGCTGGGAACTGAACCGGATCTGCAAAAGCAGCCAGTGCTCTTAACCTCTGGGCCATCTCTCCAGCCTTCTGATTTCTATTCTGATCTGTATCATCTAGGAATTAAAGTTCTCCTTACTCCTATATTGCAGGTTGATTTCAAGATTTTAGATATTTATCAATAATGGGAATTTAGGTATTTGGATAAAGCAATCACTCTTGGTATATTGTTAGAAGATGCTGTCAGTTCTGACTTTTACATGTCTTTCAAAGCTCATACAGGATCTGTTAGAGGTGTTGCAGTGGATGGATTAAACCAGCTGACAGTCACAACTGGTAGTGAACGATTACTCAAATTCTGGAACTTTAAAAGCAAAATTTTAATCCATTCTGTGAGCCTTGATTCCTCTCCAAATATGATGCTGCTGCATAGGGACAGGTAAACTTTCTGTGTTGATAGATTTTCATGTTTTGGTGAAAACTTTTAGGTACATACTGCCAAGCAGGAGAAAACCAGACAATTTTATTAAAGAACTGCATTTGGTTTAATTTTCTCAAAGATATATTTGACTACCACAATTCAGGGTTCTTTGTTTTATTTTTTTTTTCTTTGTTTACTAAAACATGTGCATTTGTCTTGCTAGTGGCATTCTGGGACTTGCCCTGGATGACTTCTCCATTAGTGTTCTGGACATAGAAACTAAGAAGATTGTCAGAGAGTTTTCTGGACACCGAGGTCAAATAAATGACATGGTAAAGCAACACGAGGCCACTTGAACAACCTCACTCATTTCTTCTCCTTAGGAAAATATTCAGAGAATTTAATTTTTTCTTTAGAGTAAATGATTTGTTCATTCTTCACTGTGTGGATATGTAGATTATTTTCCATGGCTTACAATACCATTACTTTTTAATACTGTTATTCTTGTTCTAAGATTTTGGAATAAATGGTAGTTTTCAGGCTGATTTTCAAAGGATTTCTAAGGAAAATTTGGGAAAAGGTTTATTGTTTCTCAGGAATTGATATCAAATTGAAGTTTAAGTCCCAGAGTTTATTTTTGTCTTTAAGGAAAGCCAAAAGATATTTGGAGAGCAGATGATCCATTGGAACAGTAGTGTGTCATTTTTCACTTTATTGTGAAGTATGCTGAAGAGAACTTATATTTCTATTTTTCTCTTTGTAATGAATTTGTGATAGTCTATCTGATTTGTTCTGGTAGAGTGTTATTCTAGAATTTTATATAACCTAGCTCCAAAAGGTGTCAATAAAAATGTGGTTGTTTACATTATGTTCTTCAGTGGGCTATGTGATATGGCTGAAAAGTGGGCTGAGATCGTTAAATTTTTTTAATTTATTTTATGTGTACGTGGGTTCCTGTGTGTGTCTAAGTGCACCACATATGTGCAATATCTGTGGAGTTCAGAAAAGGGTGTTGGATTCTTTGGAATCTAGTTTTGGCTATTGTTAGCCACCACGTGGGTGCTGGGAACTGAACCCAGGTCCCCTGTAAGAGCAGCCAGTGTTTTCAACCTCTGAGCTGGATATCTCTCCAGCCCCATAAGCTAGTTTTAAAGTATACTTCATTTAAATAAATGTAAAAGCCTTCAAATTATCAATTGAAGACTCCCTTGAGTATATGGCATCATTTAGTTTTAAATGTAGTGCCATTAATTTATTTAAAAACAGAAAAATTCTGACTAATGAATGACAGGCTCAGTAGCTACAGTCATGTTACTTATCAGATTTAACACAAAGTCAGAATTTACAATGCCTTACTCCTTTAAATAGAAGAAAGAAATTGGTCAGGAGGTTTCATTTTGCAGCTGGGACTTTGGCAGAGTTACCCATCAACAGACTTTGTTTTGACAGCCTCTGTAGGAACGAGGGAGGGAGTGGAGATTATGATGAAATGGCACTTTTAGAAATAGCTGTCATTGGCAACCTGTTCTTCTGTCCCCTGCTCTGTAAACTTCTCCACTTGTGTGTCTGCAGTCGGCCCGGCTTAGCTGTTTACTCCTGTTTACTTGTGCCTGTTAGTATTTATAATGGACGCCTGTTCTTGAGAGCTGTTTTGTCCTGTCCTGTACTATCTGCACCACTGCTCTGTAAATTGAACTATCTGTCCCCTGGCATTTGAGTTTCTGTATTCTTGCTTCAGCCTGATGAACAAATGCAGTATCATTTGCTTGTGGTGTGTATAGACTCCTACATCTTTTTCCTTTTGGATCTTTGCCACCTGAGCTAAGTCTCTGAGCACTTACATGCTGCATGAAAGGAGAGTGTTATTCATCCTTTCTTATAGCTAGAACAGATACTTCTTTAAAGTGACATCAGTCGTTTGTTATCTAAAGGTATCTTCAAAGTATTTCTGATTAATGTTTTAAATTATTTTGGAAGTAAAGTTTCATTAAGGAAAAGATGATTTTTAAATGAAGCTATAAGTAACATTCGAAGGATTTTATTAGTGTTAATGTTTTAAAAAATTTCATTCTCCATCTTCAAAATCAGTGATTTAGATGAATTCCTAGAAAGCAAGTATAAGGTGTACAGTATTTTCAAGAAAATAGAGCTTTGGCTGCATTCCCAAATATTTTATGACTGAAATTAGATTACCAGAATATTTCTAATCAAATATTCTCTGAATGGTATTTTTAATATTAATGATATATAGTTTATTCTGTAGGCAAATAGTACTATAAAATTTACTTCATGAACTTTTGGTCATTTACTTAAAATCCTAAATGTGTAAGTTCTATATGGGAAAAATCGTTTCAGTTATACAAAATAAAGCAGTGTGAATTTTAGATAGTCACATTTTTCATGAAGCCTAAAATCTTTTCACATTTTGTATTCATTAAGGTGTTTGTGTATATACATGTACCGATGCATGCATACATGCATACGTATATATCCGCATTTGGTATCTGTTTTGTATATTTCTGTTTTGTTTTGTTCTGAAGGCTTTTAGTCCTGATGGCCGTTGGTTGATCAGTGCTGCAATGGATTGCTCTGTTAGGACGTGGGACCTTCCGTCTGGGTGGTGAGTGCATATTTAAACCCTCAGATAATTCTTGGTCATTGTCCAGCCTATGACTTTTGCCTGTAGTTACGGGTTGTATAGTTGGCTCTATTTTATGCTTGGACTGTTTGGAGTAACATGAGAGAAAAAGAAGGAAGGGAGGGAGGGGGGGAGGGAGGGAGGAAGGAAGGAAGGAAGGAAGGAAGGAAGGAAGGAAGGAAGGAAGGAAGGAAGGAAGGAAGGAAGGATGCAAATCTCTCTTAAATCATTCCTGCAAAATAGAGATACAGGAGTGATATGTGGAAAATTCGTCTCTGAAATAGAGTGCAGACTAATTGCATTTTGAGGATTTTTGTTCTTGTGTTTACATTGGACTTAATTAAAAGATCAAAAACCCTGCTTTCCTTAATACTGTTTCGGTTTTGTTTTGTTTTGTTTCCTTCTCTCGGTAATATGTCAGTATCAGAAATCTAGTCCATGGAATGAAACTAGTAATCCAGCATTTTCTTAGGAACTGGATAACTTCAAATGTGAAAGCAGTTTGACCTTTAGAAGGGAAAAACCCTAGTGTGCTCATTTCTCTCTAATTTTGCTATAGGCAGAAAGCACACCCACCTTCCAGCATATGCATCTGATTTAGAATAAGCACAGCTGAAGCAAGTCATAAGTGAGTCCAGCTCTGATAACTAGGGACTTTTGTCCACAGGTGTGTCACTTTTTTACTTAAAATACAGTAGAGAAAAATCTAGTTAGCCGATGCTTCGTCTTCAAATTTGAAGCTATAAGAAGTATTGGTAATCTTTGCTTCTTGGCCTTTTGCTGTTTTATAAAACCAAGTATTATATAATCGGAATTAAAGTAAGAAGGTTAACATAGTATGTTGTTTATTTTTAAGTAGCAAGTTTATCTTTGGAATGGAAAAACTAGGATCTGAAAGTGGCATTCAAAGCCATGAAACTTTGACTCAGCACTAACCGTTTTGCTGAATTTCTTCAGTAAAAAGTTGAACAGATTTAAATTTGACAGGTTTTCAACTCGCTTCTTCCTTTTTTTTTTTTTTTTTTTTTAAGGTTAATGCAGAAGCAAGAAGTGGGACTTGGCGGGTTGTTAAAAGAAAATAGTGAGGTGAATTTGACAAAAGTATATGTTTATTCAATGAATCAAATTAAAGCCGATATGGTTCTTTGACTAAATTTGAAGTGGCTCAGGTAGCTTCAGAAGCAGTATCTATCAGCTCACACTGTTTGACTTCAGCTAGGCTCACGTTCACCTATGTTGCCAGGACTTCATGCTTTCACTTCTTTCATATCAGTGCTATTACTGTTACTACTTGTTTTCACAAATGAGGAAATGGAGAAAATTTCAGAAATTTTCCCAGGATAGATTATTTTGTAAATAGCTGAGCAAAAAATAAGCAGAGGATAAAACTTTGTATATGAACTTTGCTTAGGTTATGTCAAATGTTCCAAGGATGGATTGTCTTGCTGTAGAAGATAAATAATAAAGAAGCAAGAATTGTATTTTATCACACAGCATTAGATATCTGTTATTGAGATACCCCAGGACAACAGCCTCAGGAGGTTCTTAGTTCTTCCTTCAGTAAGCATTCTCATCATTTATATAGTATGTTAAGTATTTAAAGAATGAATATACCTGGATTGGAGAGAGATGGCTCACTGTTTAAGAACAGTTGCTGCTCTTGCAGAGGACCTAGATTGGTTCCCAGCACCCACATGTCAGTTCACAACTGCCTGTAAGTCCAACGCCAATGGATCTAATGTCCTCTTCTGGCCTTTGTGAGCAGCAGGTACATATATACATGCAGGTAAGCACTCATACATTTAAAATAAAAAAACAAACTGAGGGCCTGGAGAGATGGCTCAGCAGTTAAGAGCTCTTCCTGCTCTTCCAGATGACATGAGTTTAGTTCTCAGCACTCACAACCACCTATAACTCCAACTCTAAGAGGTCCAGTGCCCTCTGGCCCGCATGGGCTCCCATGTATATAGACACACACATGCACACATTCAACGCACACATGCACTCATATAAGCTGAAAAGTGGGGGATGTAAGAGTAACCTTTAAGTATATTAGCATGCAGCAATGTCCATCTGGAATTGCTCTGATCTAAAGCAGATTGCATCATTGCAAGTACATTTTTCCATATATATATATATATATTACTTTTAAGATAAATTGTATTGATTCAAGATTCTTATATAGTGAATATTGATTATGTTCAAACTTCCTTCATGCCCATCTCCACCCTCACCCTATCACCCCCCAACCCCCCTACCTCACCCTGGACTTGGAAATGAAAAACCTCATCCATTTACATAACACATCTGAGCTGGGTGCCGGGGAAATCATCTCTCTGCAAACAAGGCCTGAGAACAGCTAGCTTGGGTGGAGAAAGCTGAACATTTCCAACCACTGAAAAAGAGAGAAACCTCTGCTTTGACATGCCTAAGCAGTGTGTAAGATAAACAGAAATTAAGAGTGAAGATCCCATTCCAAGAAACCTGGGCAGGCATTCTGACCCAAAATCATGTACAAAGAAAGGAAAGGGAGTGGGCACACCTGAGTGTAAGAATTATAGATCCCAGAAAGCTTTGATTAAGTAGAATTCTTTGAGTTTTTAATCCTGGACATTGTGTCATTCATCTGCCACTACAGCCACCCCTCTACTTTTTATTCTCTTTGTTTCTGATCTGTTGGAAATTCAGATTGAACTTTTTGGAGGTGATAGGTATATAAAATTAAATGGATTTGTGATAGAATTTTGAATTTTGATATGTCTCTACTTCTCTAACTTTTCATTGTATGGAACATTAACATAAGAAGATTGGAATAAAGCATTGTTTTTCATTTCTCAAATTTGTTCTCATTTTCACTATGGAAAGTGATATCACGTTAGAGACAGAATACATGAACACTATCTCAAATTTTTTAGAATAGTAGAAATAACTTGATGCTTCTTACATATGCAAGGCTCTGATCTTAAAATTTAGATCCCTTAAAATGGGGATGTTCCTAGTGGCCTTTCAGCAAAAAATTATGAGATACCTGGGACTCCTTATTTTAAAGGATTATCAGGAAACTGTAAAATAGCTTTAGGTCTGGGATTAAGCTTGCACATTTATGCTTTATGAACTAATATGACTAAAATATGCTGTATATGTGGAAAGCGCCTTCCTCAATTTAGTGCTTTCACATAGTGGAAGGCCAGTCTGCCCACACACCACAGCTGTAGGGATGAAGTTGCACAATGAAATCCACCAAAAAAAAATTACACTAAGTAGAACCAGTAGGAAGTTTGACCTCTATGTACTTAAACCTTGGCTGTGCAATATTGATTAAGACAAAGGAGAAACTATATGATAAGAAATTGTGTTTTTGTGTTTTAGGTTTAACTTCATTTATATATACTGGGATGCTGTTATCTGCCCTGGGCTGCTTTGATTAAATAAATTTTTTTTTTCAGGGCTGAGGACTGAACCCAGGGCCTTGTGCTTACTAGGCAAGCACTCTACCACTGAGCTAAATCCCCAACCCCTATTTTTTATTTTTTATTTTATGTGTATGAATGTTGCCTGTATGTATGTGAGTGCACCTGGGTCATGCAGTAACGCAGAGGTCAGAAGAGGGCTTCGGATTCCCCTGGAACTGGAGTTAAGGACGGTTCGTAGCCGCCATATGGGTGCTGGGAATTAAACCCGGGTCCTCTGCAAGAGCAGTCAGTGCTCTAATCGCTGAGCCATCTCTTCAACCCCAATATAAATAATTTAATGTATAATTAAAACAATAAAATAGTTACCATCTCTGGCTTAAAGTGCTGAGAAAATGCTTTCTTTTCTTCAGTTCCCTAGATCCCTAAGAAAAATGTTTCTTCTGCGTTTCCCACGTAGGCTTGACCAGAAATCAGACTGTTCATTGCCTCTGAGAGAACTACCCAGCAGTTACTGTCCTGGCCAGACCTTGGCATTAGTTTGTTTCCAGAACTCCTGTCTTTTCTTCTCATCTTGGAGTCATCATTCAGGCTTATTTGTTAATGCCTCTTTCACCAAGCAGAAATATATGTTGCATGTGCAAATCACTTAATGTCTTCACTAAAGAGCTTCCACATGTAGTTGACGCTCATGGTAAACAGGGGAAGCATACCCTAGCTTTGTATCGCCACTGCACTGTTTGCTCTGTCTTTAATTTCAGTAGTGCTGTTAGAGAGTTCACAAAAGTGCAGATTGCTTGGATACAAATCCTGGGTCAGCTGCTTTCTACCTTGAACACAGTTTTAGATTTTGCTGAACCTCAGTTTTCTGGTCTGTATTATAAAGATAAATCTATCTCCTCGGGTAGTGAAGACAATTAGTTCACTTAAGTGCTCAACTCAGTACATAATAATGGGGGAAGAAGTTCACTGCTGCTATCTCTTTGTTAAATCACTTGTATTAGCAATCAGATATTTGGTTGTATGCTACCATGGAAACATCTGTGTTAAAACTAGCATGCTGTAAAAGTAAGGTGTCCCTCCTCTTAGCTAGTCGGAGAAGTCTGCGCTCTGGGCCTTTTCCTTTTCCTCAAGCCACCTTCCTTTTACTTCTTATAGCCACCATCCTATTGAGGTCTTTTAAAATTACTTTTATTTATTTTTATTTTATGTATATGAGTGTTTTGCCTGCATGTATGTTAAGTGTACAACATGCATGCGATGTCCTGCAGAGGCCAGAAAAGGGTGTTGGATTCTTTGGAACTGGAGTTACAGATAGTTGTTAGGGGTTCAGAAGGCCGGTCCTTTGGAAGAACAGCAAGTGTTCTTAACTGCTGAGCCATCTCTCCAGCCCTGCTATTGAGATCTTTATTAATCAGTGATTCCTACCATAATCCTGTTGTTCTTCCTGTTCACTTATATTCTGCATTCTGATGGCAGTTTCTTATAAAAATTGAGTATACCATTATCTGCTCAAAAATGTTGAGTGGCTTACCATCAAGCCTGTGTGCAGGCTTTTGCTTTTGTGCTGTGGTCCCACCCTATTGCCAGTTGTACCCTCACTGTACCCAACTGTATTTTTTTTTGCCTTACTCTCTACATTTCCCTCAGCCAAGAAATGCTTCCTCTACCGTCAGTATCCTTTGAAATTATGTCCACTTTATGACTCATCTCAGAAACCCTGTTTTCTGTGAAGTGTCCCCTGAACTTCCTGCCATGGTGTGTGGTCATCCACATCTCTACCATTTAAACCCCTTAAGCATTTCAGAGCTGTGGGTCTACTTTCCATAACTTGTTTTGTGAGTAGTCTCTAAAGATTAAATACATATTTTTTCATGTAAAGCATGGTTACCTGTTAGGAAAATAGAATTGCTCAAAAGTTTTTTTGAGCTATTACCATTCTCTTTTAAATCTTTCTTGTTTTGTTACAGTCTTCTGTTACCTCAACTTTTTATTGTTTCCACTAAGTAACAAATGCCAATGTGCGTGTTCAGGACAATACCTGCCGCATAATTCTTAGTTACGGTGGGGAAAATGGAGCAAGGAGCAGCCTGATTTCTGGTTAAGCCTACATGGGATAACTGATGTTTAGATTTATTTGAAATGCACAGTACCTTTGAAATTGATTCTAATAATTACACCAGAATTGGGCTAAGAAAATCAGCATATCTTCTTGTGTTCTCTTTGTTGAAACTTTTTCTCCAGCTAGTCTGTTTATTGTTTTAAATCTTTCTCATTAAGAGTAATTATTTCCACATAGGAATTTAGTTGACAAGGCTATTTGTTAGAGATGACTTTCTGGTTGTAACTTACAAAAAAAAAATAAAATCCTTTTTTTTTCAGCTCGTATGCTTGTTCTCCTAGTAAAAATACTTCACTAGTAGAGCTCAAATGATGTAATCTTTTTGTAGCCTAATTGACTGCTTTTTGTTGGACTCGGCTCCTCTCAATGTCACCATGTCCCCAACTGGAGATTTTCTAGCAACTTCCCATGTGGATCACCTTGGAATTTATCTGTGGTGAGTTCTTTCGTACCTTCCTTTTCTTTTAGAAGGAGGAAGATGACAGTGGTCGGGAACCATGGTTAAATTTATCATTTAGTATTTACTTTTTACACAATGGAACTATCATAAAGCCTAACTAATTCACCAGATATATCAATATCCACTTGATAATTTTGATAGGTTTGTTCAGGTGCATAGTCTAACATGATTTTTACCTGTCATCATATTTGGCTTTTATTTGCTGAAAGGGTAGGTGAATTTCAGAGGCTAGAGAATGAAGAGCTATCTCTGGGCCCAACGTACTTGCTGCTACCCACTAGAGCCAAGTCACTAGGTGACCTTGGCTGATCCCTTCTGAACTTTAGCATACTTTATGCAACAAGGCGCCATGTGAGCAGATGCTTTGGTGCACTTATTCATTCCAGTTGCATGTCTGCTCATGACCATGTAAAGATATTTACGGTTCTCTTCAAGCTCTGCTGTGTTGAACGTGTAAGGCACTGTAATCACTGAAAACTGATGGTAAATCACCTGGATCTAGAAAAACTTCACCTGTTTCCTGAACTCATATGTCTAGTTCTTTTAGCTGGCTTGGAATTGGTGTATCTATTACAGGCTGGTCTTAAGCTTGTAATCCTCTTGCCTCAACTTCATGAGTGTTAGGGCTACATGTGTATCCCATCGTACCAGTCTTTTTAAATTTTGCCTATAAAATGTTTCGATTTTAAGATCAAAATGTAAATTTGGTGTATGATGGAAGTAGATTTCAGCCATTTTAAAAAGCAATGTGGTGAGTAGCTGCCGTGGAGCTTCTGTGGAAGGAGCATGGTGTGTCTCTATGTAGTGTGGCTGTTAATATGACCTGGGGCCTGAGATGCCAACTTATATCTTCCGTGGACATGGCGGGCGTGGTGGTGCACACCTTTAATCCCAGACTCAGGAGGCAGAGGCAGGCAGATCTCGGTGAGTTCAAGGCCAGCCTGGTCTACATAAGTGAGGTCCAGGACAGCTGGGGCTACAGGAGACCCTGTCTCAAAAAGACCAAAAAAAAAAACTGTCCATAACTCAAGTTCAGGTGAATCTGATGCCCTCTTCTGACCTCCATGGGCATTACAGGACTGAAGTGCATTTATATACATGAAGGCAATGTACTCATATTCATAAAATAAAAATAATAAAATTCTTTAATGTGGGGAAAATCTGTTCCTACTTGGATCAAGTATTTATATCTTGATTACTCATCCATGGCTAGTGTGCAATCAAGTAACAGAAAGTTGGCCACTAAAGTGAGCCATTCTTAAAAACACCAACTGATGACTACCAACACCCCCAAGAATTTATCAGAATATTCATTTTGACTCACTGCCTCAATCTTTCTTTTTGTTATGCTTTCCTTCATAGAAGATTAGTATTTGTCAAAATTGTATATGAGGTTACTTTATCTTATAAAATACTGTCTACTACTGGCCTCTTTTAAACATGCTTATGTACTACATTAAAACAGGGATTCCATTAATGCTTTTATACGGCTTTCTTGGGATGACATCTAGTCCATAAATAAAGATGTTTTCAAATTATTAATCTCTCCTTGAGGTTTTAACTAGTTAGTGGTTGTGGTCTGGGTCCAAATTCAGGATTGTAGAGATTATTGCTAGATCTTGAAGTTTCTCTGAAGATACTTTTTATAACATTTAAGATAGTTTTTTTCTCTCCCCCACCCCTCAGGTCCAATATTTCCCTTTATTCAGTTGTCTCCTTACGACCACTTCCTCCCGACTATCTTCCTTCAGTAGTGATGCTTCCTGGCACTTGTCAGACCCAAGGTAATCAGAAATTGCAAAACAAATTTTGAGATGTAATATTAAAATTCTAGTAGAGTGGTTATTGCTACAGAAGGCAAAATTTGATGTATTTGGAGTCTAACTGTTTCAAAATATGTGCCTGTCCTTTATAGAAAGACATGATATGGTGTCTTTAAAAAACCAAATAATATGACAAATATTACTATGTATATGGAGTCTACTGGTAGGATTATAACTAATGAGAGAGAGAGAAAATGAATAACCAGTGAAGACTACAGAAAGGCAAAGGATAGGAATTTTAAATACACACAGAAGGAAAGAAAGAAAGAAAGAAAGAAAGAAAGAAAGAAAGAAAGAAAGAAAGAAAGGGAAATAAGCAAAGGAATTAAATGAGAAGCGCTTACAAAGCTATGTTAATTGAATGTTGCAAAATGCAGATGGATTTAGGATGAAATAGTTTGCTTTTCTAATATAAAAGTCTTGTTCTGCATTTATTTGTCTTATGCAAACATTTATCCTATTTTAAGATATAGAAGTATCAGAAGAGCAAATCGAGCCAAGTGATGAAATGATAGAGTATGAGTCTCCAGAGCAGCTGAACGAGCAACTGGTGACGCTATCACTTCTCCCTGAATCACGTTGGAAAAACCTCCTGAATCTTGATGTTATCAAGGTAATACCACAGTGCTCTTGACATTGAGCCCTGACCTGACCTGTACTCCATAGTATTTTGCTTCTAGTAGAGAACTGTCCAGCTAATTGGGAAGAACAGTTAATATTCAAGATAGCAGGCAGTGCTATTTAATTGATTAGTGTTTTGTCTATCACTGTGGAGGTACCTGTAACTCATCAACTGAGACACTGTGGATGTTTGGGATGTGGCAAGAGTACTGTCTGTAACTAGAGGTTTTAGAACTGGGATACTTCAAAACCTAGTCTAATAAATAACACTCTTAGCTTTTAAAACAAAAGGGAGGGGGATTCCTGCCAAAATGTATGTGTATTACTGCTAAGTGTAGAAATTTCACAAGGTTTTTATTATTGTTATTAATTAAGCCAAAATTAACTTTTTATTGTCCCATACTTTATGGACTACCTAGTAGATTTTGAGAGTTTTCTGTATCTGGGTCAGGCACCCTAGGTTAATGAGATAAGTTTTAGATAACGTATTATGTATGATACAGTGGTGGTGAACACAAAGTGAGCCCCTTTATCCTTGAAGAATTTAAAAATTTTCCATGAAAAATAATCTTCTATGATAAAAGTTCAAGTATTTTCATGACTCCCACAGTGAGTGCCAAAAGCAGTTGAAGGAAATTGATAGACTAGAGTGGAAATTTTCAAGCTATCTTGTGATAATAGAAGTATTATTTTGTGAACCTTGTGTTGATAAGATATATACATAAATACCCTGACTAAAACTTGTATGTAACTAGTGTAGACAACATTGGGTTTATGGGGCACCTTCATGTGTTAGTTTTAATTACATGCTGTGATTGTCCTCTTAAACTTAGCCATAGTGAAGATGTGTGTGTCTTACATAAGAAAAGGAATGTTCACATTTTATATTTCCTCACAGAAATTAAGCTAAAAGGGCCTCCTCTTTTATCTGCCACATTTTGAGAGGTTAAACTCTGCATACGGTTGTGACTAAAACGTCTTCGTCCTGTTTTCCAGTCACTCAGCTCGAAGAGGATACTTGTCTGCTTTTATTTTTTGATGTGAGATTAATTTCAGAGCTCTAGGGAGCACCTGCAAATATTTTGTTTCTTACAAATCAGCAACCATCTCCCAGAATGGCAAGGTAGAAAAGTAACCAGGAAATACAGTCTCCACTGCCCTGAGAAGGGCTGTGCTTGCGCTGCGTTTGGCAGTGCTTCGGCCTGCAGTCATGTGATAATCTCTTTTTAGACTACCGTTCTGCAAGGGCACAGATACCTCATCGGTGTTTCCAAACAGGATGTTTCCCTAGGGTTACAGAGACCAAAGAGTAGTGTAGATTAAAATTGTGCGACACCTTTGTTGAGTAAATTACCATGGAAATCTCTTTAACAAAAGATTCTGAGAAATAAATTCTGTCATAATTTTGTCTTAGAAATCATGGAGATTTTTATAACAAAAAGGTCTTAATTCTAAATACAAAGTTTTTTAAGGATTTTTTTATATTTTTTTTATGTTTTTGAGACAGGGTTTCCATATAGTCCCAGCTGGCCTGAAGCTTGCTATGTAGACCAGGCCAGCTTCAATCTCACAGAGATCTATCCACCTCTATCTCCCAAGTGCTGTGATTAACATGTGCATCACCGTACCTGGGTTTTTTTAAATTATGTGTCTATGTGTATATGTGGGTGGGGTGCCCAGAGAGGCCAGGAGTCAGATCCACTGGAGCTATGGTTACAAGCTGGTGGTATAAGTCACCCGATATGGGTGCTAGGAATCAAACTTGGGTCCTCTACAAGTGCAGTATATGCTCTTAACCACTGAGCCGTCTCTCTAGGCCCTCTAAATGCAGTTTAGAGGTTTTCATTATAAACAGGGTTTTATTCAGGAGATGAGCCCTGCCTCAGCTCTGCTCCTGTGCCCTGTAATTTAATCCTTGTGTCTTATCAGCAAGTAAGCCTCGGGGCTACATTGAGAAACCTGGGTATTGTTGGTAAGATGGGTTTTATTTCAACATCCTAGTTACTTAGAATTAGGTATTAGGAACTGTTAGCAGGATAATTGCTTATTGGTCTTTTTTCTCATTTTCTCTTAATTAGAAAAAGAATAAACCAAAAGAACCACCCAAAGTACCTCAGTCAGCACCATTTTTCATCCCAACGGTTCCTGGACTTGTACCCAGGTTTGCTGTTCCTGAACAAAATAATGATCCCCAGCAGGTAAAAACAGGCCTGAAACATTCTGAGTTTATGGGGTATGTTTGTCTGCATTTTGTATGGCTCCCAGTTCTACAAAGAAAGCAAATCAGTGGCCATTCTAAATTGTATTTGTAATAATAACTGTATTTGTAATAATACTTAATGTTCTTTGAATAACATGTATTTGTTTTTATTTAAGTCTAAAGTAGTAAATCTTGGGATTTTGGCTCAAAAATCAAATTTCCACCTGAAACTTGAAGAAGGACTGCTAAATAATAAGTGTAAGTTAAATCATCAATTATTCAGCAAAATCTTCAGTTTGGTTTAGTTTATCTGAGAAAAAATTGAAGGGAATAACAAGTTTCATAGTAGATTTTTTAAAAATATTAAAAACTAAAAGGTTTGAAATTCTAATTCACACTAATTTTAGCCTTTATGTTAAATGAATACTAGATCATGCTAACATTCAAATTTATTGAAAATCTTTTACACTTTTTGGGTGGAAAATCTGAGTTTTGTTTGGAGAGGATAAATTAACATTTATAATGTGGCCTTTGGTGTGCATTCTTGTTTAAAAGCTTTGTTTAACAGGTAATCACAAACCTCTTTTTTAATTTGCAAATTTCTTGGAGCCTAAACATTTTCAGCAGGAAAATGTTTAACTTACAGACAGTGCAAAACTTTAGGGCTATTAGCCCTCTTCTCTGTTGTCATTTTTGCTGCTTCGCGTTGCTGTGGGGTTCATTGGGCTGCCAACATGAAAAACTGTGCAGGGTTTCTGGTGCCATTTAAATATATTTTGTTTAGAGTCTGAAGGAAAATTGTACTTTTTTAAACTAAGTAATTGTAAGAAATAACTGGACCCTTTTTAAAATAATGCAGATGAAGCTGCTCTTAACCTTCTGAAAGAATTAGGCCCATCAGGAATTGAAACAGAGCTTCGGAACCTGTCTCCTGAAGATGGAGGGTCTGTAAAAGTCATGCAGGGCTTTTTGAAAATGATTGGGATGATGTTGGAAAGGAAGCGTGATTTTGAGTTAGCCCAAGCATACCTTGCATTGTTTCTGAAGGTAAGTCCGATGGAGGATGCTGTCTTCCTTCCTCTATATCAAATAGAACTTTCTGCAAGGATGGGTGAGCCCTGTATCCACTTTGTCCTGTATGACAGCCACTTGTTATGCATGGCTTGTGAGTACTTGAACTGTGGCTAATGTAACTTGAGAAGTAGCTGCCTGTGGCTTATGTCTACCATATTGTAATATTTGAACCAAAGCTCTCAAGTTTGTTTGTTTTTTTTAATCAAGCAGCACAATTTTGACAAATTTGACCTCTTGATTTTGTCGTCATCCGTTTGTTTCACTATGCTGAACCTTAACTACTTTAAAAATATTTTATTCATTATATTTTTATTTTATCTGTATGAGTGTATTGCCTGCATGTATGTGGGTGTACCTATGTTGTGCCATGCCCATGGAGGCCAGAAGAGGACACCAGATCCTCTGGAACTAGAGTTACAGATGGTTAGCTGCCATGTGCATGCTGGGAACTGAACTCATCCTCTGCAAGAGCAGCCAGTGCTCTTAACTGCTAAGTATTTTTAAAGCAGTTACATTTTAAGAAGTTTTCTGTTATCTAAAGGGAAAGCCAGGTCCTTTTTTTCCTCATTTCTGTCTGCTGCTAAAATGGAAATGCTGACCTCAATCACAGTTTCAAGTACTGTGGCACAAATTGCTCTTTGGATTAACACAGTAGAGATGCTCTTTGAAGATCTGCTACAGATGGCATAAGGTTTTGAAGGAGAGAATGCTAGTTCTCAGTAGGACATGGCTCTTGATCTAGCCCAATAATATCTGAACCAAGTCTTCACTTGACTTAAAACTATTTAAAAGCTAAGGTATTTGGACATGACCATATAGGATTTAAAAATAGAAGTGGCACAGATTGTCTTGTGTTTGCTGAATGTTAGTCCCTGAGTATGAATTGATAGAAATCCTCAGGAAATAAAGTAAATGACTACTGTTCCTTATCAGTGGGATATAGAGAGGGGAGAAACATGGACGCACAGAAATGCAGTTAGTGTTATAACTAATATATGTATGAGTGTATTGCCTGCATGTATGTAAGTACACCTGTGTTGTGCAGTGCCCGCAGAGGTCAGAATAGGGTGATGAATTCCCATGGAACTGGAGTTACAGACAGTTGTTAGCTGCCATATGGGTGCTGAGAATCAAACCTGAGTCCTCTGCAAGAGCAGCCTGTGCTCTTAACCTCTGAGCTGTCTCTCCAGCCCTAGATTTTAGTTTTCTTAAAGAAAAGGTCCAACTCAGCTGTTATACTTGTCTTTCAGTTACACCTCAAGATGCTTCCTTCAGAGCCAGTACTTCTAGAAGAAATGACAGAGTTGTCATCACACATAGAAGAAAACTGGATCCATTTACAGTCACTCTTCCATCAGAGCATGTGTGTTTTAAATTATATCAAAAGTGCTTTGTTGTAAAAAGTAAACTTAAGTGATTAAAGAAGTCAGATGTGTGCTAAATGGGTTCAACTTAACTCATCTTTTGTTTTCTGAGTTCACTGTGGAAGGGAGTGCTAGCAGTACTTGACCAATTAGTACTCTGTGTTTTAAAATCAAAGTGCTTGCTTAAAGTCAGATGGCACCTGCCTTTTGCTTTGGACACTTATAATGAAGCTAAAATGACTTGAGTTTCTTCAAATTACATATATGAGACTGAATTATTATCATCACGTTTTCAAGTATGCTGCGTATAAGAGATGCTGCCTGTTTAGATTTATTGAATTAAATTGAAGATGTCACATAAAACATCTATAATGTAATTTGTAAAATACTTTTATGATTTTAAGAAAGGTATGTTCTTTTTCTGCGTGGTTTTTCTTTTTAATTTTTGAGATTTTCATATAATTTGATCCTATTTATATCCCCTTCCCTATCCACATTTCCTCTTCTTGCTCCCTGCCCAATTTAATGTACCTATAGAGTCTAATTTGTCTCCCCAAGTGTATTTCAGTGTAAGTACGTCCACCAGAGCCTAGTTAACCTACCAAGAATCCCATCCTTGAAATAGCTGCCAAAATTTCAGTAGGTTGGGGTTTCTTATTTCCTTCTTTCTCTGTGCTTTTTGATGAAAGAAGGAATCATTGATCTGCAAGCTGCATGGTGCATCTGGCGCCTTTTGGTAGCCCTCCTGTGTTGCAGAAGCATTGGTAAGGTTAAATGGGATCTAGCACATCTAGCTGTCTTAACACAGGGCCTAGTGCTTTCTCTATTGCCTTCTTAAACTAAGTTGTTCTCGTATCAGAAATGTGAGAGGTACTTCCCAAAGCAGATTGTGGTAGGAAGAAGCAAAGTGAGTACCTAGCACAGGAATTTCCAAATTTCATCGCAGCCTGTCCTTCAAATGTTTTCCTTCTTCCTTGATGACTTATTTATTTGAGAAGAGACTGACTACACTTGCCATCATTTTCTTTATGTCTCAGTGATTTAGCAATACAGATATTAAAATAAGCAATTCTTGGGGCTGAAGGTATAGCGCAAAGCCCACATAAACCGGATTTGGTGGTCCTGTAATTCCAACACTCCAGCAGTGGAGGTGAGGGAATCAGAAATGCAGGATCATTCTCCCTACATAACGAACTGGAGACTAGCCTGGGATGCATGAGATACTGTCTAAAGGGGGTGTGGGGTGTAACTTTATTTTATTTTTGAGAATTTCATATATGAATCCAAGTATTTCTATCCAAATACGCCTCCAACTCCTCCCATGCCCCTCAAACTTTTCTCAATTTTTGTTCTCTTTGATTATTATTGTTACATATACTTTTTGAGATAGGGTCTCCCTATAGCCCCATCTAGCTGTGGAACTCACTATGTAGACAGGCTACCCTCAACCTCACAAAGATCTGCCTGCTTCTGCCTCCCAAGTGCTGGGATCCAAGGCATGCATCACCATGTCTGGTTCAGTAAGTGATTCTTTTAAAAGCCAAGTGTTCTTGAAACTACTTTTACTTTAAAACTTAAAAGTAGTGCCATTCCTAAAATGCAGCTGGGCATTCTTGCTCAATATTATCAGAAGAGAACTCTACATACTTACCTCCAAAACAAAGAACAGTCCTTACAAAGGTGCTGGCGAAATGATGACAAGGGTTAAAGGTGCCTGCCACCAAACCAGACTGCCTGAGTTTGATCCCTGGTAGAAGGAGAGAACCTCTCCCCTCCACATGCACCCACACTCATATAAGTATAGAGACAAACTCCTAATAGAGAGTTAGCCAGTGAGAAATTTATTAAGGTATTTTTTAATTTAATACTATGGAGTAGAATTTGTCAATTACTGAGGAGATAATCCCAAAGTGTGTATTGATTTATGGAAGCCAGTGACTGAATGATCTATGTTCTGATTTTCACAGCATATATCCCTCTGTTCCAAAGACAGTATTTTAAAGCTATAGTGAAACTTCAGTATATAATCATGCTTATAAATGTTGTAAGTAAAACACAAATAAGAGCTTTAAACTGAAATTTTATTTCTCCTACAAATTATGAACTAAATTTTCTTACCTTTTCCAAATGAAAGTACAGTGCTCTGTGGGGATCTCTGAAACAGAGTTACCACACTATTCTGTGACGCCACTCCCAAACCTTACACATTTGCCATCCCCAAAGGGAGGGGGACAGAAATACAAGGCATTTTGTCTATATTTTTTAATAAAATATATCAGTCTGCATACGTTTTTATCTTTGGATTTTAAATTACATATATGGCTACTTTTTACTTATAAAAATAGCAGAGAAATCTTTTTTTGATAAAGTTTTCAATCCCAGTACATAGCCACAGAAAATAAGATGCATAGTGTTTTTTCTTTATATATAAATAACTTGAGATGTCTTTAATTTTACATCATGTCCCACAATCTGTTTTGCCTATTACAAACCTAGAATTAGGGTATCCCACCACAGTAATTAAAAAACACTGCTGAAGTGACTATCACGTTGAGTGTGTGTGTTAAGGATTTCTATGCTGCGTTTGCTTAAGATTAGAATTGGTGGCAGAGGATAGGCATTTAAATTTGAAGTGATATTTCCCATTGATTTGCAAAGTGGCTGTATTATTTTTTAGTTCTCCTGAGCAAGCAGTGAGTACCAGCTTTCTCAGAACATGAGGAACATCCAGTACCACATCTTTACAATTTTCATTGTTTAAAAATCTTGTTTTAATTCAGAAATTCCTCACAGGTAAAGATGTACATCTTATTTATTTGTGTTAGAGTTCATATTCGTGTATTGTCTTTTTACTTGTTTTTCTACTGAAAATCTTTTTATTGTCGATTTGTTGAGTTGTTAACTTAAATGTTTATCTGTTACATGTTTCCTCCAGTTGTGTGCTTTTGGCTGACTTAGGACTTAGGGTTTTATTTATAAATGTTTTACTTTTTTTTTTTTTTTGAGACAGGGTCTCCCTGTAGCTCCAGCTGTCCTGGAACTCACTATGTAGACCAGGCTGGCCTTGAACTCACAGAGATCCGCCTGCCTCTGCCTCCCGAGTGCTGGGATTAAAGGCATGTGCCACCATGCCCGGCATGTTTTACATTTTTATGTATAGTCAAGTTGATGTTTCATGTCAATTTGGTGGATATAAAGGCTATCTTCCACTTCTAAGCCATGTATTGTGTGTGTGTATATGCCCGTGACATATTTATCATGTGCATTTTCCTCTAAGATATGTATGGATGAGTATCTATACAAGTGGTTGATGGTTTGATCTCTGTCATTTATTTGCCTGAAATGGGCAAGGCATAGAATGCCTTTTGCATCTGTGCAAAAATCATTATTTGAAAGTCCATTTATTTTTGTCTTTGAATTGGAATACTGTTTCATTATATGCTAAGTTCTTCTATTGAGCTATTTGATACTTTAATAAATAAGGCAAATGTTTTGATTATAATTTGCGTTTTCAGATTTGGTGGGATAGAGCCATCTTAATATTTTTAAAATATTTCTTGGCTGTTGAGCATATCTTGAAAGTTTTATTTGTATTGCATTAGGTTGTTGGATTGAGAAGAAAATGGCTGTTAAATTACATTAGTTGTGGGTAGGCTTCTCTTGATGTGATAAATACACACACACACACACACAGTAATACATTTTTAATCATTTCTAGGGATTTTGTGTTCCCATAGTCAAATCTCTTGAATATACTTTATAAATGATTATTATTGCTATGACAAAAGATTTTATTTTTATATGCTGATTTATCTTGACAGTGAAGAGTTGTTTTAAAAGTTAGTCAAAATATTCTTTCTAGAGAATCCAAGAGAAGCTCATCTTGTGCAATTGCTGAGGCTTTATTTCTTCTTCAGTATTTATACTTTGTTTTTAGTTGGGATTGCTTCAGCTGCATAAAGTGCTGGGCACTGGCAGTGCCTACATGAGTTTTTGTCTTACTACTCATACAGAGGAGAAACATGCCCCCTTTCAGGGTTCATAAAAGAATTTAAGAATGGAATCCATTGGCACTGTAAGATAATTTTATTAGAATAAAGAAAAGCCCTCAGGGTAGGCAATCTGTAACTCTCAGCAGCTGCCCTGAGGAAAAGCATGAAGAGAAGGAAAAAGCCACAAAACGAGGCTGGAGCACATGACCAGGGGTTTTAAAAGAAAGTAAAAAAGCCCACAGTGTTATGGAGAGCATGGTTAGAAAAGAAATACAAAGAAGAAAAGGACAGGTTATGTTTTTCTGAATTCTTCAGAAAAGTGGGCTGTTAGATATTTGAGGCGCAGAATACAGGAATGATAGGAGAGGAAAAAGGAGACCATATCTGACCTCAGACAAGACTGAGTTAATTGGAGCACCTCAGGAGGTATAGCAGCCTTCCTGCGTGCTGAAAGTGACTGCTGCTTCTGGGGTGCCTTTGGGGCTTGCATATATAGGATATAGGTGTGGCTGGCTGACTGCCTTTCTTGAGATGTTTATGGCCCCCTTCTTCCTGTGTCTATTTGCTGTGGTTTCTTGGGAGACAGGATTTATGATCTCTTCTGGGACCATTTGCTCTAGGAGGCAAACTTTCTTGGGAGATAGGCTGTCTCAGCAAAGTCCTCCCAGGGAGGCAAGTGGCTGATTGATAATACAGGCTTTCTGCAACCAGGGCATTCTATCAAAGGTCTATGTTTGCCCATAAGCACTGCACTAAGGGTGGGGATTCACCATCTCATTAACATACTATTCTGCCCATCTCTTTAGTAAGACTTAGGATGGACCTGCCTTCCTAGGGAAGTGATTGACTCAGCAAAACTGCAGTTAAGGTGCCACCTAGGCCATAGATTCTTATTTCCTGTATTAAATAATATTTCATTCCTGGGATAGCACACTGTTTATAGATATGATGAAACTGTTTAACTTGTCTGTTTGATAGAATTTTCTAATCTCCACTTAAAAAACAAAAACTGACCTAATTAAAGGGTCTTTGTTTCCTCTTAATTTTTCGATTTCATTTCTTCTTTGGTTGCTTAACTGTTGAGTTTCCTGTGTCTTCTCAGGTCAAGACTGGCAAATTATATTTTCTTGGCAAAGCATCTTTTATCCAGATTTTCATATATATTAGTATAATTTATATGTAGGCTTAGGCATTTTTATCAACTATTGCACAAGACAGAAGTCCAACTCAAATCCAGGAGTAATCTTGGCTTTACCTGACCTGCTGTTGGTAGGTTAGGTGGTGGTTGATAGATGAAGTAGCCAATGGATGAATTGGGTTGATCCGGAGAAAGCACCAGGACACAGATAAAAACTGTCAGCAGGATAGAGTTTTATTTCACATGGATGAGTTCTCTTTGGGGGAGGGAAAAAATGTCCGCACACAGGTCGTGAGCTGGGGTCTTCTATAGGGGGAGGCTTCAGGGAAGGTATGTATTTCAAAGATGTGGGGGGAGTGGGGCTGTTAAAACCTGCCCCCTTTTGAGATCAAAGGGAAAGCCTGCTGTGCTGACCAAACTGTGGAGAAAAGTCTGCTTTTGACTTTAAAGACCAGGGGGCTTATCTCAGAGGCTTGTAGAACCAGGTGAGGCCCTGTTGGTAAGGGGGAGGGGCTGCTGTGGATCTGAACCATAACAGTGGTCAGTCAGCTTTTCCATCTTCCCTGGTGCTCGTAAGACTGCTCAGTCAAGACTCTCGTGCACTGATCAAAGATACTTATTCAGCCAAGTATGACACGCCTTTAATCCCAGCATTTAGGAGGCGGTGGCAGAGGCAGAGGCAGGCTGATCTCTGAATCTGAGGCCAGCCTGGACTACAATAGCAAGTTCTAGGCCAACTGAGGCTACAGAATTGACTATGTGCCAGAATCTCTCGCTACTGAGAATATAGTAATGATCCAAAACTTTAAGCAATACAGTGCCAACAGTTCTGCATTTGCATATTATTCTTATACTAGTTAGAAAATAAGACCTAAAATATAAGCTCAGTGAATCTACTTAACCTTTGAACTAACCGCTGTGGCCAGAGGAATTCAGCTTTGATTAGGTAGGCCTGGGGCATGCAGTAAACTACACAAAGGGATTGGAGACCTTACAATACGTTGTGAATTAAGATATGAGTGTAGCTACCCAAGTAAATGTACTTCACGATTAGAAGGAAGGGAAAGATAGACAAGAATAAATAAAATCATATGCCTAAAAGCGTATTTCTTCCTGGAGAACTGATTTTATAAAAGGATCTGAGGAAGTGCCTTTTTAAAAATTCATGCAATTGAAGATTATTTTAAGTATGTGCTTTTTAAATAAAAGCATTGCAGGTAGGAAAAGATGTACAGTGCTGAAATACATACTTTTTTGTTATTAAGGAGCTAAATTAGCATTGCAATTCTACAGGGAAAGCCCAGGCATTGAGACAAGATTTTAATAATGTGACTTCCTGTGGTGACTGTTAAGTGTGTGTGTGTGGCAGGGGGTGCCAGAGCCTGTGCATGCTTGCCAAGGCCAGCGGAGGACATTGGGTGTTGGGTGACCCATCTTAATCTTGGGCCAGTGTCTCAAGAACCTGGCAGCCTGCAAGCCATACGATACTCTTCTCCATACCCTACAGCACTAGGGTTTCAGGCATACGTGCCACCACACCTGGCTTTTTATGTGAATGCTGGAATCTGAACTCAGGGCCTCATGCTTACATAGCAAATTGTCAAAGCCACTGAGCCATCTCTCCAGTCCTTTAAATTATTTTTATCTCATATTATTTAAGGCTGTCGGTCACAGGTTACAGAAAACTTTGTTGTTTAAGTAGGAAGGATGATTTATTTAGAGATCTAAGGGTACCCTTATCTCAAGGGTTGGGTCATGCTTGGCAAACTGTTTGCCACTGCACTATGTCCCCAACCCTTTTCTTTGCATATTATTTCATTCCTGTCATTTCAAGGCAGTTACCCCACCAATGTGCAGATGTGCAGCCTCTTTCTACTGTCTATAGAGGCTGGAAACCAGCCTCCCTCCCAGGACAGTGATCTCACTCCCCGTGTAGCTCAGAGTAAGGGAAATCCCACACCCCACCCCCGTCTCCTTCACTCCCCTTCTCTAAACAGAAAGCTATCACTTCACAAAGAATCCTATTTTTGAATGTCTGAGCATTAGCTTTGTGTTATTTTACCTTACCTTTCAAAACATGCTAGTGTCCAATTGCCACAAGCAGCCTGAGAAGAGACTGGAGAGGAAAAGAGAAGCAAGTGCCTCAGTTTATAAGGTATTTTTCTTTCCTATAAGGTTTTTTGTTTTCCTTTGTGGACTATCTCGTTTTCTACTGTTAATGATTTGAGATCCTGAAAGTCCAAAGTCACAGTTATTTGCTTCAAAAAAAATAACAACCACATAAGCCAGAGCCCTTATTGAGTCTAACTTATGAAGCTTAATGCATGTGCTTTTCCCTAGAAATCCAATGGGGGCTATGACGCTTAAGAATGCCATGCCTATACTGAATCTCATTCTAGTTATGCTAAAGTGTGATGATCATAGAGAAGGTCACTGGTTTTCAAAGTGCAGTCCTCCAGTCAGCATCAGCATCATCTGGGAGCTTGTTAAAAATGCACTCTTGGCCAGGCGTGGTGGATCTCTAGAGTTCAAGACCAGCCTGGTCTACATAGTTCTAGGCCAGCTGGGGCTACAGGGAGACCATGTCTCAAAAAGACCAAAAAAAAAATGCACTCTTGGGCTGGAGAGATGGCTCAGCGGTTAAGAGCACTGACTGCTCTTGCAGAGGACCTGGGTTCAATTCCCAGCACCCACATGGTGTCTACAAACCGTCGTTAACTCCAGTTCCAGGGGAATCTGAAGCCCTCCACTGACCTCCGTGGCATTGCAGGACACAGGTGCACTCACATACATGCAGGCAATACACATACACATAAAAATAATTTTAAAAATGCACTCTTGAACCCAACCACAGACCTATGGAAAACGCCCTGAGGAATGGGGCCTGGCCAATGTGAACGTTGAGGGGAAATAGAAAAGAAAGAAAAAGGCTATAAGGCATAAAGTTCTATAATGCCTCCTGTCCTGGGAAGAGAGCCAAAGGAGGGAAAGCAAGGAAAAAGGCTAGAAATAAGACTTGTACCCCCTGGGTTTCCTATAAATAAGTGGGGTGAAAGAAGCTTCAGAGAAATCCCCTTGTACATTGGAACCTAGGGTTGTAGAGCTTGGTCCTACCTCGATGGAGGAGACTCAGGGGGCTTGTACTCTAACAAAAGACATTCACACTTAAAAAATAATTACACAGCAACATGTTTAGGCAGAGAGGCCTGTGGCTGCTCACATATAGTTTCCCCATGATGGAGACACTGGAAGGGCTCTGGAAATTTCCATTTGCTTCCTGAAAGATAGGAAGAGAACTGCCAACAGGCCTGCTGTAGAGCCATATGATGGAGTGAGCAGTGCCCCCCCCCCCAACGAGCAGGTGTGATGGCACCATCCTAGCCCCAAACAGGCAATCAGGGCACCCAGGTTAAGTGGGCCAGTGGGCTTGGCTGTAGGAGGGATGGATGAGAGGGATCTGGTATCAACGCTTTCCCTATACACACACATAAAGAAAGACACACACACATAAAGTGTGAGGAAAGATGTAGCCACAGAAGGGAATTTGAACATAAAATCACTAGCTAAGCCTATATTAATGTGAAAGAGACAGATAGCTTTGATGGGTGATTTTGCTGTTCCCTCAAAAATCCATTGATATTTAGGTTTACCAGATTATGAAGTTTAATTATATGAAAAATTCTGTAGGGTTTTTTTTTTTTTCATTGCCCATACTGAATCTCTTATTCCAATCACCCTAACTTTAATTCTACTTGAATCTATTAAATGTCTCTAGACAGGTTCAACATTTAATTTTCATCTGCTTCGTTTTGTGTTTGTGTGTGTGTATGCATATGTGCATGTTCAGGTTTGTGGAGGCATAAGAGACAAGATTTTGATTCCCCCATTTCCAGTGGATGAGCTGAGTAGGAGAGGCCGCAGGTATCCATCTCCATGGGGCCAGGGAAGGTTGTGCTATGTAGACGCCCTGGGTCCTGAGCGGAGAGTGGCAAGGATGGGGTGGTGAGAAGACGGAGAACAGTGCAAGCTCAGTGTCGCCTCCAGGGTTTGTAGAGGTGAGTTGTCCTCAACGGTACAAAGCAGACTTGAACTTTATCTGCAGTATTTTATTTTATTTTAAATTGAAACAAAAATCGGATACAATATGAACTGTTGATTCTAGTTTTCCTATGTACAGCTATTAGTAATCTTTTTAGTTTTTCAAATAGAATTTTTAATATATGTTTTGTAAAATATGTATGTATTATATAATACTGTTCACCAGCCATCCTGTTACATAGGTAGATCCTGGGTGGCTGTCCAGATTTCATTTCCTAAGCAGAAGAAAATTCCTAGAAGCAGCAGCTATGTTTGCTGCCTGAGTCACTGGAGCTTCCCCAAAACTCCAAACTCCTTCTTTACCTGACTACACTCATTTGGATGTGAGCCCCTGGCACTGGCTTTTTGAGAGCAGTGGGTGGTCTCTAGGTCTCCAAGCCCTGTCCATTCCCTGTGCTGGTTGCCATGTACGTGGGAAGAGGCACAGAATATGGCCTTCCATGAGTCAGAAGGTGATCTGTGAACCAGGCAGTCCCCCAGGAAGTGCTGGGAAGCGCAGCTCTTGGCAGAGGAGCCTCACCTGAGCAGTGCACCTGCCTGAGATCTCCCAGAAAAAGACATTTTTTATTATAGTATGCTATGTGGCAAAGTTTCTCAGCCCAGAGGCATGTCCTCCCTCATTTCCCTGTATCTCAGTGTGTCCTAACCTAGTTGGTGATATCATCTTGTGTCCACCTGCCATGTGTCCTCTTGTGTCCACATAGTAATCCCATTCTCACTGTTCAGCCTTTGCTTCTGGTTCTGCCTTAGGTTAATTTCCAATTTTTCTATAGAATTCATTTCAGTGTTTTATGTACAACAAGTATTTAACAAATCCAATTTAGTGCTTTTCAAAGAACAACCCCGTGTTCCCTAGGGCTTTCTGAAACCCTTTCAGATGGTCAGCAAAATGTTATGAAAAACTGTTTTCAAAATCACTAATTACCTTATTCTTTTTACTTTTACTTTGTATTTAAAGTACAGCAAATACCAACAGATTAATAGACTAAACCAAAGCTTGGTAGGATCCTCAATTTTCAAGATGGTGAGAGTCCCAAGACCAAAAAATAAAAATAAAAATGTTGGGGCTCACTACTCCTTATGACTGATTAAAGAGCCTTGGCCAGGTGTTAGGAGGTGGCCTGCACTGCATACCCAAGGTTCATCAATAATGTTTAAATTGTTAATGCAGTGAAATATGTCAGTTTGGGAAGTCAAGCTCAGTGTCAGCCATTTTCAGCATAAGATTTACTAAAGAAATTAGGTGTCTGTGAAAATCTTTTACCCTATGTGGCTGGGAACAGTGTTCAGATCATCCCAAGGTACTCTACCTTGACTGATACTGGCCTGAGTGCTGGGACCTCGTCCCTGATGCCTCTGAATGCTGGCCACCACCCTCCCTGGGAATCTACAGCATACCTGTTTCCCAGCATTCATAAATTGTATTGTGCGGTTGGTGCACCCAGCTGGAGTAGGGCGGGGCCTATGCCTGTGTCTAAGGCTGAGAGACTGAATTTCAGGGTTCAGTGCAAACTCCAGAAGCACAGAAAAGGTATTCGCAAGGTGTCTGACTGCTGTTGAAAGCAGAGCAGCTCTCTGCTTAGGGCCCAGTTCCCAACTTATTTCTTACAGAAATATTGTTTCAGCAGCAACAGTAGTAAAATCCTACCCTTAATGCAAATAAAGGAGTATGTTCCAAGACTCAGTACAAGTAGGACCTTATTTAAACATCAAGAAGTATGGGGTAGCCAGTTTTTCACCACTGGATCAGGTATCAGCCATTCTACCAATGACACGGTGTTGACAGGCCTTTTGTCACTCGTGTTAGACATTTTATGGTCTCAAGATGGCTGCCACAACTCCATTCCTCAGACCTCATAAAAGGGCCAAGGCTTCCCAAGCCAGAAACCCAAGGGGAGTCCAGACAGTCTGACCACAGGGGATCAGGATTCAAAGAAAGGAATTGCAAATCTTGCTGTTGACTGGCAGTGGTCACTGCCTTTGGCTCAAAAATACCTCTACAGGTTTTTAAATGTAAGTTATGGATAAATTCTGATGTAACCTAATGAAATTTCTTGTATATGTTATCAATGATAAACCATTTTAATAGGAAATGAAATTGTGTGGCTATTATGGCATGAAAAGATGAAGAAATAGTCCAACCTTTGCTGATTTACTGACCTAGTGCACCCTGAGTAGCTGAGTGGTAGAATAGTACTTCTAGAGTTGTCAAGAATGTGGCAGGATCTAGAAGACAATGTTTGTGACAAGGCCTGAACTCACCTTGCTCTGTATAAAAATGCTTTTAAACAGCTGCCAAATTCCAGGCTTCTTCCTGCTTAAGGGCTGACAGCAAGTGGTGTCCCTGTTCTCATCTGATGTCACTCCAAACCCCTCACTGCCCCAGGCCCCAGCCTCTACTGGTTGAGCAGAACAAGTACTGAAATAGTAATTAAAGGAAGGAAAAGAGCAGCGAGATGCTGACCTGTGTTCCTGCTGTGGGGCTGTGAGGAGTCAGAATGCCCTCTGTGGATCCCTCCCTCATTCAAACCGGGATGTCTGGGGAATGTGCTGGAGAGTGTCTTACCACCCCCTCATCTGGCAGTGACAACAGCTGTAGAGATTAAAGATGAAAATAGGTTTCAACTGTATAATGTTGATCAGAGCTGTTCCATCATTTTCTTTTACACATCTAAATATGTTAAATAACTCAACATTAGGAAGATGTTTGGAAAAGTTTTAGAAAATTTTTTTCAGTACTGGTCACCCCAGTACCCCAATATTACCTTCATTAAAATATGCTACATTGAGAGATTTTAATTAAAAGAACACTTATTTTTATTTTATGTGTATGAGTGTTTTAGCTGCATGTATGTATGTAAGTGCACTTGTGCATGTAATGCCCACAGAAGCCAGAAGGAGGAGTCAGATTAACTTAACTCCCTGGAGCTGGAGTCAAGATGGTTGTTAGCCACCATGTGGGTTCTGGGAAACAAACCTGGGTCCTCTGGAAGAGTAGAGTAGCCAGTGCTCTTAACCTGTGAGTCATCTCTCTACCCCCAGGGGCCTTACTTCTAAAGTAAAAACATTGATAAATGTTGCTTTCTATTAAGAAGCAAAAAAAAAAAATCATGACATTTTAAAGGGGAAGAAAAAAAAAAGCATCACGTTCAGGGAAGTGTAATTTCCCTTTTTCTTCTTCATGCCTTTCTTACTAAACATGCTTTCTTTAAGGCTTTGGGCTACCCCTAATATCTTGTATTCTTCACTTTTTCTCTAAAGCTTCCTTCTCCTAGCCATGTGGCTGCCAGTCAGCCATGTGTCTGACCTCCATGCAGGCTCTAAACCTGCATGGCTCATGGCTTGCTTGCTTGCTACCATTCACCTCCTCAAGGCAGCTGCCAGCTGTAAGATTACCAGCTTGCCTGCCCTGAGGATTTCTTTTCTTAATAAAATTGGAGAGAGAGGGAGGGAGGGAGGGAGAGAGACAGAGACAGAGAGAGAGAGAATGATTTCTGGAAAAAGTGTAGATTAATAGACTGTAGAGTGTTCCATGTGTTTCTCATTAAACTTATTACAGCAACTTGAAATATATCTTTTCCTCCTCTCTCTTCCTCAATAGTGTAACCCCTAAACTGCCTCTTTAAAAACCTTTATCATTGGGCACTTTCTTGTGACCCATTCCATCTACTCTGGGATTTCACACTTCTGGTGACTGACAATAACTAATACAATGCAAATACAGTGTAAATAGTTGTCATACTGTATTGTTTTGTTCAGGGAATAATGCCAAGAAAGATTCTGAACATACATATTCATTACAGGCACAATAAATGAACAGGGTTTCAAGTAGACCATGTTGGTCTCAAACTTGCTATATAGTCAAAGATCACTTTGAGCTTCTGATCCTCTGGCACCACCTGTTTATGCAGTTCTGTAGATCAGGCCCAAGGTCTTGTGCATGCTATGCAGGCACTACCAACTGGTACATCCCCAATCCCTAGTGCACAACTTTTCTCAAATATTTTTCCACGATAGTTGAGTCCATGGATGCAGAACATATGGATATAAAGTACATACACACATACCACACGTGCAGACACATGGGGTGGGAAGAGGGAGAGAGGGAACAGGGAGAGGTGTGTGTGTGCACACATAAACTTTTTTAGAACAGCTTTAAGTTTACAGCACAATTCAAACTTCTTGAGATTTCCTAAATATTCTCTTGCCCTTAAATACATAAACCTCCCATGTAGTCAATTTCCTCTGCCAGAATGTATAAATCTGATGTCATTATCACTGCAAGATCACTTGTTAAAGACTTTGATCTTTATCCTTAGATTAAGGAGAAACAAGCATTGAGCAAAAGCGTGTTATCTTTTGATCATTTTGAGGAGTCCAATGACTATAAAATCTGAAAGATATTAGTAGAAAGCAGAATGAGGGGGAACAGGCAACTGAGATTGAAGGGACATCATAGGGGTCAGGACTGGTGACAACCCAAGCCAAGAAACTTAGAAACAAAGTATATTTAAACATTAGACTACAGGGACTAGAGAGATGGCTCAGCCGTTAAGACCACTGGCTGCTCTTGCAGAGGACCCAGGTTATATTCCCAGCACCCACTTGGCAGCTAAGAACAGTCTGTAACTCCAGTTACAGGGGATCTGACATCCTCTTCTGACCTCCATGGGTATTGCACACAACATGGGTGGACTTAAATATATGCAGGCAGAACACTCATGCACATTAAAAAAAGAAAGAAAGAACCAGGCATGGTGGTGCAAGCCTTTAATCTCAGTACTTGGGAGGCAGAGATAGGCAGATCTCTGAGATCGGGGCCAAACTGTTCTCCATAGCAAGTTCCAGACCAGCTGGGGTTACCTGGAGACCTTGTCTTGAAAACCAAACAAACAAAAAATTTAGACTACAAAAGGTATAACAAGAACACTAACGTTTTATTGTAAATAACTAGAACTTGAAAAGAATGATGCAATAACATACATATTTTTTAAACATCAAATGTGATGTTGGTAGATAGAAATGCAAAGGAACTGTATTCTCATGGAAGACCCATGCCTCCTAGGTGAATGAAGATCCGCAGTCATCACCTTCTCTATGGTGGCTGCCTAGTAAGGTGTAGGCCAGCGAAGACTGGATTTGATTCAGGCAGAGATTTATCTTGGGTAAGATGAAATCAGTAGTTTTCAATTACTGTCTGTGGGCTGGCAAGATCAATTGGACTATGGAGGAATTTCAATGTCAAGTTCATTCTCTGTGCATGCAAGTCTCCCTCCGGAGATGTGCACTGAGCAAGTGGCACAGTTGCCAAAACTGAGCAGGAGCTGCTGTGTGGAGATCCCAGGTCTTGCCAGAAGGAAGGAGCTGAACTGCACAAAGCTCTGATCTAGCCCCAAAGATATCTAAAACTGGAGACTGCCCAAAGCTGGCTAGAATCTGCTGAACGATGTGTGATCTAACTGGATGAGAAGGTGGAAAATATTTACAGAAAAGCTGACATCCTGGAAATTGACCAAAAAGATACTTTAGAACTGAAAAAACAACAAAAGCCGTAGGCCATGAATTCATTGTTGAGGTAGGGGCAGGGGCCTCGGTAGAGTGCTTGCCTAGCCCTGGGTTGGATCCCCTACACTGGTATGGTAGTACACATCTGTCACCTAGCTCTCAGGACGCAGAGGAGAGATGACTGGGAGGTCAATGCCATCCTCAGCTATACAGAGAGTTTGAGGCCAGCCTGGATAAATGAGCCCCTATCTCAAAAAAACTTAAAAAAGAATTCATTGGATGGGCTAAACAGCAGACACAATGTAGAAGATGAAATATTTTAAGGTAAATGGTAATGAAAATATGGTATATCACAATGTAAAGAGTCTTAGGACACTTAGAAACAGTAGGCCTGGTTATAACTGGAAAAGTCAGTAAAGTCAACTTGTTTCCTTTTTGTGGCACAGAATATATGAGAGAGAGAGAGAGAGAGAGAGAGAGAGCAAGTGTGAAGTGCAGCGTATGTCAGCTGAAAATGCTTTGAGATATCCAAACAGGTGTTCGCAACTCCAAATTGCATTTTCTCTACTTGCACCAAAGATTTTATTTTCCCCTTACTGGAAATCTTTCATATTCCACACACAAAGATTTTGACATTTTAATAATTTAGAGAGAGAGAGAGAGAGAGAGAGAGAGCAAGTGTGAAGTGCAGCGTATGTCAGCTGAAAATGCTTTGAGATATCCAAACAGGTGTTCGCAACTCCAAATTGCATTTTCTCTACTTGCACCAAAGATTTTATTTTCCCCTTACTGGAAATCTTTCATATTCCACACACAAAGATTTTGACATTTTAATAATTATGATACCATGGAAATGAGTAGCCTAATAGAATGGTAGATGACTTCCTGAAGACTCAACCAAGGTTCGAATGTACTGTCCTCAAAAGAAAACTAAAGTTGTCCTTCTACATACAGAATGAGTATGTAGCCCTCCAAGAGGAAGTGGTGGAAGATGGTCACTTCAAGATTTATATCTACTGACCTCACCTGGCAACTACATAAATCTCATATAACGCTCCCATTGCTTCCTAGGAGGAAATGATTTGACGTGGTTTAAGGAAGTTCATGCTGTAGTTAGAAATTATATGCCTTTGTTTCCAACACCAGTGCAGTACTGTTAATATAAAAGGGAGATTCTATGAACAGCCAGTGAATAGTGAGGTGTCCTGGATGGGATTAATTAGCACAGCAAGCGCCTGTTCTCTACCCTGGGGGAAGCGCTGTGCTTGTGTGGATAAACAAGATGACCTATGAATATGCTGATCCACTGGAGAACCCTTTCTCTGATCTGGTGCCTGCAAGGGTTTGGCTGTGAAAAGTTCCTATCTAATTGCCCTCTAGCCCTGTTTATTTAGGAACTTCATGAAGAAAGCAACCTTGCTAATGGAGAGCAGAATTCATCTACTGCTGGCTTCCTTCCCCTTCACCACCCACCACTGCAAAGTATGTTTGAGAGTATGGAATTTTTTGGCAACTGACTCCTGACTCACCCATCTTCTGGTAGACCTCACTATTTCTGATGGGAGAAAAGCCAAGATTCAGGATCCTCATCCTAAGGAATGTACTGGCAAGACTGTGGATACTAACTGCAACAACTCTATATTTACTTTTCCAAGTTTTCTTGTTTGGGCTTAATTTGCTTATTTCCCCACACAGCTATGAAGTGTTCAGGCTAACAAATGTTGGCAACTGTAAACATTCAGAAAAGTATCAAAGCACTCATTTGACCACAGACATCCCTCACCCCCTTCAGGTCTGCTCCCCTCCACTCACTGTAGAAACTGTTGCTGCCCTAGATCAGTGTTGACCATATACATAGAATCAGATAACGCATAGTTTGTGTGTAGTTTTGTTTGTTCAAAGCTTTTCATAATATTTTTATACTCATCCATATTTGTCCTGGGCATTATTTTTTTCTTTTATTGTTATAAGCCTTTGTATAAATTTATGGCAATTTATATATTTACATATTCTTACAGATAATAGCTATGTTGACTGCTTCTAGTTAAGATTTAAATTGCCTTTTTAAAAGATTCAGATTATATAACTGGAGTAGACTTCATGTCTAAATAGTGAAGTTTTTCTGAAGAAAAACAAGATTGAGTCTGTATTGGAGGGGAAAAAATTTCAAATTAATTTTCTAAGATTCTCAATAAGGTATGAAGGGTGTAGGGTTCTCTTCTGAGGAATGTGCAGTGTTTTCTTTATTGAAAGACTTTCTGATATTCATTTTCATTGGTTAAAGAGTGGGTAGCCTTTTTTTTTTTTTTTTCCCAAGAAGCCATATCGTTCTCTGTCATGGCGAAGACATGCTGTGCAGTCTGACCATAGTCTGATAGGAAGAACCTCAATTTCTAACAGGCTGAAAACTTGTCCTATGCTTCTTTTGGAAAGCGTGTAAGTATATGGAGATCGCTTATAGGCCTCCATATGAAAGGATCTTGTGTTATCACTTGGTGTACACTTAAGATGCTCAGTATACAGGTGGATATGGTAAGATTTATTATGGCAAAAAACCTTTGTGCTTTCTACAGACTGAAGGTTCATTCTGTCTCACATGGGGGTAGGATGATCAGATCTCATTGGGAGAAAGACTTGTGAAGGGTCAGTTCAGTGGGTTCTAACTCCTCCTTTGGGGCCTGCCTATCCCAGGATGCTCTAGAGAACATTGTCTACAGCTGCCACAGCGAAAGGGGGCATGGCCATGGAGGGGTAACAGCAGCCAGGCAAAGCTGTCTAATTATGCCAGAAGCTAGGTTAGCAAGTGTTTCAGGAGATATCAGAGAAACCACTTGGCTTCACTTCTGTTTCTGTGTACTATGCATAAGTTTTCCTGTGTATCATCTCCAAGTTTTGTCTACTTTTAATTTGAGCCAAGATAGGAAAATGAAGGTTTCAAAAGTTGAAAACTTAACTCTTCACTTAAACATATGATAGAGGTCTGTGAAAGGCACATTGAACTCACTAATGATGTGTTCCAGTGATGCTCTTTATTAGAATACCGATGTTCTAAATGATAGCAGTATTCCATTAAAAAAAAAAATGAAGCAAAAAAACCATGATCTAGAATATGAGCAACTGAAAGTAATGTAACTGGACACAAACTACATTCTTAAAACTCGTCCATACTCAGCCACATCTGATATTGATTGCTTTTGAATGTGTAAGTTGTAAAATTTGTCCTTAGATAAGTTAACTGACCTATTTAATGATATATTTATTACCTCGTTCATAGAGTGTGTGTGTAGCAGTCCACCTCTGGTGTCATTTCTCATATGAATCCTGATGCTTCTTGAACTCATACCTTTAACATAATATTATCTATTTCACAGAATACTTAGCCAAAATGTTAGATTATAGCCAATTGAACATGAAATTGTATAGATTCGTAAGGAAATATAAAAAGAAACTCAGGAGCAGGAGAGTTGGCTCAGTAGATAACACCGATTGCTCTTACGGAGGACCCAGGTTTAGTTCCCAGCACTCATGGTGGCTAACAACCATCTTTATGTAACTCCATTTCCAGGGGATCCAACATCCTCTTCTGGCCTCCGTGGGCACTGCACACACTGTTACATTTATACATATATATAGGCAAAAACTCATACACATAAAAAGAAATTTAAAAAAAATTCAGTATTGCCCTTTTGAAAATAAGAGAATTATTGCATAAAACATGCCTGAGAAGCCCAGTTAAACTATAGATAGCAGCAACTCCAATATATACCCTCTGCAACAGGTTTTTGTTTAAATTGCTTTATATACTCATTTTAGTGAGATATATTAGGTTAAATTCCAAGCTTAACATTTTCTCCTTTTGTAGAAAAATATAGCATTGTTTAAAAATGAACATTGTTAAAGTGAGTGATGACAGAAGACAAAAATCAAAACCTATGAATGGGAACATTCATCTCTGTGAAGCAGAACTTAGTACATTGTGCAGGTCTAACAGAAGACCACAGAAGGAATGATTTACAGTAAGAAGACAGTGGCTCATAGTCTGGAGGCTGGGTAGTCCAAGTGGCTGGCATCTGAGGACCTTGGCCTTCTTGCTGTATCACTCCATGGTTGGAGGGCAAAGAAGGAGCAAGAGGGAGAGAAGACCAGACTCATCCTTTCACAAATCACACCACCAGGTCTTGTGATAATGGCATTAACCTTTCTGAATGCAGCACCTTCATGGCCCAATTACCCTTGAAAGATCCCTCTCATGAGCAAGGCATGGTAATTCATCCCTGTAATCCTAGCATTCAGGAGGCAGACAGGAAGATCACTGCAAATTCCAAGGTAGCCTGTAGCTCAATCCAGGATATTAGGGCTATATAGCAACCCCCCCCCAAAAAAAAACCAACCAGCCACAGTAAAATCGCACCTCTTAATACCACTGCAATGACAATTTTTTACATTAGTTTAAGAAAAGACAAATATTGAAATCATAACAGTTTGAAACTCTTAAGACATGCCAGATAAAATATAGAATATACAGCCAGGCATGGTGGTGCACGCCTGTAGTCCCAGCACTTGGGAGGCAGAGGCAGGCAGATCTCTGTGAGTTCAAGGCCAGCCTGGTCTACATAGTGAGTTCTAGGACAGCTGGGGCTACAGGGAGACCCTGTCTCAGAAAGACCAAAAAAAATGTGTGTGTGTGTGTGTGTGTGTGTGTGTGTGTGTGTATGTGTATGTGAACACGGAAAGTGCTCAAAGGACCAAATAGATACTAAATATTTATTATTTAGTTGAAGATATTCATTATTTTTGAGGTCTTTAATCAGATGCGCATTCTGACACCCATTCTGATCACACTCATTTGCTACCAGATTAAAAGGAGCACTTGATTCAGTCTAATTACAGAGTTGTACTGTAGCCAAGGGGTTTGCCCCTGAAATAGCATACCTAACAGTGCATTTGTAAGTGACTACACATCAGGGTATTTCCTATGTAAAACCAGACACCAAAGAACGCATATACCAAGTGTTTGGAACTGTAATCAGATAGCTCAGGCAATTAGTTTTATCTTTGGAATCCCTTGGTGGTTTCCTCATCCCTCCATCAATCTTTCTTTTTAAATCTAGTTGCTTAATTCTTACAGTGAATCATCTATTGATGATGTTACTCTTCCCTTCATAGGTTTGGACCTGCAAGGTTCTCCATTGCTTACCATTGTGTTTTATCCCCTTTCACACCATCCTTTCCACCTCTCTCCTTTCATTTTTCCTTCTCTGTTCTATTTGTTTCCTTCTTCAGTCCCTCTTCCTCTTCCACCTCTTGCTTCTCTTCCTCACCCTTTTCCTCTCATTTCCCATCCTTCTGATTTGCTGTTGATTTTGTTCCTGCTACATGTGTTTTTTAATACTTAAAAATGTTTTAATGGGGGCAGGGCTGGACAGATGGCTAGGCAGTTAAGAGCACTGGATGCTCTTCCAGAGGACCTGGGTTCAGTTCCCTGCACCCACATGGTGGCTAGCAAGCCTTCATAATTCCAGCTTTCTTTTAGCCTACACAGGCATTGCACATACATTCTTCACTTACATACATGCAGACAAAACACTCATACACATAAAAAAGTAAAAATAAATTAAAAATAATAAAATTAAAATGATTTAATGGGAGAAGTCTAGCAAAATGGTATTTGTGAGAATAATACACTCATTTCCCATGCATCCTCCTACCTTTTAGCTCAGTTGTCACAGCAGTATGAAATCGTGAACTTGAAAGAAGAGTACCGTTCTCCCCTGGTTCCTTTGATTAGCAGAGAGCCTGAAAACAGGGCTGGTAGCCTGACACCAGCCTCTGTGGAGGTGGTTGCTTCAGCTCTGGTTTAAAAGACTTCAGTTTGGGCTTGGAGAGCAGGCTTTCTCTTCAGAGCTAGAAGTATGTCAGAAAACTTAGATTGCTGGCCACAGGTGGAGACCTGATTCCTTAGGTGTCAGAACAACCACCTTGAGTATGAGCTCATCTCTCTCAAGGATGGCTGCAAAACTCCACAACAAGGAATACACACATTCAAACAAACATTTTTTTTTATTTTTATTTTATGTGTTTGAGGGATTTGCTTGCATGTATGCAAGGAACCTGAAGGCAGGAGATGCAGCACAGGCCATGGAGGAATGTTGCTTACCGGCTTGCTCCCTTTGCCCTTGCTCTACCTGCTTTCTTATATAACATAGGTCTTCCTGCCTAGGGGTGGCACCATCCATAGTGGGCTGGGCCCTCCCACATGACTCAATAATCAAGAAGATGCCCCCCAGACATGACCGCAGGCCAGTTCAATGGAGGCAATTCACCAAATGAGGTTCCTCTGTACTCAGGTGTGTCAAGTTGACAACTAAACCTATCCAGCTCATCACCCTTCTCTACAAACTCATAGTTAGTGAATTCACTTTGTGACTATGTCAGACATTCTGTTTCTAGTGTATGCATTATGGCTCAATGAGCCTATTCTACTGGTCTACCCACATAGGGGTTAAGTTGCTCTGCCTAGGCTGCTACAACTAACTGCTATATGTTGTGTGACTTCAAAAACAAAATTTCTTACAGCTCCAGAGACTGAGAAGCCTGAGAACACAGGTGTTAGAAAATTTGGTTTCTGAGATCTCCTCTTACAAGAGCCTATCAGATCTTGGGTCCCACCCATGACTTAATTTAAACCTATCTATTTCCTAAAGCCCTATCCTAAAGGTCTGAATATGGAGGTTAGTGAAGGAGAGTGCCCCTCAGACCCCCCCCCCCATCCTCTGAGAAAAAGCTGCCCTCCACCTGACTCTGGAAATCCCCTCCATTGTTCAAACCCTTTCCTGGTATCTGTTTATGATTTCTATGGAAATGGTCTGGGCAGAAGAGAGAGAACCTTCTGCCCCAGGTAAGCTAGCCAATGGCAGTATACCTGCTATATCTGTGTATGGTTTCTATGGGAATAATCTGGGGCAGAAGAAAAAGAACGTTCTGCTCCAGGTAAGGCAGCCAATGGCTGTATAGGTAAAGTCTCTGGAAATCAGCCCTAGATTGTTCCAATCCTTTCTTGGTTATTCTGTGTATAGTTTCTATGGACATCCCCTACTCTGTGTTTTTTGTGTTTTTTCTTCTTAAAAGCCCTGAGTTTTCACTGTTCAGGGTCGCAGTACAGCTCCTGACACTGTCTGTGTCCCCAACCGGTTGGCTCCAATAAAGCACTCCTTTTTACTGAGACTCAGTGTCCGAGTGGTCAATTTAGGGAATTTTACAGACATGGAACATTTTGGGGGGCTCGTCCGGGATTCCCTGAAACCCCTCTGTCTGTTTTCCTGTCTTTTTCTGACCTCCATCTGGCACCTGGAAACTTCAGTTCTGATTCCTCCCACAGTGAGTCTGTTTTGGTTTCTGTTCTGAGTGTCCGGGCTTCTGGGGGCTCAAAGGAGAGAAACTGGACACAGTATTGCTCTCCAAGCTGAAGGACAGGGGACACCCCAACCCTCCATCTGGTTGGTTGACTGTCTGTGCCCTCCGGGCACTTGGCATCGACCCTAGTCACTCCCGCACCGACCATCGAACATGCAGCGATTCCCCAACGCACAGCAGTTTTGATCTGTGTCATCCTGATGTCAAGTCTTTGTTTCCTGTTTGTTCTCATTGGCCTTTGTTTTGGATTAATCCTCCTCTTTTCCATTATGGGTCAGACTCCTTCATCTGAAGATACTCCACTTGACTAATTCTTTCTCATTTTAAAGATTTTTCAAAAAGCAGCTGCAATCTCTGGAGACACTGTTTATTTGGGGAAATTCCAGACCCTCTGTTCTCTTGAATGGCTGTCCTTTGATGTAGGATGGCCCTCTACTGTTCCTTTGAGATTAACAAGTTTTCTTCTCTTCAGGCCGTGATTTTTGGAAGCCCAGGACATCCTGATCAGTTCCCTTATGTTATGGCTTACTTTTACCTTTTGGATAAAAATGGTCTCAAATGGTTGAGACCCTATTTATCTTTATCTACCTCAAAACCCTCCCTCTTCTCTCTGGGCCCTTGACGGACTTCCTCCTGGTCTCACCCACCTCCTGTCCTCCCCCCTTCAACTGAAGACCCTCTCTTGGGTCCTCCTCCTTATTATACTCCCTTCTCAACTAAAGCACTCCTTAATTGGAAATTGCAAAAAAAAAAAAAAAAAAAAAAAAAAACCCTTCTCTGAAAAACACAAGCCTTGATTGGATTGTTGGAGATGATTTTCCTTACCCATCAACCCATATGGGATGATGTCCAACAACTCTTTATCACCCTCTTCACCACTGAGGAATGCACCCGGATCCTCTCTGAGGCCCAGAAATGGGTACCAGCCAAAAGTGGCCCATTTACTGAGGATCCTGAGGTGATCGAGGAATTTTCCCTCACCGCCACCCAGATTGGGATCCCAACACCCCTGCAGGTAGGGAGTCACTCAGACTCTATCACCAGATTCTTATCGGGGGTCCCCAGGCAACTACAAAAAAGGCCTACAAATTTGTCAAAAGTCAGCCAGGTTTTTCAGGACAAAAGACTTGTTAAAATGAACTTCAATGCCTAGGGTATTAGTTGCTACCACTGCCCTTACTCCAACAGCATCTCCCACCCACCCACTGCAGCAAGAAGGAGGCCGCCTGTGGGTTTGTCACTGCTGCTGGTCCACTCCACCTGAGAACAATTGGAAGAAGGTATGCACAGGCTCTCCTCTGCAAGGAAAAAGGCCATCCTGGACATCCCCATTTCCCGAAGTCAGAGGCAAGTCAGATAATTCCTGGGGTCAGCTGGATATTGTTGCCTATGGATACCTGGTTTTTCAGAACTGGCCAGGCCTCTATACGAAGTACCAACAGGGGGGTCCCTCAGCATTTTCCTGGGGAGAAGAACAACAGGAGGCTTTTGATAACCCAAAACTGGCCCTCACTTCTGCACCATCCCTAGCCCTGCCAGACCTCTCAAGGCCCTTCTACCTTTATGTAGATGAATGGCTAGGTGTAGCAAGGGAGTACTTGCTCAGACTTTTGGCCCCTGGAAGAGACCGGTGGCCTACTTCTCAAAGAAATTAGACTCAATGGTGGCCAGATGGCCAGCCTGTCTGGAGATTATAGTGCCCACCACAGTCCTGGTTAAAGATGCTGATAAGCACCTTGGGGCAACAACTGATTGTGACTCTATTGAAGGAGTATTGAAGGCTCCGCCTGATCGCTGGCTCACAAATGCAAGACTAATTCATTACCAGTCTCTCCTACTAGACGTGTCCCCCCTGACATATGCAATGACCAGTGCCTTAAACCCTGAATTCCTGCTCCATGAGACTGAGTCTGAGATGACTGTGCACCACGATTGTTCTGAATTGCTGCAGCATGTCCAGGGAAGCCAACCTGATCTCACTGACATACCATGGAAGAACCCTGACTTGGTGATGTACACAGACAGGAGCAGTTACATCAGAGATGGAGTCAGGTATGCAGGGGCAGCAGTAGTCACCCAGGAGAATGTTTTATGGGCAGAATCACCACCCAAAGGAACCTCTACTCAAAAGGCTGAATGAATAGCCTTGATTCAGGCCCTAAGACTGGGAGAGGGTAAGATTGTCAACATTTACACTGACAGTAGATATGCTTTTGCCACTGTTCATGTACATGGAGCCATCTATTGCGAAAGAGGCCTCCTGACATCAGAAGGAAAAACTATTAAAAACAGACAAGAGATCATTGATTTATTAAGAGTCATATGGATGCCAAAAATGGTGACAGTCATTCATTGCCCAGGACATCAAAAGAACAACACACCTGAGGCCCGAGGGAACCAAAAGGCGGATCAAGCTGCCAAGGAAATAGCAGAATCCCCATCTGAACCTGCTCTCCTAGCCTTCCAGATCCTACATTACCTGAAAAGCCTTCCCAGGATGGAGATACACTGCAGATGGCAAGGTCATCCTCCCCTATCCCCTGGGGGAAATGCTAGTTTGCCAACTCCATGAAGGAACCCACATGGGAAAAGAAAAGATCAGGTTATTACTAACCAGATGCTTCCAGTTTCCTTCCTCAACAGCTACTGTACAGGATATCACCTCCAGATGCATGGCATGCCAGATGACTAATGCCTACCTGAAAAATGATAAATGCTCAGGAAAACATGAAAGAGGGACTGCCCCCGGAGTCCACTGGGAGGTAGACTTCACTGAGGTAAAGCCGGGACATTTTGGATATAAATATTTACTGGCTTTTGTAGACACTTTTTCAGGATGGGTAGAAGCTTTTCCAACCAAGAATGAAACGGCAACCAGTTGCCAAGAAGTTGCTGGATGAACTCATTCCCAGGTTTGGTGTGCCCCTGGTGTTAGGATCTGACAATGGACCAGCATTCATCTCTCACGTAATTCAGGCCTTAGCAAAGGCCCTGGGGACAGATTGGAAACTACATTGTGCATACTGTCCCCAGAGTTCAGGACAGGTAGAGAGAATGAATCAGACCCTTAAGGAGACCTTGACTAAATTAACCTTAGAATCTGGTGCAGACTGGGTGGCTCTTCTCCCTTTTTCCCTTCTCAGAGCCAGAAACTCCTCCTATATCCAGGGAATAACTCAAAGGTCATTCAAGGTTGATACAACTTCATGAACGTAGCACTGTCCCAAGGCTCTTGCTGCCTTCCTGGACATGCTTCTATTCCCAAGAGCACCGGATGCTTAGCTCACATCTGCTAACCTGGCTGGCGAGAGGCTTGAAAAAAGTGTTACATATTTATTAGGAAGCAAACATTTCCCCCAGAAATCCACAGCCAATTATTATTTAACTGGTGATGATTTTATCACACAGAGAATGTGCTCATGGTTAACTGATGGAATGCTAGATTCTGAGTTTTGTAGCCAAAGACAATTTTTCTTTGAACAAAATTGGGATTCTGCTAGTTAGGGGAAAGGAGACGATGATTGTTGAGAAGGGAAATTCCAGTGCTTGTTAGTGTCCCTCCAGAGAGCTGATCACCTCCAAATGTAATTCAATAAAAATAAAGCAAAAAATCAAGGCTTCTAATGTTATAGATCCATAGTTCTTCAACACTTTCCTTTAATCTAGAGAAATCTTTTTTTTTCTATAAATATTTTCTGTATTTTTATTCCTTGCAGTTTTTCTGTGTTAAGACGCAGTTTGATTTAGTACTAGCATCATATTCAGGCCCTGGATAGGACTTAATCATCAATCCTAGGCTCTACTTAATAGTTAAGACTTCCTGGAAGATAGCTGAACTGTGAACCAGAATGACAAAAACTTGTTTTTTTCACAAACAGAGCACTACAGCCTCTGCTGGTCAGAGGCCTTCAGATGGTACTGCAATAGCTACATATAACCACTAGATGGTGAAATCACCTAACACTTGAAGACACTTGAGTAGCATGAGCCCTTAAACAGTGAATCTTTGAATGAGGAATCACTGCTTTTCAACTGCCAGCTATGTCGGTTTGGCTCTCTACTGGCTGATTTTATTTAGAATGATCAATGTTTAAATAGTTACACCAGGGTTCAGTTATGTATTCATTTTTGTTGCTGTTGTTTTGTTTTGTTTTTTGTCTTTTTGAGACAGGGTCTCCCTGTAGCCCCAGCTAACCTGGAACTCGCTATGTAGGCCAGGCTGGCCTCCAACTCAGAGATCCACCTGCCTCTGTCTCCCAAGTGCTGGGATTAAAGGTATGTGCCACCATGCCCGGCGTATGCATTCATCTTTTAATTAGTGCTAATGACTGCCGTAAGAAAACCCCATTCAAGGCAGTGTTTATGACTTAATACAAGTAAGGTAACTTTCCAGGTGAATACAGTATCTTGTGAAGCAACCAGAAGAAAACTGATTAGATGAATTTAACTGTGTAGCCATAATGCCTTAGGGTGACTTTTCAATTTTGGCTGCCTATTGGAATCATTCTGGATAATTAACAAAAATACACCTCCTTTTCCAAAGATTCTGATTTAATTGGTCTGGGGTGTGGTACTTAAAGAATCAGCCCCTTTTAACAGCTTCCCAAGTGATTATATTGTGCAGCTAGAACTGGAAACAGCTGCCCATATTCAAGGTGCAGTGCTTGTTTAAAGGGGCTAACCTCACCCAAATATACAGTAATTGGCCACTTACTATGCATGGTCTGTGGGAACTCCTCCTCCTGAGAGAACAGTGTGGCTGTGTATATCCATCCTCATGGTGCACCCTCCTTGTACATAGCAAATGAGAAAAAACTGCAAGCAAAATTTGTTTTGTGCTTTCTGCACATACTCTGCCTGTGAGAGGAATACAGGGAAGGAGGTTTTGGAGCCTGAACATGCTGAGGGTAGTAAGCACAGGTGGAAGCCTTCAGCACTGCTCAGAAGAGAGGCTCAATAGGGCCCAAAGTGCCAGCCATGGGGTCATGGGATGTGAGCAGGAGAGGTGGAGAGGTCATCGAGACTGAATGCTGTTATGATTTCCAGCTTACACATGAAACAAATGAAAAACAAGAGCACTTAGTAACTTGACCAAAGTCAATCAGCCACTGCAGGGGAAAGTCAAACCATTTGGAGAGCCCACAGATGTGCTTTAGCCTGTTCATCAGTGTCCAACCACCTTAGGAGCTGACTGGCTTGAATACCGGTCAGCTGGGTCTACTTCTGTTGTCTTATTTACTACCAAACATGTGATTGACTCTGTCTCATGTTGTAGGACTGAGAAAAACAATACAAAGCAGTCAGAGGCTTCACAGTTTAGATCCCGGTGCAGTCCATCACCAGCAATGTTTCTGGCACTTAGACGTTGTTATCTGTCTGGGTTTATCTCTATGTCTTAAGAGTTCTTCCCCCCCAAATTCATATGTTGAAATTCTGATCCCCAAGGTGATGCTGTTCGGAGGTGGGTCCTTTGGAAGATGATAGGTTACAAGAGCAGAGCTCTCATGTTGTGTAGGTCCTCTATTATAAAGAGGCCCCAGAGAGCTGCCCCTTTCATCACGTGACAACACAGCTAGAAGTTGCCATCTGCGAAACAGAAAGCCCTCGCCAAACACAAAACCTTCTTGTGCCTTGATCAGGTGTTTTCCAGTCTTCAGAATGTGAGAAATATATTTCAGGGTTTTTTTTTGTAATTTTCTTATTGAACTTTTGTGTATTTCATACAGAACATCTTACATTTCAGTTGTTTAAAAGTCACTTTTCTTTCATGATCTTGTTATAGCTGTCAAATGGAGTAAGACACCCACATAGACTCCCGAAACTTTAAACGACTTGATCTTATAGCTCTTTACACAGAGACAAGTGCTGTCACTAAACATGAAAAGTCAACGTTCTTCATTCATTCAACAAAGTTCGATAAAAGTGCCATGTGCCACCCACTAAGGAAACAGTTAACTGAGACATAGATCTCACCTCCAAGGAGCTTGCCATCTAGTTGCTTAGACAAATAGCTGCATTGTGACTGCACAACAGTGCTGTGAAATAAGTCTTCAGGTGCACTACCAATAGCAACTCAAAATCACTGGGGCCAATTGAGCACTTGCTGTGTGTCAGGTGGTATGCTACGTGAGTAAAGGCTTTCAGTGAATGCTGAGAATGTTTCTGTGAGGTGGGTATTAGTAATATGTACACACAGAGATGAGGAGACTAAGGCAGAGAGAGGGGAAATGAGTTGATTGAGGACCCACAACAAGAGTAGAGCCTGATGTACACAGAGACACCTGGACTCCAAAGCCAAAAGAAAAGTGCCTAAATGAGACTGGGAGGGCCTCTGAGCTCCCTGAAAGTGAACCTTGAATACTTGTATGTTCTTATTTCCAGAACCTTCCAAGAAGTATGGATTGAAGTCGTGTGATACAAGCATTTGATATTTTTATTTTACTTTCATTGATCCTGTTATAGGACAGAGTTAGCAAAAAATCACCAACACCACTTTAAGAAAAGTAGCAAGGTAAATTTTATTTTTCGACTGCCAGGCTGTCTATCTCGGGAGTAGAAGCAGCCCTGATGATTGTCGGGTAAGAGTTTTTATAGGATTACAGAATTATTATTAAAACAGGACATTTGTGAACCAATCAGGTTTGTACAACACAGAAGAACTTTGACTCTATTCATCAACAACCAGTCATTATACAGACAAGTGATACAGTCATATAACTTGGCAATCAACTTTGTAACTTTAAAATTAGTCAACTCCCTAGCCATAACAATTATAGTAAGAAAGCTGAACTCAGCAGTTACCAGGTGGTCGTACAGTAACAGGATAACAAGGGTGGTCTTATGCCCTGTTTCAAGGTGACCAAAGATAGCAAGCGGATTACAGAAGTGAAAACAAGCTGGTTAGCCAGATGTATAATGTCTGGAATTAGCACATTCCATGATTCATGGCTAGGACAATTTCCCAAGACCCAAGGTTGCCCCTCTTTTCCTTTTGGTGTGGAGCAAAGTTGCTGCTAAAATGGCTCTGAACAAAATGGAGTAACTTAGGTAAGTTTTCTGAGCCATTTCAGATCCCACTGATCGTTATCTACATTTGAGAAATGACAAAATGACCTGGGCAGCCTGTCAGTGTTACCAAATTTGTACTAGAATAGACAGCTTATTTATAGCACTAATGGAGTGCTTATGACTAACACAAATACTAGGTATGTCCGTGGGGAATATGAGGTTCATACTGAATATGAGGTTCAGTATTGGGTACTGAATGGAGATCCAACAAGTAGGGATGGGTGGTGAATCTGGTGACTCATTTTGTTGTGAACTGTACATAATAAACTCATCCATTTCAAAATAAAAAATAGCCTTACTTTAGAGTCTCAATATAGGCACAGACATTTTATACTGGATAGTGAATTTGGGGTTTTTTTTTCCCCTAATTCTCCAAATGTAAGATATCTCGATAAACTTCAGTCAGTTATCAGATCATTACTGCTCTTATTGGTTCAAAGGATTGCACCTATCAAAATATATACACAGAAACATAAACAGGTCAGCTCTTCAATTTACATAGCAATCCCTTCATAGTTAGGTGACTAAGCAGGGATCCTACAGAAGATAAAGGCCTCTGACTTAAGGTATAAGGGGACTGAAGAGATGAGGACAAAAACAAAGAGAGGTAATGATCCTGGGGCCAGAAAGCCCATTGCAGGATTCTGCCCTGAGCACTAGCACAGGCTGGTGTTGAGGGTTTAACTGCTGTTAAGATTCTTTGATGCAGGAAGTGACTAAACAGGAATAACCAAATGTCCTTCTACCATTCTTTCCCAATCAGTCCATTTGCTGTCCAGAAGGCAGATTGTTTTAATAAGTGCAGACAGATCATGCCTCCGTCATGTCAAAATCCTCCAAAAGCCTCCATTGTCTTTAGAATTGGTCATACACAGGCTTCATTCCCACTTCCTAAAAGGCTTCACTTGAGTCAGGTTTTCTTTGTCCCCATCATCTCCAGAGAAAGTTCCTAATAAGTTCTTGGGGATCTCATTCACTTATGTTTTCGTGGTCTTCTCGTCAGTCCTCCCTTCCCAGGAGGCATCATTCTACCTGGCCTCCTGCTGGACATCTGGATCACCCTGCTCTTCCTAAAAGATAACAGCATACCTGATCTCACCGTGACTTTCATGCTGGAAAAGTACAAGTGCAGGATCTATAGTCGCAAATTAAAGTTCCACCTCTTTCCTAAATGTTTCCTTAGCTTTTTAAAACTAAAAAAGGAAAAGATAATTGATTTATAAAATTGTTATGAGAATAAAATGACACAAAGTATGAAACAATAGGATACTTAGCAGGGAGAAAGTCTTCTATAAATTTTCTGTTTATTTTTCTTCCTACCAAAACCAACTTGCCCTATGCTCTACTCCGGAATTCCTGGTTCCTGACTTTTCTTGGAGACTAGAGAGATGTCTCAGTGCCTGCTGAGCATTTACTGCTCTTTCAGAGTACTGGAGTTCAGTTCCCAGCACCCACTTCAGGTGTCTCACAGTTGCCCTTAACTCCAGATCCAGGGGATTTAATAAATCTTAACAAACAAACAAACAAACAAACAAACAAACAAAAAGAACACCTGTTCTTCCTGAGAGCAACCTCTTCCCTGGAGGTATTTGGTGTTCTCTGCAGGTTCTAACCAATATTCTTCCCTAAGCACTTGATCCAAACTCAGGCATGTGTTTTTTCTCTCTTTTTGGGCTAACGAAGAAATATAAATAGGAAAACAAATGCTGTTTGTAGAGCCAGAGTTGATCTTGCATCTGTGTTCATCCTCCTGTGCATCCAAACATGGATCTCCAGCCTCTTGCCCACCACAGAGGCTACCTAAGAGGCTCAAATGTGTTCTCTTTCAGACTAAGTACCCAGGGTTGCTTTCTGTTGTTTATAGACAATGAATCTTAATTGAAAACTCTTTCCCTATAATCCTCCAGTGTCATTACATTTACCTTGTTTTGTGGTTATTGTATATTTTCAAGGCCAAATTATCTTTTAAGAATTTGTTAACAGGACTGGAGAGATGGCTCAGCAGTTAAGGGCACTGGCTGATCTTGCAGAAGACTGGGTTTGATTCTCAGAACCCACATGACAGCTAACAGTCCATAAATCCAGTTCCAGGGGAATCCAGTGCCCTCTTCTGACCTCTGTGGACATTGCATGACACCAGTGCACTTACACACATGCAAACAATACATTCATATACATAAAATAATAAGGAAGAATTTGTTCACATACTTTTTTTCTTCCATGAACCCTTCCTTGGTATATGAAGTTGTGATTAATATGGCCATGATCTGGATTCTGTGGCTGAAGACACTGATCTATCATGATTTAAGTATAAATATTTTATTTTCCCTTTGCAGTAGAAATGAAGCCCTACTTTGTACAATTAATACACACTAATAAAAAATGTAAATCAAATCTGCTGAGTGGATAAGTTGAGTGATCCTCTAAACAAAACTTAATAAAGGGATAAAGATAAAACCTTCTCCAAGTAAAAATGTTTAAACAAGTAATAGTTTTCTCAACATTTAACTTTATTTTATATTACTATTATTTTTTAGGCAGGGTTTCACTGTATAACCCTGGCTGACCTAGAGCTCACTATGTAGACCGGATTGACCCCAAACTCACAGAGATTTGCCTGTCTCTGGCTTCTGAGTGCTGGGAGCATTCCATGCTTTATATCTGCAAAGTAATCAAAAGAGGGAGGCAGAAGATGCTTAAGGGAATATATGGGAGATTTTTCTCCAGGGAGTCCAAAGAACATTCTAGATATGTGGGGCTTCCTGGTCCCCAATATAAACAGCTATATCTATATCAGAAGAGTAATTGTAGAGTTGCTTTGTAAGTTCTGCAAAGGGAAAGCACTTATCCTGGTGTCTATGTTTAGACTGGAATGTAGAAAATAGGAGAGGCTGAAATCACTGAGGTTTCTTAACTACTGCTTTGAAAATACTTGATTAAAAATTGGTTTTTACATTATTAGAAAAATAGAAAGAACATTTTTATTTTGACAATAATAACCCATATTTACTTAGAATCTACTGCGAACTAACTGTACACATAGCCTCCTTAGGTTATAGGTTTATTATTCCCACTCAACAAGTAACTAACCAGTAGATCATGGAGCTTAAATGACTTGGAATACTGTATTCTAAACTTATTAGTGGTTCAAGTCCTGTGGTCTTTCTACATAATCTGATTAGCACATTGGTTAATGGTTAGTGAAGCAGAATCTAAAATAAACTGTCCCAGGGATTGGCGTACAAAGACTGGATTCCAGTAAAGCCTTTCTACCACTCAACCAGTGGCGACCTTGCAGAAGCAAAGTGATTGTTGCAGACTTTTATTTTCTTGTTTTATGTTAGGTTAAAGCCCATAAAGTTACTGGGGTTTGTAGTCTGTAAGAGATCAAGCAGAGTTCAACACTTAACTAAACAAGGCTATCGAATCAGTACATGATGGTTAATTATTGTGAACTGACTGGTTTTAGACTCACTAAGAGACATACTTTTAGGTATATATGAGGACATGTCTAGAGAGGTTTGACCGAGGAAGGCCGACTCTCCTTGAATATGGTGTCATCATCCCATGGACTAGAGACCTAGACTGAGTAAGATGAGAAAAAAAGGAGAAAGCTAGATGAACAGCACTGTTCATCTTTCTCTGTGTCTTGACAGTGGAACAATGTGAACAGCATCCTCCTGCTCTAGAAACACTGTCATACCGCACTGTCTGCACCATGATGAACTCTACCTTTGAACTGAGCCAAAACTCTTCATACAGATTGCTTTTGTCAAATTGTCACAGTAATGAGGAAAGTAACATACAGTCTGATCACATGATACATTGCTGTCATTTTCCATAATTATAATTTGTGCTGTGGTTTGTACGTGTTTCCCAAGATTCATGTGTTGAAAATGAAACAGTAGTAATGATAGTATTAAGAAGTGGGCCTTTAAGGGGTTAAAAGAATTGAGAGGCCCCAAACCCTTGTGAAAGGGGCTAGAGACCCCAAAAATGGTGAAGGAAACCTTGTAAGGCATTTTGCCTTTCTGTCTTCTCAGTGTGAGGCTTCTGGGATAGAAGTGAGCACTGTGATAAGCGTTCCACAATAGCACAGAGTGGAAGATGTAGCTGCTTCACCCTTCTGTCCCTTTGTCACCTGGGGTTGTAGCAACAAAGCATTCTTCAGCTACACTAACTGTACTGTCACGTTCATCTTAGGCTTCCCAGCATCTAGAAGTGTGAGAAACAAATTTTTACTTTGTGAAATTATTGCTGTTTTCTGTATTTTTTAAAATGTTTATTTATTATTTTTATTTTATGTGTATGAGTGTATTGCCTGCATGTAGGTCAGTGCACCCAGGTCGTGAATGCCCATGGAGGACAGAAGAGGCTGACGGATCCCCTGGAACTGAAGTTACAGACAGTTGTTAGCTGCCATGTGGGTGGTGGGATTTGAACTTGGGTCTTCCGCGAGAACAACCAGTGTTCTTAGCCACTGAGCCATCTTTACAGACCCTGTTTTATGTGTATTTTAAAATTCATGTGTATGAATATATTGCTTGCATGTAATTAAGTGCACTCATGTCATGCAGTGCCCATAGAGTTCAGAAGAGGGCATCGGATCTGCTGGAACTGGAGTTACAGACAGTTGTTAGCCTTCATGTGATTGGTAGGAATCAAACCTGGGTCCTCTGCGAAAGCAGTCAGTGCTCTTAACTGCTGAGCCATCACTGCAGCCTCCCATTGCTTTGCATTGACATAGGATGACTACGCACAGAAACCAGAAGCCCAGCATGAGAGTTTTCTATCATTTCTTTGTGCCAGGTTGGAGCATTAAAACAAGTACAGCAAAGCCAAGGAAATTGTAGACTATCACACTAAAGCCTTACTTCGTCTCACCATATGATACATTTAGAGTAAGGACAAACAAGGAGAACCCAAGGGAATCGTCCCGAATTTCATTTTCCTCTTGCCTTTTATCCCCATTACAGGACCATTTCCAGGAGTGACTGTTTCAGGGAAAGCCTGTGAGTCTCTCTGTTGTAATCAGGACAAGAAGCCTAATGCTTTAGGATTCTGTAATTATCTTTTCATCACTGTTTTCTCAGGGGACTGGCTTTTATACTCAGAAAATTCTTCTCTAGGAAATTGCTCTGATTTAAAGGCAAGGTTTATACTGAAATTGGTGAGTTCTTCAGCAGAGGCTCCAACCAAGAAGTGATGGCATGGATCAAGCACCATTCAGAGTGAATGAAGGAGACACCATTATTTCATTGTTACAAAGTTCACTTCTGTTCTTTTGTTATGTGCAGAAAATTTAATTAGTTAAAATTTTCATCACAGGTGGTCATTTAGGAAATGTAAGCTAGATATTGGCTGGGTCATGCTCTAGATATGAAACAAAACAAAACAAAAAACAAAGGCCTGAGCTCTCCATTCATTCTTACAACAACATAATAAACTACATCAATATTTAGTAAAGGAGCAGAGGAGAGACTGCAGAGTGCTCATCCCTGAATAGGACATCTGTATCAAACTTCTGCTTCCCAAGCCTCAGGGATCATTGTGGAAGAGGGGGCAGAAAGCTTATAAGAGTCAGGGGTGGTGGGTGACCATAAGGAAAGAGAGTTTTCCAGATAGCTGGTCAGTTACTCATATGAACTCACAGCAGTCATGACAGCATGTACAAGTCCCATTCCCATGCAAGCTCAAACCAGACAAAGTCCCAGAACAGCATAAGGAAGTGGATAAGGAACCCCAACACAACCAGGAAATTGCAGCAACTGATGGCTGCTAGGAGGAGCAGAGACAGTTTCTTTTAAGGATGGAACTCTTGGCAGGTTAGTCAGGCTCCAGTGGATGGACCCACACTGAAGGACATTTGGAGACAGAAATCAGACTGTACAGGCTTTATCATATATATATATATA
>NW_008357993.1:1082742-1085249 GCF_000622305.1 Nannospalax galili | reverse complement strand
TATTGAATGAGATTTTAATTCTCAAAAAAGATCTCCATTTCATTCTAAAATATACTGTTTCTTACAGAAAGACTCATTGTTTTTGCTACCAACACTGAGATGTTGGCGCATACATCTCTAATCTGTATGTATCTGATTATTACTAGTCATAATCAGTTGCACTCGGATCCTTGGCACCTGTGTATGTCTATAAAGTCATCGGGTAGATTTCAATAGTAATGTTTATCACCACTACTAATTAACATGATGTAAATTTTTATGCTTCCTCCTCAAATATATTTTTTATTTGTTGATTTTGTATGTGTGTGTACAACACAACATCCCAAACCATCTTATTCAACTATACACCCAATTCCCAGATGGCACCCTATCATAGCTTCCTTCCCCCCACTAGAGCCCTTATGCTCTGTTACCCCTGCTACTGTCCACTGTGTGGTCGGCCCCCAGCGGTTCCCCACTACTTGTCCATCTGGTGAATCTAGTCAGCCTATCTAGAGGTCTTTGTTTTAGGAAGATCAGCTGTTCCTTATTTAGCAGCAATCAGTTGTCAACATTCCTTCAGATAAGATTGGGATCTGCTCTTCATTTTCCCAGTTCTATGCTGGGTTGAGTCCCTTGGGCCCTCTGGCCAACAAGTCAAAAGAAGCTATTTCCTATCTGGCATTGTTGCTTGTTATGTAGCCTTTGGCTATACATATGCACTCTTAAAAACCTATATTGGCCCCTTTAATCTTTGGTTATACTTTTCTTTTTGGGTGTTTAAGGCCATACAGTTGGCCCAGATAAACTTATTTATTTTTACTCTTAAGGTCTTTTGAGGATCTGTTCCTCAGGGGTCACCTGGGCTTGGGAGGAGCCCCTGGCTCCTTTCTTTTACCAGTTCCACCTACGTGAAGATAAGTCAAAGATCCTACTCAACCATGGCGGTCTTCGCTTGGAAGCATGGAGGAAATGTTTCCTTTGTCTTGACCCTCCTCTTTGTAGACTGGACATTGGTTCAAGTCCATCTCATGGGGTCTCCTCAGCTTCCTTGATCAAGAGAACAGGTGAACCACCACAGTTACAGGAGATTCTGGGAGATGCTCATAGTCTCCTGGAACTAGTTGACTTAGGAGGGCAAGGAGCAAAAACTGTCCTTTATGTCCCTCTGAACAAATTATTATAGGCCTCAAAGTATGTCAGATAAACATCCAAGAAGCTTAGTTCCACCAGTCTGGTACTTTTAATTACTGTGTGCCATGTAGATAAATCTTGGGCAAAGACCAATTGTTCTGAGATAAACCTTAACTAGACATATATTTATTGATCTGTTATGTATAATTTGTCAGTAGGTTGTTGGAGTAATATGGTTCCCTCTGGTTTTTAAAACTAGCTAGGCATTATTCATCTCTTGCATTCTCTCACCCCTCCATAATGTTTTCCCAGTTAAGGTGCCCCCATTTCTCCCCTTTCTCCCTTAATAATACACTTCTCCTATGGTCCTACCTCTCTTGAGCTCCTTCTTTCCCTTTATCCCTTAGTTTCCTTGTATACCCATCCCTCTCTCCTCCCTTAAAGTAACCCAATTTTTATCCATATCTCCCTTATTAATTCCTGTTTCCTACTGTTCTTCTCTTTCAGGTTCTTTTCCTTTACCTTCCTTTTTCTTTTCCATTATCCTGGTTCCTATAGTTATGTCTGGATACATACTCACTTATCAGGATTTGGTTCTAGGATCCACATATGAGGGAGAACATACATCGATTTTTTTTTCTGAGTCTGGGTTACTTCACTTAGTATAACAGTTTCAAGTACACCCATTTACCTGCAAATTTCATGATTTCATCTTTCTTTACTGGTAAGTAAAACTCCATCTTATAAATGAACCACATTTTCGTTATCTACTCGTCAGTTGAGGGGGACTTAGGTTGCTTCCATCTCTTAGCTATTGTGAAAAGAGCAGCAACAAACATGGATGTACAAGTGTCTCTGCAATAGGATGAGTTCTTTGGGTATATGCCAAGGAGTGGTATAACTGGGTCAAATGGTAGGTTCATTTGTAGTTTTTAAGAGTTCTCCACACTTCTTTCCATAGGGGTTGAACCAGTTTGCAGCCCCACCAGCAGTGGATGAGTGTTCCCCTTTCCCCACATCCTCTCCAACATTTGGTATCATTTGTTCTCTTGATCTTAGCCAGTCTGACTGGGGTAAGGTGAAATCTTAAAGCGGTTTTAATTTGTGTTTCCCTAATTAGTAGTGATGTTGAACTTCTTTTAAGGTGCTTCTTAGCCATCTTTACTTCTTCTTTTGAGAAATCTCTGTTCAGCTCCTTAGCCCATCTTTTAATTGGTTTATTTCTTGTCTTGATTCTGTGTTTTTTGAGTCTGTTATATATTCTGGATATTAAACCTCTGTCAGATGTGTCGCTGGTGAAGATTTTCTCCCATCCTGTGGGTTTTCTCTGCACTTCCCTTGTTGTCTCCTTTGATATACAGAAGCTTTGTAGTATAATGCGGTCCCATTCGATG
>NW_008357993.1:1081675-1082549 GCF_000622305.1 Nannospalax galili | reverse complement strand
ATTCTTCTACAGGTGGAAATCCAGTTTTGCCTGCACCATTTGCTGAACATGCTGTCTTTCTTCCAGTGAATGTTCTTGGCCCCTTTGTCAATATCAGGTGGCTTAAATTGCATATACTCATATTTGGGTCTTCAATTTTGTTGCATTGATCTGTGGGTCTATTTTTGTGCCAGTTCCACATTGTTTTTATGGCTATAGCTCTGTAATACAGCTTGAAATCTGGTATAGTAATCCCCCCGACATTGCTCTTAGTGCTCAGGGTTGCTTTGGTTAGCAGAGGTCTTTTGTGCTTCCATATGAATCTTCGGATGGTCTTTTCCAATTCTGTGAAAAATATCATGGGGATTTTGATTGGCATTGCATTGAATCTATAAATGGCTTTTGGTAGGATGGTCATTTTCACAATATTAATTCTTCTAATCCATGAGCATGGGAGGTCCTTCCATCTTCTGATGTCTTCCTTAGGCTCTTAATTTAAAGATTTAAAATTTTCATTGGAGAGGTCATTAATGTCTTTTTTAAGGTTTATTCTGAGATATGTTATTTTTTTTTTTTGCCACTATTGTGAAGGGGAGTGTTTCCATGTGCTCTTTCTCTGATTGCTTGTTATTGGTATATAGAAAGGCAACAGACTTTTGTAGGTTAATTATGTAACTTGCAACTTTACTGAACATGTTAATAATTTCTAGGAGTTTTCTGGTTGAATTTTTGGCATCTCTTAGATATAATATCATATCATCAGCACAAAAGGATAATTTGATCTCTTCTTTTCCAATTATTGCTCTTTAGATTCTTGCTCTTTTCTTATAACTCTTGCAAGAGTTTCAAGCACTATGTTAAAGAGGAGTGGAGATAGTGGACAGCCTTGTCTGGT
>NW_008357993.1:1045104-1081199 GCF_000622305.1 Nannospalax galili | reverse complement strand
TCTGTTTAAGCTGTTAATCTCTTCTTGGTTTAGTTTTGGTGGTTCCCATGCCTTTAGATATTTGTCCATTTTCTTTTAAGTTTTCAAATTTAGTAGTATGTAGATTTTTAAAGTATTCCCTTATAATGTTCTGTATCTTTCTGGCGTTTGTTGTGATGTTTCCCCTTTCATCTCTGATTTTGTTGATTTGGAGGTGCTCTTTCTTTCTTTTGGTTAACTGGGCTAGTGGTCTGTCAATCTTGTTTATCTTTTAAAGTACCAGTTCTTGGATTAGTTGATTCTTTGCATCGTTTTTTTTGTTTTGATTTCATTAATTTCTGCCCTGATTTTTGTTATTTCTTCTTGTCTGCTGTGTTTGGTTTCATTTGTTGTTTCTTTTCAAGTGTCCTGAGTTTCATTGTTAAGTCATTTATTTGTGTTCTTTCTGATTTTTTGGTGTAGGCACTTAGAGCTATAAAACCTCCCTAAGGACAGCTTTCATCATGTCCCAGAGGTTTTTCTGTGTTTTATTGTCCTTTTCATTTCATTCCAGGAATACTTTTATTTCTTAATTTTTCTTTTGACCCATTCATCATTCAAGAGTGTGTTGTTTAAGCTCTGTGTGTTCATGTGGTGACTAGGGCTTCTTCCAGTGTTGATTGTAAGTTTTATTGCATTGTGGTCTGATAGAATGCATGGAATTATTTCAATCTTTTTTGAATTTGTTCAGCTTTGCTTTGTGCCCCAGTATATGATCGATTTTGGAGACAGTTCCATGGGGTACTGAGTAGAAAGTATGTCCTTTGGTGCTTAGGTGGAATACTCTGTAGATGTCTGTTAGGTCCATTTGATGTATGGTATTGTTTAATTCAGATGCTTCTTTGTTAACTCTCCGCCCTGTTGAACTATCTAATGGAGACAGTGCAATATAGAATTCCCCTATTATTAATGAGTTGGGATTAATCTGGGTCTTAAAGTCCTGTAGTATTGTTTTTATGAAGTTGGGTGCACCAGAGTTTGGTGAATATATGTTCATGATTGTAATATCTTCTTGGTTTAGTGTTCCTTTGATCAGAATGAAGCAGCCCTCTTTATGTCTTCTGATTAGTTTTAGTTTAAAGTCTATTTTGTTAGAAATTAGGATTACAATGCCTGCTTTTTTCTTTGTACCATTTGCTTGGTATATTTTTTTCCATCCTTTCACCTTAAGATAGTGTCTGTCCTTGAAAGAGAAATGAGTTTCTTGCAGACAACAAAAAGATAGGTTTTGTTTCTTAATCCATTCACCTAATCTGTGTCTTTTGACTGGGTAGTTCAGTCCATAAATATTTAAAGTTATTAATGAAAGATGTGTATTGAATCCTGTCATTTTTATTTCTGTTTACATTCTTGATATCACTGTACTTTTCCACAGTTATACCTTTATTGAATGTCTTTCCGCAACCCCTTGGGTATAGTCATTCCTTTCTTCAGCTCTCTGTATTGCTTCCAGAACTCTCTGAAAGGCTGGTTTTGTGGACATGAATTCCTTCAGCCTATTTATGTCATGGAAGATTTTTCTTTCCCCTTCAACTATAATAGACATTTTGGCTGGATATAGTAATCTGGGTTGGCATCTGTGGTCATTTAACACTGGGAATACTTTGGTCCAGGCTCTTCTGGCTTTCATAGTTTTCACTGAAAAGTCAGCTGTAATCCTAATGGGGTTTCCTTTATATGTGACTTGTTGTTTCTCTTTTACAGCTTTCAGTATTGCCTCTTTGTTCTGTACATTCAATGTTTTACTGTGATGTGCCATTGAGAGTTTCTTTTCTGGTCGTGTCTGTTTGGTGTTCTATATGCTTCTTGTATTTGTGTTGGCATGTCTTTAATTTTGGGAAATTTTCTTCCATGATTCTGTTGAAGATCTTGTCCATGCCATTATCTTGGGATTCTTCCATTTCCTGTATGCCTATGATTCATAAGTTTGGTCTTTTTATGGTGTCACACAATCCCTGCATGTTCCATTCTTGTGCTTTCTTAAATTTTTTTAATCATTGCTTGTGTGGTCTAGTTCACCCACTTTATCTTTCAGTCTTGATATTCTGTTATCCTTTTCATTCATCCTATTGGTGAGGCTTTCTCCTGTCGTTTCTAATTGGCTTACTGAGTGTTTCACTTCCTTCTTCATTTCATCCTGAGTAGTCTTCAATATTTCTAGCACTTTTCTAATTTCATTCAGAGTTTATCCTTATCTTCCTTCAGTTCTTTGATTTCTTTGTGTGTTCTTTAAATTCACTGAATTCTTCTATCATATTTATAACTGTTCTTTTGAGTTTCATGTCCTCCATTATCTCAAGGGGGTTCTCATTGTACTCCTCTAGAGGACTATTGGTATTTGGTGGGAATATGTTATTTTGGTATTTCATGTTATTTTTTTCTCTGTGATTTTGACATGTGAATTTCTTTTGTAGTTTCTGATTCTTGTGTGATACTCAAGACTTCAAGTTTAGGTCTCCTTTTTTTTGTAAACTTTATGCACCTTTGTGATTTACTTTTTGGACGTGAAAAGCTGGTTGTCTAAGCTTCTGGTTCTCTCTTTTGATTTTATATTGGAGTGGCCAGATTGCTTTTGTCTTTAGGGGTTACCACAGAGGCCCAAGTCTGATGAGGATCAGATGCTCTCAGGCTTTCTCCTAAGGTCTGGATCCCTCCAGGAAAGATTTTGGCCTCAGGAATTTTGGGGTGGACTGGCCTGGGAGCAGGGCCCAGGAAAGATGCTGGTCTTGGCCAGCTGGTGGCTGGGCCACCCAGAGATGCAAAGGGAGATGGGGGCAGGAAGAGGCCCCAAGGGCTCCTGGGGACTTCACTGAGGAACTGGTTTGGTCTGGATGCAAAGGATCAGGAAGCCAAAAGGTCAGCCCCAGTGTCCAGGAAAGAGGCTGGTAGGTTTTGTAGCCTAGGGAAGCAGAGGGAGGTGAGGGCTGGACAGGCCCAGAAGGCTCCTCGTGACCACAGGAAGGGACTGGGTTGGTCTGGATGCAAGGGATCAGAACATACCCAGGAGAGATGCTGGTGGGTGGTGCAGGTGCAGGGAAGCAGAAGGAGGTGAGGGTGGGACCAGGCCCAGAGGGCTCCCAGGGACCTCAAGAAGGACCTTGGTCTGTCTGGATGCAGGGGATCAGGAAACAGTTGTGGCCCCAAGTCGAGAGGTCAGCCCTGGCATCCAGGAAAGACTATTCTAAGTTTTTTAAAGGCCCTAAATTTGCCACATTAAAAAAAATTACTGATCTCTGTTAAATTCTAGGCTGGGTGGATGGTCTAACAAACTATATTTATATATTTGCACATCACGTTTTTGTGTTTCTCTGTGTCTTTGTTCTTCTTGTTTCAATCATGGTATTTCTGCTAGCATGGTGGTATTATGGAAGCATGGTTGCTCTTAAGAGTGTATGGCTTCCAAAGGTCTAGTAAAAAGCCAGATGATATAGCTCTGAAGGTCCAGCCTCCATAGGTATACAGTATCACTTCTGCTATAGGTTACAGGCTCAAATGTTTCAAACATAAGAGAAACATTACACAACAAGAATAAAAAGTAGTGCTATTGCCACTGTGGGAAAAAAATCCCACCACAATAAGTTTATTAAAAACTAAAATAATTCTTATCATTTCCCAGATCCAGAGTGGCCCATGAGCATAAGACTTGGTTGCAACCGTATGAAGGTTTGACTTTTTTACTCTCTTAGAAACTTCTCAAGGGTTATGACTGTGACTGTTTCCTGCTAAAACTTCTGCATATGACCTAAGTTTTCCTCTTGGAACTTGACCTACAAATGATTATTTGTACATTTTCTTCTATTAATATAATTTATTTTTTAAAAAATCAGAGACATCTATTTTCCTCCATGAAGATTAGGATAGGAATACAAAAGAATCAACTTTAAACAGCAAATTTAAAGTTTTGAGTCCATATCAGGATAATTATATTGAAAACATGTATTTATTATTAGAAAAAAGAAGTTGGAAAATTCAAATTTTTATTGCACACTGCATGTACAAAAAGGTGATATTGATAAAATCACAGACCTTAGAGTTAATATGAAGCCCTAATGTATAGAGAATGCAAGGATTCCATTTATGTAAAATGACCAGTAAGACAGTGTGACTTTCCTCTGGGTCACAATGCTGAAGATAAAATCTTTCAGAGAGAGAGAGAGAGAAACAGACACACACACACACACACACACACACACACACACACATTGGGGGTGGGGGTGAGGGTTGGGCTTGTTCCTTGCCTTTTCAGAAGATAGAAAGATTTCAAACCATATTATAATTCATTAGTAGCAGTTAAAGATTTCCTGCACACTTCCACAGAGAGTTCAGTGGTGAGCCAGCAACAGGCTATGAGTGCAACAAAATAAAGATTCAATAGTTTTCTCTATATGCCAGAATGGTGGACGATAGGCATTCTATCAACAAATGCATTCACTGCCTCAAGGTGTTATTACTACTTAGTCACTAGAGCACTTAGATGCCTAGGTTCTCTTTTCCTTAAAGCAGTGTCATCACCTAAATGAGGTGAAGCCTAGTAAGTTCTAGGTGTTGTAAAGGGGAAAGAAAACAAAATACAGAGGAAATGGGCATAGACATGCTCATAGCTGGAAGTAACACACATCACACTTGCTCACTGAGGAGAAATTATCAATGTGATCACAACTAAATTCCAGAAAGACTGGGAAATTTTATTTGTCTCTAAAAGCTCTATGTCTATGCCAAACTGATATCTTATTTCCTTGGAAGAAGATAATGTTTTTTGGTGGACAATGAGCTGTGTCTGCCAAAATAAATGTGTGAAAATGGCTGAAGTTGTATATTTAGGTGCCACTGAGCTGTAAAAGTGGATGAGCTCACAAGGGTGTATGTATAGATTGAAGAAGACTGCAGGGAAGCAAGCACCAACATTTAGAAGAGAAACTCATGAAGGAGATCAAGAAGGAATGTGCACAGATACAGTTGTGCAAGAATATTTGTTTGAGTTGTTATTTGGCACTGTTTTAACCTGTTAGCATCTAAATCATCTTCCTACATTAAAAAAAAAGTCCTTCATCTCAAACATTTTGTTAGAAGGATTGTGGTGGTTTGAATGGGAATGCCCCGCCCCCATAGGCTCCAATTTATTTAAATACTTGACCCCAGTTGGTGGTGCTGTTTGCAAAGGTTTAAGAGGTGTGGCCTTGCCGGAGAAAGCACAGTCACTAGGGTAAGGCTTTGAGAGTCCATAATCTTTCCTCACTTTAAGTTTGCAATCTCTCTCTGCTTCCTATGTCTGTTTGAAGATGTGAGCTCCCAGCCTTCTGCCTCAGCTGCCTCCTGCTGTGCTTCCCATACCATGATGGAATCTTGATCTTTTTGGAGCCATAAGTCAAATAAACTTTTTCTTCTATAAGTTGCCTTAGTCATGGTGTTTTATCTCAACAACAGAAAAGTAACTAATACAAGATCTCCTTAACCTGTGGAGGTTAATAATGCAGGTTCCAACCTTTCAGAGAATCTTGAAGCAATGCAAAGAGCTGAAGAAAGGAATGACTATATCCATGGGGCAACAAAAAGGATACCTGTGGAAACACAAAGTTAGACCAAGTATGTAAACAGAAAATAAAATGACAGAAACCAATGCACATCTTTCAATAATACCATTAAATATCAATCAAAAGATACAGGCTAGTTAATGGATTAAGACAATCCATCTGGGCTTAGTGGTGCCACCTTTGATTCCAGCACTTGGGAGGCAGAGGCAGATGGATCTTTATGAGTTTAAGGCCAGCCTGGTCTACATAGTGAGTTCCAGGCCAGCTGGGGCTACAGGGAGACTCTGTCTCAAAAAGACCAAATTAAAGAAAAAAAGATAAAACCAGAATTCATCCTCTTATTGTCTGCAAGAAAGCCATCTTAGCTTTAAGGACAGACACTACCTTAAAGTGAAAGGATGGAAAAAATTATTCCAAGCAAATGGTACTAAGGAGCAAGCAGGAGTTGCAATTTTAATATCTGACAAAATAGACTTCAAACTGAAACTAATTGAAAGAGATAAAGAGGACCACTTCATTCTGATCTAAGGAACAATTAACCATGAAAATATTACAGTCATGAACATATATGCACCAAACTTTGGTGTCTCAACTTCATAAAAACAGTACTATAGGACTTTAAGACACAGACTAATTCCAACTCTAATAGTAAGGGACTTTAGTACCCCACTGTCTCCATCACGCAGGTCAACCAGACAAAGAATAAATAGAGAAACATCTGAATTAAACAACACCATACATCAAATGGCCCTAACAGATGTCTTCTGAATATTCCACCCAAATCAAAAGAATATACTTTCTGTTCAGCACCCCATGGAACTTTCTCCAAAATCAACCACATATTAGGGCACAGAACAAATTTCAACAAATACAAAAAGATTGAAATAATTCTATCAGGCCACAATGCAATAAAGATTAAAATCAATACTGGAAGAAGCCCTAGTAACTACATGAACTCATGGAGATTAAACAACACATTCCTGAATGATGAGTGGCTCAAAAGAGAAATTAAAAAAGAAATAAAAGTATTCCTGGAATTAAAGGAAAAGGACAATACAACACAACAAAACCTCTGAGACACTTTAAAAGCAGCCCTAAGTGGGAAGATTATAGCTCTAAGTGCCTACATAAAAAAAAAATCAGAAAGAACACAAATAAATAACTTAACATTGCAACTTAAGACTCTTGAAAGGCAACAAATGGAACCCAAAACCCAGCAGACAAGAAGAAATCACAAAAATCAGAGAAGAAATTGATGAAATAGAAACAAAACAATACAAAGAATCAATGACTTCAAGAGCTGGTTCTTTGAAAAATTAAACAAGATAGACAGACCCTTAGGCTAGTTAACCAAAAGAAAGAGCAACTCCAAATCAACAAAATCAGAGATGAGAGGGGAAACATCACAATAAAAAGATCCAGAACATTATAAAGGAATACTTTAATAACCTATACACTATTAAATTTGAAGACCTAAAAGAAATGGAATTTATCTAAAATCATGGGAATCACCAAAGCTAAACCAAGAAGAGATCAACAGCTTAAACAGACCGATAACATATACTGAAATTGAAACAATAATACAAAACCTCCAAACTAAAGAAAGCCCAGGCCTAGATAGAATAATAGAAGAATTCTACCAGACATTTAAAGAAGTACTGCTTAAATTATTCAAAAAGATAGAAACAGAGGGAGAACTCCCAAATTCCTTCTATGAAGCCAGAATCACTCTGAAACCAAAACCAGGTGAAGATAGAACTATAGACCTAATAACTATAGACCTTAATGAACATAGATGCAAAATTTCTCAATAAAATATTTTCAAACTGCATACAGATGCACATCAGAAAGATCATCTACCATGGTCAAGTCAGCTTTATTCCAAAGATGCAGGTATGATTCAATATACATAAGTCAATAAATGTCATAAATCATATAAATGGACTCAAAGACAAAAGACATATGGTCCTCTCAATAGATGCAGAGAGGGCCTTTGACAAAAATCAACATGCACTTATGTTAAAAGTCCTAGAGAGAATTGGACTGGAGGGAACATACCTCAGCACAATTAAAGCTATATACAGCAAATCCACAGCCCACATCATTCTAAATGGAGAAAAACTGGAAGCATTCCCATTAAAATCAGGAACCAGACAGGGCTGTCCACTATCTCCTCTCCTTTTGAACATCATGCTTGAAAGACAAGGGAAGGAAATTAAAGGAGTACTAATTGGAAAGGAAGATGTCAAATTATCCCTTTTTGCAGATGATATGATATACCTAAGAGATGCCAAACATTCCACCAGAAAACTCCTGGAAATGATTAACACTTTCAGTAAAGTGGCAGGTTATAAAAGTAATCTACAAAAATCAGTAGCCTTTCTATGTGCCTGTAACAAGCAATTGGAGAAAGTACAGGGAAACCCTCCAATTCACAATAGCCTCAAAAAATACATCAGAATAAACCTTACCAAAGACATTAAAGATCTCTACACTGAAAATTTTAAATCTTTAAAGAACCAGATTGAGGGACACCAGAAGATGGAAGGCCCTCCCATGGTCATGGATTGGAAGAATATTGTGAAAATGACTATCCTGCCAAAAGCCATTTATAGATTCAACGCAATGCCAGTCAAAATCCCCGTGACATTCTTCACAGAATTAGGGGGAAAAATCCTAAAATTCACATGGCAGCACAAAAGACCCCAGATAGCCAAAGCAACCCAGAGCACAAAGAGCAGTACTAGGGGGATTACTATACCAGATCTCAAAGTATACTATAGAGCTACAGTCATAAAAACAGTATGATGCTGGCACAAAAATAGACACATAGTTCAATGGATCATTGAAGACCCAAACCTGAGTACAAGCAGTTTCAACCACCTGATATTTGACAAAGGGACCAAGAACATACAATGGAGGAAAGACAGCATCTTCAGCAAATAGTGCTGGCCAAACTGGATCTCCACCTGTAGAAGAATGAAACTAGACCCTTATCTTTCACCTTGCACAAATGTCAACTCCAAATAGATCAAAGACCTCAACGTTAAACCTGAAACTTTGAAACTGTTAGAAGAAAACATTGGCAGTACCCTACAAGATATAGGTGTAGGAAAGGACTTTCTAAGTGGAACATCAATTGCTCAGGAATTAAGGTGAAGAATCAAAAGTGGGACCTCATCAAACTAAAAAGCTTCCGAAAATTGAAAGAAAAAGCAAGGAAGTGAAAAGAAAATACACACAGTGAGGGAAAATCTTTACCAGTGACAAATGTGACAGAATATATAAAGACCTCAAAAAACAAAGAATCAAGAAAGCAAGTGACCCAATTAAAAGAGGGACTAAGGATCTAAACAGAGACTTCTCCAAAGAAGAAATAAAGATGGCTAAGAAACATATTAAAACGTGGTCAACATCGTTAGTAATTAGGGCAATGCAAATTAAAACCACTTACCTCAGTTAGACTGGCTAAGATCAAGAGAACAAATGATACCAAATGCTGGAGAAGATGCAGAGAAAGGGGAACACTCATTCACTGCTGGTGGGAATTCAAACTACTGCAACCCCTATGGAAAGCAGTGTGAAGAACTCTTAAAAGTCTAAAAATGAACCTACAATTTGATACTGTTATACCACTCCTTGTCATATACCCAAAGGACTCATCCTATTGCAAAGGCGCCATGTTTTCTGCTGCTCTTTTCACAATAGCTAAGAGATGGAAGCAACCTAAATGTCCCTCTAATGATGAGTGGATAATGAAAATGTGGTACATTTACACAATGGAGTTCTTCTCAACAGTAAAGAAAGATTAAAGCAAGAAATTAGCAGGTAAATTATGGCCAGAAACTGTTAAACTAAGTGAAGTAACACAGACTCAAAAAAAAATGAAGAACATTTTTTTATCCCTCATATGTGATCTTAGGATCAAATCCTTATATGTGAGCATATCTCCTGATGTAACTGCAGGAACCAGGATAATGAAAAGGAACCAGGGTGGTAAAGGGAAAGAAGGACCCTGAGAGAGAAGAGCAGTAGGAAAAAGGTGCTACTAAGGGAAAAATGGATAAAATGGGTCTATTTAAATGTGAGGGGGAGGGAGGGTTATACAAAGAACTTTGGGGATGAAGGGAAAGAAGGAGCTCAAGAGATGTGGGACCATAGGAAATTGGTATTATCAAGAGAGAAATGAGGAAATGGGAACACTTTAAGTGGGAAAGTCATGGTAGAAGGGTTTGACAGGGAGAGAGAGAGAGGAGAGATAAATAATAGCTAGTATAAAAAACTAGAGAAAATCATATTAATCCCACAACCTAATGACAAATTACACAAACAATATCTCTAAATGAGTCCATGTATATACCTAAAGGCTACATAACAAGAAACAGTGACAGACAGGAGAAACCTTCCTTTGAGTTGTTGGCCAGGGTAGTCCAAAAGACTCCCAAAATTATAGACTAGTGCCACAGCCCTTGGTTACCTTCTAGAACTTGAAGGTAAGACCCTACTGCTGAAGACAGAACATACTTTGGTCACAAGATTTGGAGCAATGGAGCTGGAACTGACCTCGAAACCACTTCCCCTGAAGGCTATCATAACATTGGAAAGCACTATGCCAGGTGCTAAGGGAGAACATCAATTGATGGTCCAACATCAGCTCAAGACCAAATAATCACATACATGACCTGCACGGCATATGACATTGGTTCAGTAGTGGCACTTTTATCTTGGGGGTAATCAACAGCTATCTAATTGGACTAAAATCCCACTCAATGGGAGGAAACTCATGTGTGGTACTATAAACAAAGCCAAATACACATAGCTGGAGAGAGGTCATAGATCTTAGAGAAAACTCCCAAACTGTCACATCCCTAGACTAATGTAATTTCTTACCATGTGCAAAATATGTATCCTCATATTTACAAATATCCCAGTCACCACTCATCAAAGAATCTTCTTTTGCACCAGAGACTATTACAGAGTATGACAACTGGTCACACACAGATATTCTCTGTGAATTGCCCAAGTCTAAGTGGCACATATACAATGCACTCTTACATCTATGGCTCATGGAACATAGAACAGGGTTAAGGAAGACAATAATGAGCATCTCAGTTTTCATTAATGAAGCCCCTTGTTCAACAGAGGGCCAGAAATGCAAAAGTTCACAAATGGCCAAAGTGTAGAGACTAGGAATTTACAAAATGCTGGTCCTTGGACAGGACTTCTATATTCACCCAAGCAGAGCTCAGGGACCGTTGCGGAAGAGGGGACAGAAAGATTGTAGGAGCCAGAGAAGAGGTGCATGACCATATGGAAACAGAGTCCTACAAACTCCTGGGACTGAAGCTCATATGAAACTATAGCAATGGTGTCAACATGCACAGGACCCATGCAAACTCAAACAGACAGAAACCCAGTATAGAACTGGAGAAATGAACAGCTGACCCTAATCCTAGCTGAAGAACTATTAGCAACTGCTTATTGCTTGGTGAGGAAGAGCTCATCTTCCTCAAGTGAGAGACTCTAGATAGGCTGACTAGACCTCAGTGAATGAACTTGCACTGAGGGACGTCAGGGGACACTAGCTTGACACAATAGGCCTAAGACAAATGACAGAATGTATGAATTCCAGTGGGGATGGCGCTGTGGATGGGTGCCAGTGGGCAAGGGGTATAAAGATGATTAAGACTGATTTGGATATTCTGTATGATATACACAAATATCCAATAATTATTTTTTCAAAATGCAGGCTCCTTCTTCCACAGCTTTCACACTATTGAGAGTGCAAGAACATGATCTCACTTTGCCAATCAGATACAACAACACACTTGTATGTTGCTAGCTAGGCCACAGGGTATAGAGAACTGTGGGTAATTCTCTGGTAGGGCGGGGCAGGATGCCACTGGTGCTGTAGTCACATCCTCATCCAGTGCTGGTGATGTTGACAGTACAAGCTGATATACTGACTGCCTAGATCTGTCACAACATTGGTGTCTCAAGAAGGCCACACTGGTGAGGGTACTAGTTATCTTTCTCATTGCTGTGACAAAACTCCTGACAAAAGCATTTTAAGGAAGGAAGGTTTTATTTGGACTCACAGTTTGAAAGCACAGTCCATCAAGGTGCAGAAGTCATGGTGACAGGAGCCTCAATGAGGGTCCTGTCACAGTCAGAAAGCGAAGAGGAATGGAAGCTGGTGCTCGGCTGTCTTTCTCTTTATTCAGCCTAGGATCCTAGCCCATGGAATGGTGCTGCCACATCCAGTGTGTGTCTTCACTCCTCAGTTAAACTTTTCTGGAAATGCCCTCATGCATATACCCAGAGGAGGGTTTCCATGGTGATTCTGAATCCAGTCAAGTTGACAATGAAGATTACCCACCACAGTGGGTTGCTTTAGGTATTGCTCTTGGCTGCATGGTCTGTCAATACCTGTTTCATCTTTTTATCTCAAATTCTTAGGTCAATGTGATAAATACTTTTGTCTTAAATAACCAAAATCACTTTTTCTTGATTACAGTGAAGATCCACAGCAATGTGTTTTATATAAAATATGAATTTTTGGTTTGCATAACCATGTTAAAGATCTCTTTAAAATGCTTCCGAATATTATTTAATATAGAAAGCACATTTTCTCCCCAGAAAATGTCATCTAAATTTCTTTAGAAAAATATGTATGTGCATAATGTAGGTCCTGAGATACAAGTTGTGATAAAAAAAAAATCTATGGTTGCTTACAAAGTCCCTTACCTTATTTAGAGAGGCAAGCCCCCAAACTGCAATTTAGATAATGTTCTAGGTGTTGTTTTCAGCAATACAGGCTGGTGGTTTTACTAAATCGCATGAACATTGGATTAGAACCCAAGAGAAGCCGCATTTGTACTTTCAACCATGATTAAGACACAATAAGTAGAGAAGAAATGCTCACCTGCTTTTTCATTCATTCATTCATTCATTCATTCATTTTTTTCTTGCTTACTTGCTTTTTGGTGTATTTTTATTTTATGTGTATGAATGTTTCACCTTCATATATGTAGGTGCATCACCTGCGTGCAATGCTTGCAGAGACCAGAAGAGGACATTGGATCCCCCTGAAACCGGAGTACCAGATGGTTGTTAGCCACCATGTGAATGCTGGGAACCAAACCTGTGTCCTCTACAAGAGCAGCCACTGTTCTTAACCACTGACTCATTGCTCCAGTCCCTATTTTTTCTTTCTTAACAATGTAACATTCAAACATAATTTTAAAGTTATTCTTCAAGGGAAGATGGTAGTTCTAGAAATTAGCCTATTCCTATGGAAAAAGAGTTTTGTAATGTGAGACTTAGAATTTCTTTACCTATTTATCTCCAGTACTAGTTGTTAAGATAAAGTCTTTGATTAAAAGAACACAGATTTAAATAGAAATCAAAGACAGCTGATACCTTCATCAAAACTAGAAATCTTCCAGAATTATTGTGCATGGTTATTTTAAAAGACTTTATTCCTCATATCCCTACTCCTTATGTTCCAAAATTCCTCTGCCCCATTTTATGAGGAACTTCCTAGCTGAAGATGAACTTCCCTGGTTCACATTCCCATTGGTCCTTTCCAGTTTATTCAAAATCCTCTTTGCTGTTCAGCTAGAGAATGAAATTACTTAGGGAGTTTGTATATGTAATTAATTACTAATCAAGGAAGTCTTTGAAGTTAGGGGTCTTTAACATGTTTGAAAGAACTAGAAAATTGTAAGGCATTGAGGAAATTCAACTGTGGAGAGAGGAGGCACACACAGCAACATGAGAATGACCCAAGTTAATGTCTCACCAGCCTGGGCTGCCATGCATTGTGCCAGAATGAGAGGTTGTGATCCCCAACTCTCCCTGATTTTTTATTTCAGCAACCAAGTAAAAATTAACACAATTATGTCAGGGTCTTCATCCTTACTCAAAAGAGAGACTATTTAGGGACTGTGAGATTCCCAACTACTATTTCAAAAGAAAGTAATGTATTAATGGGTTTTTGGATGAAAACTGTACCAAAGCAGAGATGGGTGATGTAACCAATTAATGGAATGTTAGGCTCATTCATATGAGAAAAGCTATGTCTTCTTCACATTAGACTGCTGTTTAAGGAGTAGCTGTTGAAAAATCCATTGACTTGATGAGGATCCAGGCAATAGGGCTTCATGACTCAGTAAATCACCAGCATCCCCAATTCAACCCATCCGTAACTTCAGCAGCTTCAGTCAGTTCAGCTTAAACATGACAAAAGTGGTGATTTAATGCATTTCTTGAGCTTCCTTGCATGTCTAATTTGAGGAGAACTTTGCCATATAGAGATGGACACAGTAGGTCCAGTGTCCTGGAACACGTGGGGGTTAAAACACAGGCTCTAGTGGGCCTGATTTAAATCCTAGTATAATCATGTCAATTTAGTCAAGTTGGTCTGTTTCAAACTTAAGTCTTGATTTAAGAAAAAAAGATTAACTGTAACTAATCCAGATTAAAAAGTAATCACTGAAAATGTCAGAATATCCTAGCACTCCCCTGCCTGGCCTGCAATCAACTATTGCCCTTAATGCTCTGCTTTTCCCTTCAAAGTCCCAGTAACATGAAATTTCCACCACAATGGCTGTAGGGTAGCAACTTCCCTCACCAGATCAATCATTTATTTTGTTACTGATATTCGGACTTTTCCCAAATAATGCACAGCTTGCTGTAATTCAAATTAACAGGCTAGTGGTGTCCCTCTTAAGGTTAACACGAAATATTTTATGAGTACTATTAATCTACATAAATAAATCATCATTCCCCTAATTAGTAAAGATTATGACTTTTGTTCCTTGCTTCCTTGAAAGACTACCAACCCATGTACATAGCTTTCAGTTTTCAGACTGCTACAATTTGACAATATTTTATTTTCTTTGGTACATGGCCTGAGTAAATTCTGACTTTTTTAGGGTCAGAGACTAGCACTCTTTTCCACTAACAGTCTAAACTGTCCCTAAAAATCCCCAGGGGACTGGTTAGGGCTGTCATGTCATCCTCTCTCCTCTCACATGAGCTAGTTAGGGAAATAGCTCTGTTTTGAAAGGCTGTAGTTCTACCCCCACATGGAAGGATCATTCCATCTTACATATTAGTGTGCTTTAATTACAAACACAGCTGATCTTCTACTTCAGGAGGATGACCTTTGGCTGCAGCAGGATGATTTATATAGCACAAGCCCCTCCAATGCCATAGCAATCGTGGGTGAGCACAAGATGAGCAACTGAAATAATGGTACCTCTGATGGTGCCACACTTTCCTTTTCTTTTTAAAAAATATTTTTTATTAACTTTATTTTATGTGTCTGAGTATATTGTCCACATGTATGCAAGTGCACCTGTGTCGTGCAATGCCTGTGAGGTCAGAAGAAGGTATCAGATCCCCTGGAACTACAGTTACAGACAATTGTTGGCTGCCATGTGGGTGCTGGGAATCAAACCTGGGTCCTCTGCAGGAGCAGCCAGTGATCTTAACCACTGAGTTATCTCTCCAGTTCCAGCTGTAAGCATTTTATAAGAATATATTATTACAGTTTTGTTAGAGTTTAGAATGCCAATAAAAGAAGCATGGTAGAATGCTGGGGATGGCTACAGTTTCAGTAACAAATAGCCCCAAGTCTCTGTCACCCTCCCCTCTTTCCTCCAGCTCACTGACTTCTTAAGAAGTCAGTTTTCCCTTTCTAATACGAATGTTAGCATAAAATGTAGAGAGCCCTGAATTTGGCGTAGTTTTTAGCCTAGTAGTATAATCCTGAGAACTTTTCACCTGAATATTGAATAGAAATCTTTTATATGTGTAATTGTAGTTTAACCTCTTCACTCTTGATGAATACTAGACTTGTTCCTTATTTTTTGTTCTTTTCAGCAATGCTCTAAAGAAGAAAGTTAGATCTATTTGATTTTGTAGGTGTATCAGTTTAGCTGCCAGGTAAAGTACCAAGAGCGTAGGTATTAGGTTAAAGAGTGAATGCTCTTGCAACCGGACAAATGCTGCCAAACTTCTTCACAAATAGACAATACAATTTCTTATTTTAAAGTCACAGAATGACTTTGTCTATAATTTTGCCATCAGAATATAAGGTCAACTTTGGATTTTTGACAATATAGTAAACAAGAAATGATATTTTTACTTCATTCTTGGTACTGTGTGGATGTAGAGACTTGTGCATCTTATGAAAAATTTTTAAAATTTATGACAGAATATCACTAAGCTGTTCAGACTGGGCTTGAACACCTTGCATTTTCTCTGTAGCTCAGGCAGGGCTTGAATTTGTGATTCTCATGTCTCAGTCTCCCACATAGCTGAGATTATAGAGAATTGTAAATTGGAGTTACACTAAAATGTTATTTCTCCGCTGGGAGTGATCGCATATACCTAGATTCTTTGCTCAGACTGGCAGAAGTCAGGCCATAATCCACCCTGCAAACCATACACAATAGCTAATGTATTTTAATAGAATTAATACCAATTATAAAAGAAGCCTCTCTAAAAGGAGGAATGAATTGTCTTGTGTCCTGTCAGCTTTTCCAACACAACAGCTTTGATAGATTGGACGGGGGGGTCTAATACTACTGAGCAACATGGGAGTCTTTGGAGCATTTTGTTATATATCAGGTTTACTAAGTAATTCAGAGTTCATCCACCTTAGCTGCATCTTTGTAAATTCTATTGTTACAGTTTCTTCCGTTCCATATTTTCATGTAGATTTATCCTTTTAAGTTTTATATTTAATCCCCTACTGTTGTTTCAATGGAGTTCCTGTTGGGAGCAAAGACAAATACATGTGCCCTTGCCCCTTCCTTAACTAGAAAACTTTCTATAGTATTGAAACTCTCATTTGACTCCTCTTTCTCCTTGAGTAATTTGAATATCCCCTGGGGCATTCTTTTTATTTTTTTTTATACAACCAGAGTTGATCTATGGCAAAGCACCATCAGTTCTCAGCAGGTAATTATTTTAATTAACTCGAACACAGCAACACACAGGCAAAACAGAAGGGACTCTTGCAAGAAGACATGGATGGGGAATCTTCCATCAGAGTATGTTGTGCTGACTAAACTCTTTGGATCTGAAACTGGGTGCAAGTTTTTCTACTTAGTACTTATCTATTTTAATCCATTTATTGTCAATATAAGCTACTTGCTTAGATTTGAAATAAGATTAACCCCTATCCAGAGGAAAAACAGAACCAGGCAACAGCAAATTGCTGTCATTTTATGTCAAGAACAGTAAATCTCATTTCACTGATATGTGAAACACTGTGATAAATTCTCAGTATGACCACTCCTTGCTTCCCAGAACACATGTAAACATTGCATTTCAAGATTTGCTTTCGATGCACAAGAAGTTGATCATGAATCAGTTCTTTTCCTTTCCTCAGAATCATTGGATTGATGCTTTTCCCATACAGAAGCCCTGTGTTCATTCACTGTGATATGCTGAACATTGGTCTCAATGTAAGCGGGAGAACAAAATCAATCAGGTCTGGAGCAGTCTTTTTATTTTGTTTGTTTATTCATTCATTTTATTTATTTATTTGTTTATTTATTTATTTATTTATTTATTGAGACAAGGTTCCACTATACAGCCCCTTGCTGGGCTGGCACTTGCTATGCAGATCAGGCTGGCTTTGATCTCACAGAGATCTCTGCCTCTGCCTTCCCAGTGCTGAGATTAAAGGTATGTGCCACCACGCTGGGCTTTCTGGAGTAGTCCTACATGAATGAAAGGTGGACCACCATATTTTTATTTTGCCGCTCAGTCCCCAAATAATACTGAGTGATGCTGATTAAATATTCTAGTTGTCAAAGATGAAAATTGTTATGTTGAATCTTGAATGAAACACTAAAATCACCACTATTTTATCCATCTGCCCTTCCCTTTTCTTTTCCTCCCATAATCCTTTGAAGGAGTTATACTTGATAGAGAAAAAAACCTTAAGTACAAAAATAGGAAATAAAGATAAATTTACAGTCCGTCACCTACTTCTTGATCCTGTCTGAGTCCCTTTATCATGTTATTAAAGATATTCTGTATCCTCTGTGTAGTTACTGACATTTTAATTTTATGCAAGTGTTTGTATATCACATACCCTTTTTGAATTCTTTTCACATAATAATATACATGAAATTTCATAGTTAGGAATATCCATGCTCTTTAATGCTTGACTGCTGATTTATGGTGGCCAGAACATATAGCATACACCCTCTGGATGAAAGCTTGGGCAGCTTCTACTGTGTTGCTGCAAGCAGTGCAGTGTATGCCATGGCACATCATTTTTCATACAGAAATAGCAAATGTCTATGGAATTAATTCTCAGATGTACAGTTTCTGGAACATGATGCACATATACTAAATGTTTTAGAAGACATTTCCAGTCACACTGGCAATGAGAGGATTCTCTACATTTCCTGGCTTCATGTGTATTGTCAGATTTTGACATCTTACCACCGTGATTATAAGACAGAATCTCACTTTATTTTATATTTTCTTATAAAGTTCAGCATTTCTATGTGTTCAATTATTATTTACATTTGACTTTCTATGGTTTGTCTTCTCACATCCTGTACCTGTTTTCTGTTGGGTAGTTAATTTGAACAAGGTTATATTTGTGGCATTAATTATTGTTATACATTTCTGTTTTATTTTCCTAACTTTGTTTTTGAAGTAATTTTTGTAAAATTTTTATTTTAAGGAAGTCAAAAATTGCCTTTGATAGTTTTCTTTTTTTTAAATGTTTATTTATTATTTTTATTTCTGTGTATGCGTGTATTGCCTGCATGTAGGTAAGTGCACCTGTGTCATGCAATGCCCATGAAGGACAGAAGAGGCTGTCGGATCCCCTGGGACTGGAGTTATCGACAATTGTTAGCTGCTATGTGGGACCCAGGTCTTCTGCAAGAACAACCAGTGTTCTTAACTGCTGAGCCATCTCTCCAGCCTGATAGTTTTCTTTTTTGGTTGCTGAGTGTATATTTTGAGGAGAGAAAGAGTGGAAAAAATAGAAAAATATCTCCCACAATTTTTAAAGAAAAATATTTTTATGTGTATGAGTGCTTTCCTTGTGTGTATGTAAGTGTGTGTATGTAAGTGCATTCATGTTGTGCAGTGCCCATGGAGTCCAGAAGAGGAACTCAGATCCCCTGGAACTGGAGTTACAGATGGCTGTTAGCCACCATGTGGATGCTGGGACTGAACCCGGCTCCTCTGCAAGAGCTCGTAACTGCTGAGCCATCTCTCCAGCCCCTCCCATAGTCTTTTGAGTACTTTCATCTGCTTTGTAGTCCATGTTTTAAAAATGCTGTACTAAAGATATATATATTTTGGTCTTTTTGAGACAGAGTCTTCCTGTAGCCCCAGTTGGCCTGGAACTCACTGTGTAGACCAGGCAGGCCTTGAACTCACAGAGATCCACTTGCCTCTGCCTCCCAAGTGCTGGGACTACAGGTGTGCACCACCACACCCAGCTTAAGATATTCTTTTTTTTTTTTTTAAAAAAAAGAAACCATTTAAAAAATGTTTTATTTATTATTTTTATTTTATGTGTATGAGTATATTGCTTACATGTAGATAGGTGCACCCACATTGTGAAGTGCCCACAGAGATCAAAAAAGGGCATCAGATCTCCTGGAACTGGAGTCATGGACTGCCATGTGGGTGCAGGAAACTGAACCTGGGTCCTCTGCAAGTGTAGACAGTGCTCTTAACTGCTGAACCATCGCTCTATCCCCAAGAGATTCTATTTTAAAATGTGACATGTAATTCCAACTATCAAAATACTGATAGTTTACTTTAGAATGCTTTGCATGATAATGCAATATTAAACTTAGTCTGAGTTATAATGCAGGTCAGTTAGCCTTATACCAGAAAGCTAATTCCCTGAGTTGCAATTGCAAGCTCTTCTGTTATTCCGATCTTCGCCTAGTTATCTCCTCTAAGAAAAAAGTGTTTGAAAATTGTTACCTATTGGCTTGCTGAAAATTAGAAATGGAACCTCACTAGTAAAAGATACATAGATGGATCAATAGTTTTAGAGACCCCATACAGTCATGCATGGGTTTGGACCCATTTATGCTATACTCTGCAAACTTAGTCTTGAATCCTTAAATGATTCTGGATCAAGACACTGGTTTGAAAGGTTGGATGGTGCTGATTATATAATAGTGTTGTTGGCACACATAACACACTCCTTCTTCAGGAGAATCATCAGGGCTGCCTCACAGGAAACTCCAGTGTACTACATACTTCAGTCCAGTATGCCAGTATGCAGTCTAGCACACAGACTTGCATCTGGGTCCTTGATTTGGACTTATAGAACAGGTTATGAATAAAATCCATCATTTTGTGCTTCTTCACATTGGTTATTTGAAACACATACATGTTGAGAGAGAGAGAGAGGGAGAGAGAGAGAGAGAGAGAGAGAGAGAGATTCCTTGGAAAATCGTTTCCTTTATAAATGAGAGAATATCTGACATGGTGTATTTTCTCAAAAGGTTTCAGTGACTATAACTGTATGCACAGACTGAGATATATATACCCCACTTGATATAGGTTAGTGTGCAACCACTTAATTCGTTACTAATGGTCACTTTCATAATCTCATCTGTTAAGTAAATCCGTATGTCCCCATTAATTTAAATGGCACTTATGGTAAATTCTCATATATATGGGTGTATTTCTGAATTCATTTGGTTTACTCTATCAAACTTTTAATTCGTGTAAGCTATTTTTAAAGAATTTTCTGGATTACTTCTTTTTTATATATTTTATTATTTTTATTTCATGTGTTTATGTATTGCCTGCATGCATGTGAGTGCACTATTTTGTTCAGTGCCCAAGAAGGTCAGAAGAGAGTGTCAGATTCCCCGGAACTGGAGTTACAGACACTTAGGGGCCATGTGGGTGTTGGGAATGGAACCCAGGTCCTCTGCAACAGTAGTCAGTGTCCTTAACTGCTGAGCCATCTCTCCAGCTTCCTGGATTGCTTCTTACAAATTTATTTTTTTCATATGAACTAAGAATCTCTCCTTATGATCAACATAAAAATCAACAGGCATTTTTTAATTAATTTATTTATTTATTATCTATCTATCTATCATCTATCTATCTATCTATCTATCTATCTCTTTCACCTATCTATCTATCATCATCATCTATCTATCATCTATCATCTATTCATCTATTTCTTTTTTAAAAAATATTTTTTCATTTTTAAAAATTTTCTGTGTATGAGTGTATTGCCTGCATGTATGTGAGTGCACCAGTGTCATGCAATGCTGTGGAGATCAGAAGAGGGCTTCAAATTCCCCTGGAACTGGAGTTAAGGATGGTTTGTAGCCACCATGTGGGTGCTGGGAATTGAACCTGGGTCCTCTGCAAGAGCAGTCAGTGCTCTTAACTGCTGAGCCAACTCTCCAGCCCCATATTCATCTATTTCTTATATAGTCCTTATCAGACACAGTCCTTACAGACATCCATCCATTCATTCATTCATTCATTCATTCATTCATTTTTTTAACAATCTAAGAAGATAGCTTTTATTATTTACCCAATTTTATAGAACATACTGAGTCACTGAAAGGTTTGTTTGTGTGTTCTTTAAAGTTGTTGGATTCTTTGATCATGTTTATATTGTTCTTCTAAGTTTTGTGTCTTAGGGTTCTTTTGGGTAGTTAGTTCTCATTGTAGTACACTTCTGTAGGACTGGTGGGTTTTTGTTGTGGACATATTACTTTATTTTTCATATTATTTGTGTTTTTGCATTGTGGCCTGGGCATATGGATTTCTTTTGTTGGGTGTGTGTTTGGTTTGAAATTCTAGCCTGCCTTTGTTTAGTTAAAGATTGTTTCTGTTTATACTGTTGATGTAGCTTGGTTGCTTTCTGATAAAGTATGAATAGTTAGTTGTTCCGTGCTTCAGGTTCTCACTTTTGAGTTTTTTATTGGTGGGACAGGGTGGTGCCAAGTTGGACAGTCAAGAGCTCTCCAGCTGGGCCAAGGGGCCTAGGCTCAATCCCAGACTATGGGGATCTGTAGTAGGGTTCAGGCAGGCTAGTCTGGGGCTCCTAGGAGGAATAAGAGGGGACCTAGGCCCTAGGAGGGGATGGGGACAGTGAGGGGAGGGTCTAACTATCTAAGCAGAGTAGATGTGAGCCCTGGAGCAGGGAGAATGGAGCTGATCCCAGAGCAGGGTATCAAGACCCAGTGGGCAGGATCTAGCTTATGAGGCTATTCCTGAGATCTCAGGTTGGAAAAACAAGGGTCTCACTTACCAGGCTAGTCTGGAGGTCTCTATTTTATATTCAGAATTATTTTCTCAGTTTTGTAGAAATTGAAATTTATGTGCTTATGTTTCTCTTTAGATCTCTTATAAACCTTTCATCTAAGTAAATCAAAATTTGGGGCAAGAGAGTTAACTTACTTGGTTCAGTGCTTACTTTACAAACAGAACCTGAGTTCGAGCCCCTGAACCTGCGTTAAAAGAAAGCCAAGCATGTTGGCACATGTTGTATCCTAACGCTGAAAAGGTACAGTCAGGCAGCTCCCTGGGGCTCACTGGCCTGCCAGACTCCTCTAGTTGGCAAGTTACATGTCAGCGAGAGACTCTGTCTCAAGAAAAGGTGGACAGAACCTGAGGAAAGACATCAGAGGTTGACCTCTGGCCTCCACATGAATGTGTGCCCACACATGCATCCACACATATGAACGTGTATACACACAAACATGCACAAAAAGAAATGCGATTTTAGTTTACTTATTAAAGATTTGCTCTCCAGTTTTTAAATGTTTCAAATTTTGTATTTGTGTAAAGGCAAAAAAAATGGAGGATTGCCAAATTATTCCAAGTTCTAGATTACAGCCTTTTACACTCTGCTTCTGATCAGAACATGAATAAAGGTTGTGCAGGGAGACTAAATCCTTCAAGGAAACGATAAAAAGAATACTGTTGAGCACTTTAATTATTTTGTCAATTTAGAAGCACTTAAGATTCTCTCTGTCAAATGAATGAACAAATACTGTACCTAGATTTAATGAACTAATAATTCAACTTCATTTATTTTCATCATGAACTGTTATTTGTTACTACTGGGAAGATTAAATCTTAGTGTAATTAATACATGTCAATAAGAATTCCACTTTGTCGTTATTTTTAAGTCTTTAAAGTGTTATGATGTTTCACCAAAGAAGATCACACAGACCCCCCCAAAATTGCCCAGTGAAAGCGTTTTATGTTTTCCTAGCTGGCCAGTAACTACACTGGGCAATCCATTTCCAAGTGCTGTCCTGAGCCGTCTCTAGGGTAAGATTTTATACAGAAAAACTACATCCAGGGGTGAAAAGTTTAAGTTCTCAAGCTTGGGAGTGAAAAGCCACCCAACAATTTCTATTCCGTAAAACAACAATTACTATTTTGCAAAAGCAAGTGGAGTGTTACCTATGGAAGCCAAAACTCTGCTGTTGGAGGGGTAGCCAGGTGCACGCTGACCTGTTCTCAAGCCCACACTTTACTGCAGTTGGGTCGAACCTCCTTTTTTAAATTTTAAATTTTTATTTATTATTTTTATTTTATGTGTATGAGTGTATGCCTGCACGTAGGTAGGTGCGCCCATGTCATGCAATGCCCATGGAGGTTGTAAGAGGACACAGATTCCCCTGGAACTGGAGTTACGTATTAGCCACCTGCGGGTGCTTGGTATCAAACCTGGGTCCTCTGCAAGAGCAGCCAGTGCTCTTAACCACTGAGCCGTCTCTCCAGCCCACCCCCTTTTTAAAACTCCTTAGTTGGGGCTTACTTGTAATGTGGCATAGCTATGGTCGCTCTTGAAGTGCCTCATCACAAAAGGGATGGTCATTTTTTCTTTGGATTTGAGAAATGTATGTCACTGTTACTGGTGACATATCTCTCATGAAACATATTTGACAAATCATTTTTATATCATTTTATTATATTTTATTAATGATAAAATTTCATCTCAAGAAACTAATATTTCTTATAATCCAACCATTTCCATGTAAGCATGAATAACGGTCTACCTAATAATCTATCACATATTTTTACACATATTTTACATATTTTTACATACTTACATAAAACGTTTGTGGTACTTTTTATATAGCCTAGATTGGCTTTGATCCTTCTGTCTCAGCCTTGCTAGTTAAAGGAGTTATAGGTATGTAACACTACACTGAGTTCATAAATTTGTCTAATGAAAAAGAGATTGTCTTAAGTATGTGACTCATTTTTCTAACTTCGTGTCTTTTCAGTGTCTCTTCATCAATCAATAAATATGTATCTATAATTAAATGTTATTTTTCTCTAAGGATAGATTATTAACAATGATGACTTGGCTTATGTGTTTTGATTTTCATATATTTTATTAAAGTTTTTGTTCACATATGTAGTTTTTGATACATACACCCACATTTTAGATTCCATTCTTAAATACATCCCCTGAAGGTATAAATTCATCAACACATTTTAGTTTTTGCTTATCCATACGTTTGACTAGGCAAATTCTAATAATTCCAAGAATTTTAAATTAAGTCTTGAGGGGTTGTTTTTGTTGTGGTGGTTTTCATGATTAATAAATGTTATATGACTGGTATTCCTGTTACTTACCCAATATCCATTTCTTAATTGAATGATCTCATCTTTGTTCAGTGTGTCCAGTGAAAAATTACTCAAATTCCCTTCCAGTTTTGCACCTAGGTAAAGTTCTAACTCTCCCCGGCATTGACTTATAAAAGCAGAAGCTCCTTTGCGGTTCACATCTTTTTGTGTGTGTGTGGAACTGAGGACTGAATCCAGAGCCTTATCATGCTAGACAAGTGCTCTACCACTGGGCTACACTTCCAGCCTCACAAGCTCTTTTGCAGAACAGTGCACCCCTGATTCTCAATGTAATTTCTGATTAGAGAAAGAAGTTAATCACATTTATATGCATCCAGTTATCACTCCATCTTACCTTTTGTACTAGAATCACTTGGTCCCTGTTGAGACTTAGCAGTGTCACAAACACACTTGATTACTGCTCCAGGCAGGTGCTATGAATGTGTAAATCTGGGGGAAAAAAAAAAAAAAAACTGTGATGAAGAAAGGAAGAGTCTAAGGCATCTGTGCTCAATTTTTAAAGATCTAGTTTTAGCTCATAAATAAAAGGAAGTTTATGAGCTTTATTCATTTATAGCCCACTAATTTACAAATATATTTTCCTTCATGCTAAGCATTGTGCAAGATGTTGTGGTTATCCTAAACAGCCTAATGCCACTGTCCTTAAGAAGATTTTAATGGATTTTGGGTAGTGGGATGAGTAGTCTTGAGTTGTGTGCAGCAACACAAAATAGTATGCAATTATTTCTAGGATATCCCGTGTGTTCTATTTTTTTTTCAAATGCATGAGAATAAATATTGATAAGAACAGGGAAAGTTCATGAGAGAGAGATAGCCCTCCATCTTGAGTATGGAGAGTTTAGATTGAAAGCAATGTGAAGAGCATTGGGGAATCACAAAAGGAGCCTAGAACAGAAACACCAGAATAGGAACATGCCGAGAGCATTTACAAGCCATGGTAGTACTTGGCCTCAAAGAGAAAAATAAGCACTGGGAAGAATTATAGAAATTAGGGTAGGAGCAGGTTACAGAGGACTTTGGAAACAAGGATTTTAGGATTTCAGACTGCAGGGAAAATAATCAAACAAAACTACGAAAGTAAAAGAAAACATTGAGGATAAAAAATGTGACATAAAAGAAATAAACTTAATAAGAAAGGTAACCAGCAAGTTTAGGAAGGAAACAGTGTTAGAGCTGGAGAAATGCTCAGAGGTTAAGAGCACTTGCTCCTCTTGCAAAGGACCCAGGTTCATTTTCCAGTGCCCACGTAACAGCTAATGGTCATCTGTATTTCTAGTTCCAGGGGATCCTATGCCTTCTTCAGGCCTCCATGGGCAACAGGTGTGCACATGGTGCACTTACATACATGCAGGCCAAACACTTATACATATAAAATTAAAATATTTTTAAAACTAAAAAGAAGAAAATGGGACTGGAGAAATGGCTCAGTGATTAAAAGCACTAGCTGCTTTTGCAGAGGATTCGGGTTCAGTTCCCAGCACCCACATGGTGGCTGACAACTGACCTTAACTCCAGTTCCAAGGATCCAATGACCCCTTCTGGCCACTTCAGGCACTGCAGGACTCTAGCCTCTGCTGGCACTGCAGGCACATGGGTGCACTTACATACACATAAAAGTAAATAAATAAATAAATAAATAAATAAATTTAAAGACAAAAACATTTAAATCTTTGAATAAAGAGACAAAGGAAGACACAAGGAGCTGGAAAGACCTCCTGTGCTCATGGATTGGTAGAATTAATATTGAGCCTATTTAACTGGGAAGGGAGGAGAGAGAGTTATATAAGGAACCATTGAGGTAAAGGGGTAGAAGGAGCTTGAGAGAGGGGGATAATAGGAGACAGGTGTTATTAAGGGGAAAATGGGGGTAGTTTAAATGAGGAGGAGGAAGGAGGGTTATACATGAAGAGAGAGAAGAGAGATAAATAACACTTAGATGGTATGAAAAATCAGAGGGAAATGCATTAGTTCAAAAGCCTACTGAAATACACACACACATGCACACACACACACACGCACGCACACACACACACGTATGCATGTGTATAGCTGAAGGCTATATAATATGAAACACAGTGCCAGACAGGAGAAACCTCCCTTCAAGTTGTTGGTCAAGGTAGTCCAAGGTCCAAGAGACTTCAAAAATGACACAAGCTACTGCCACAGCCCTGAATTGCCTCCCAGAACTTGAAGATAAGACCCTATTGCTGAAGATATGACATATTTTGACACAGGACTTGGAGCAATGGAGCTAGAACTGACCTTGGAATCCTCCCTGAACTAGCTCTCAGGGTTTCAGAGAAGACTATGGAAGCTGCTAAGGGAGAAAAACAAACAGTGGTCCAACCCAGCTGTAAAACCCAATAACCACAACAATGACTGGAGCACCAAACTATCTCTATTAGTGCAGTACTGGCACTTTTGTCTTGGGGGTAATCAACAGCTATCTAACTGGACTTAAGGACTACTGGATAGAAACTCATGGGTGGTATTGTAAACACAACCAAATATACATGACTGGAGGGGTCATAGATCTTAGAGAAAATGCTATTCTCTATCATATCTCTAGAAAAACTTAATTTCTTACTGTATGCTAAGTATGTATCTTTATACTTACAGGCAGGTAGGAACTTGCTTATACGAACTTTCAGCAATGGGGACAGCACACATAAGACCCATGCAAATGCAAACCAGATGAAAATCCAGAAAATAAGTGGGGAAATAGGTAAGAAGCCTCAACCTTAGCTGAGGAACTATTGACAACTGATCATTGCTGGATGAGGAAGAGTTGGTCTTCTTTACAGGAGTAATGCTAGATAGATTGACCAGGTTCCAGAGGATGAGCTCACACCAAGGGACATCTGAGGACACAACTTGATTCAATAGGCCTTAACATGTATGACAGAATGCATGAAATCTGGCAGAGGGGTGTGCAAATAGGGGGAGGTCTAAATATGACCAGGATGTATTGTATGAAATTCAGAAAATTTCATTAAAAATAGAAAAAATTAAAATAAAAGGATAAATTAACACCACTGCTCAAGTTTATCATTATTTAAGATACTAAAGTCATATCTAGAAAATGTATATTTTAATCTCACTTTCAGTTTTTATTGATGAGTCAAAGTAGGATTAAGAAACTCGGCTTCAGCCAGGTGTGGTGGCACATGCCTTTAATCCCAGCACTCGGGAGGCATAGGCAGGAGGATCTCTGTGAGTTTGAGGCCAGCCTGGTTTACATAGTGAATTCCAGGTCAGCTAAGGCTACAGAGAGACCCTATCTCAAAAAGACCAAAAAAAAAGATAAAATAAAATAAAAAGAAATTCAGCTTATTCTCTGACTGGGCTATGCAGACAAAACTTGATTTCTTTAGCTTGTGTTTGGTTCCCCCTACTTCCTCTTGCCCCTCAAGGCCAATGCAGAGAAAGCCTCCTCTGGAAGTTGTACCCCAACACAGTGGTTGGAGACAAGATCCTTCCTCTTCATTTACATCCCTAGTGTCCCTTCCATGCTTTGGCCAGTACTAGATAGAACAAAAATCCTGGGAAAAATCAGCTTTCCCCCTTATTTTTCTTGTTCTCCAGAAGTGGAAAGGCATGGGATTGCCTCCCTCTCTTCCTACTGTCTCATTCGTCTTAATGATGCTAAAGGAGATGGTCCTTACTAAAAGCAGATGAAAGGTTTTCAAGAATATTTTCCCAATATTATATCCTATTTTTAAATGGCACATACCAAAAATTGCCTGAAGGTAATGCCTGTTGCTGTTTTAGAGGTTTAGATTTCTTCACACCTTAGTTTGTGTTTTCTATTTACCATATTTTTCCCCTCTCCTGTTTTTTCTTTGTTGGCTTGTATTAGAATTAAGTTTTCATTATTTAAAATGTATTATTTTTATTTTATATGTATGTATGTGCACCATGTGTGTGCAGTACCCACGAAGGCCAGAAGTGGACACTGGATCCTTTGAATTGCAGTTATGAGCAGTCGTTAGCTACTATGTGGGTGCTGGGACCTGAACCCTGGTCTTCTGAAAGAGCAGCAAATGCTCTTAACCACTGAGATATTTCTCCAGGCCCAAGTTTTTCTTAACTTACCCTGTCTATTGATGTGCAATTTTTATGCTCTTTTTATAAATTGAATTTTAAAAGCATAAAATTAATTAATTTTATCTACTCAGCAATACATAACATTTTGAATCTAATCATTCCTCCTAGTCTTTTAAATTACCAGCTGATTTTAAGAGGACAGGCACGCACTTCCAAATTACTCAAGTCTATTTTTTGTATATTTTTTAGTGAATTTCTGTGTATTTCACACACAGCATCTTAATCATCTTTATATCCCCTTTCCCATTGGCACCCTCCCATACTCCCCCCAAACTGGATTTTATGCATTTTGTCATTTATGTTAAGGTCTGTTGAGTCAAGTTAGTGTCCCGTGACGTCCCTTGCTGCAAGTTCTTCCACTGGGGGTTAGTCAGCCTATCTAGAGTCACTCCTTTAAAGATCACCTCATCCTCATCCAGCAATAATCAACTATCAATAGTTCTTCAGGTAAGATTCGGACCTACTGCCCATTTCCACCAGTCTTGTAAACCAATGTTTGTTTAGAATTGCTAGTAATTACCCATTTATTCACTTATTACTGATTTATTTTCACAATGGGAAAGGTATCATTGTAGATTTGGTTACTTAATTTGCACATACACTGTAACAATTTAAACAATATGTATATACGAGAAATATGATTAGAGATTTCAGGTGAAATCTCATCACTCTGAGAAAAACAAATTAACATTTAAAAGAGCAATCTTTTTCTCATATTTTTGCTTATTCACATATACATATCTGCACAAATGTGAAGGCACTATATATATATATGTATATATATATATAAACTTATTTTTGAAATTCTAGACCTCTTTTTCAAACTGTGCCTATGTATAGGCACTTACAAACTGTGTATATGTGTGTTCATGTGAGCTCCTCCTCTCTTGTTCTTTTGTCCACTCTGCCACACACTCACCATAAGCAGGCATTGGTAGGAATACAACGATTTTCTTTGAAATTGCCCTATTTAATCTATGTCATAATTCTGGGTCTAGAGATTTTGCTCATCATCCGCTAATCTGTTCCTAAATGTTTAGCGAAGATTCTTGAGAATTAAATGGTACTTTTTCTATTTTTATTATTGATGTACATTTTTTCTGGGTGAGGAAGATTTGATCTTCCTAAAGTGAGGAAATCTAGATAGGCTGTCTAGACCTCAGTAGAAATGCAAGTAACATTTTTATATCACATCCTTTCTCACAAGATGTATTATGACATTTTATAAAAAGAAGTCAACCTTGAAACTTCCCAATGGACTATATAAACAGCTAACATCATTGGCAATGTAATGATGCTGTGGTGTTATAGCAAGGACTTATTCTTGTTGATTATTCCATTGGTTATGTGATCTTAAAGAAATTACTCATACTGTTAGACCCTCAGCTCATTTAATTATAAAATGATAACATAGTATTTCATTCAAGAGTATTTCTAAGCATGAAAAAAATCTGGGATGAAGTACATATTCCAGAAATATTGTCATTATTATTTATTCTAATGCATAAAATTGATAGAAAAAATATATATATTCAATCTATATAAATTCATGTATATGTATAAATACAATTACACACACACTTTGGAGCCAAAGTTGGAAATATAATACATATTACCATTCATATGCTATAACTTTACAATATTATTTTATAGCTAGTACTAGTATTTGAAAAAATATAAAAATATATTTGAAAAAAGTTAGAGATTGGGGCTGGAGAGATGGCTCAGAGGTTAAGAGCACTAGCTGCCCTTGCTGAGGACCTGAGTTTGGTTCCCACACCCACATGGTGGCTGACAATCATCAGTAACTCCAGTTCCAGGGGATCCAACACCCTCTTCTGACCTCCGCAGGCACTGCACATTGTGTGACACGGGTGTACCTACCTTCGTGCAAGCAATACTTTCATATACTAAAAATAAAAAGTTAGAGATTGATTGATATACAAAGACTGATTATGAGGCTTATTTAATAATAGAATTCTAATAGAATGTCTAAACAAAGCTATGAAAATAATTTAGAATATTACTGACAACTTGAAAAAGTTATGGCATGTTATCCATCATCTGTAATAACCACAAGCTTTGCCTCGGTTGCTCCAGCCCTACAGTAACTTTTTGTGTCTATAACGTCACTATTTCCCTTTAACTTACTGCTTGTCTGATGATTCTTGAAGTTCTTAAATTTTCTCTATTAAAATAATTCTGGTTTCTGTTCACATGACTAGGGCATGATCAATAGATTCATTGTGTATGTAGAGGTCAATCTTAGGAATCGTTCCCCAGGAACCATGCACCTTTTTTTTAGAGACTTGGCTAGGCTAGCTGGTTAGTAGGGTCAAGGGATCTGCCTGTCTCTACCTCCCCAGTGCTGATATTACAAGTGGAAACCATCACACAGCATTTTTTTTTTTTTAAACATGAGTTCCCAAACTTACGTCATCATGATTGGAAGGCAAGATCTTCGCTGACCAAGCCACAACCCAGAATCCCTATTTTTACACACCAACAGCATACACATTTTGTAAGCTTATCTAAATGATATCAGCAAAATATCCAAAGCAGGGGGGAAAGTCCCACATTGAAATGCAATTCTGAATTTTAGAAGTCAGGGAGAGAAGTTTACATTCGAAAGAATGTAAAATTTGAAACCTGAGACTAAATTTTTGTTGTTATATGAATTGTTGTTAAGGTGTGAGGGCCCCATTACTGATTTGCCATTAGCTGTTCTTCCTTTTAGACAAGCTCTACATGTTTCTACTGAAAACTTCTGGAAACTGCTCTCAGACACCTTTCTTTACTGAGCCTGCACCCCTCTCTTGCTGGGTTGTCACTCTCCATCTGATTTCTGGGTAAACTCTTCCAATGCTGCTCCCACATGAACTTGTGATGTGTAACATAAGGGCCTAAACTAATTCCGTTTTTCCCTAATAAGTAATTTTTATTTGATGAATTTCAGACATTCAAAACAGAAATTTTAAGTACACAAAAATCACTGACATTTTGAAAAGAGAAATTTGCTCTAATAGATGCCTATGCATTCAAGTACAATTTGTTACAGCACACTGCTAAAGAAAGAACTAGATGAGAGGCTTCCACCTACCTATTAATCCAAATAACATCTTCCTTTGTGAAATGCCCATTCTCTCTACCCATGTGCTCTTCCCATGGTGATATTATTAGATATCTTTTTTGTCACTGGAAACATTTTTCAGAAATTCCATAGTTAAGTTTTGGCAGAAATTATATTAGGAGACCTAAATATTTGTACATAAGAGTAATTTTCTTCTTAATCAAACTTTTTAAAATATGTTGGAGATTTTAATGTAATGTGTATACATGACTTATGTCAAATTCAAGCCTAATTAATTTGAAGCTTAGGTAGATAATATTAATTTTAGAAACATTATTATAGTATTATCTTTGTGTATGTACATGCGATATATAATGGGTTTGTATATAGGGTTGACTGTAGTTCTTTTATGCAGTGTATGTGCCAAACTAGCTGATCCACAGCTTCTGAGGATTCTCCTGTTTCCACCTCCCATCTCCAAATAGGAACACTGGTGTAAGAGAGGTGTATGCTCCTGTGTCTGGCTCAGGGAATTCAAACAGAGGTCTTCATGGCTTAACTCACTGAGCCATCTCCTCAGTCCCAAATTACAATTTTTAATATTATAAATATCCATGAATATGGACTTGTAGATTATTTACTCATTTGGTTAAGCAAGCACATGATGGATTACAAATTAAAGCAAACATGCTTTTTATTTTTATTAATTGATTAATTTTAATCTATACACAAGAACATTTAAATTGTACATAATAATGAAGCACCAGATAAAGTTTCCATGCATGCATACGATGTGTGATTTTTAAGTCAGGTCAAACATACACATGTCTTGAAATGTTTACCATTTCAAAAGCATTCAAAATCCTTTACTGTGTCTTTTTGAAATATCCACCATATCATTATTACCTAGAATCCCCCTACCATGCACTAGAACATAAGGATTCCTTACTCCTATCTAACTACAACTTAGTACCCATTGATCAACCTTTCCTCACCCCTCTGTCTCCCGTCCCCTCTACTCGCTGTTACCAGATAACCATTCTATGCTCACTTCTATAGATCTTCTTTAGATATTAATGAGATAATATAACACTTGTTTCTGTGTCCACTTTATTACACTCATTCCACGGAAACAGTGAGTTCTAGTTCCAGCCATGCTACTGAAAATGAAGTATTTCATTCATTTATAAGCTGGATAGTGTTCCATAGTATTCACATGGACCAATCTGGCCTCAAAGCCATGGTCATCCTGACTCAGCCTCCCAAGTACTGAAAATATAGGTACACATTTTCTTTATATGCTTGTCAGTTACAAGGAGAACTGGTGTTATTCTCTGCATTTTACTATTATGGCTGCACAATTTCACTTATCTAAACTTTCTAAACAATAGTGGGATATGGATGATACAACAGTGGTTGCCATGGCCTGGAGGGTGCTGGAAATAGGAAATTATTAAGTAGGTGTTAAGTTTCAGTTATATCATGTGAATTTTTTTTTCCTTCAACATTTATTGTCTGATCATAGTGCCTAAAGTAAACAATTTGGTATTGTGCAGTTTAAAGTTTGTTAAAAGGGCAGATCTTGGGAATGGAGAGTTGGCTCAGTGGTTAAGAGCACTGACTGCTCTTGCAGAGGACCTGGGTTTGATTCTTAGTACCCACGTGGCAGCTGACAACCATCCATAACCCTAGTTCCAGGGGATCCAATGCCCTATCCTGACCTCCATGGGTACTGCATGACATGGGTACACTTACACACATGCAGGCCATACATTCACACACATAAAAAAGAATAGATCTCACACTAAATGTTCTTAGCACACACAAAAGAAACAAAAAGAAACAAAGAGAAATAGGAAACTAAATAGTGGCAGTGTCTGTTACTTTGATTGTTCTGATGGTGTCATAGATATGTGCAGTTCTTTGTATAATAAACTAATTAATAAATAAATACAATTACCCCTCACTAGTCATTGTGATAACTCAAAATGGTTCCACATTTTCAATAAAATTCTCTTTGGAATGAAAATCTTATTGCAGCTCTTCCTCATCCACTTGTCAGGGAAAGACCAAAACAGCAGAGACTTCCCCTCATGATTTCACAGATTGGTTAATGATTTTTCTTTTTTTGGTTAATGATTTTTAATGTTGAGCTTCACCAAGTCATAAGTAGTGAGTCAATCAAAAGGAAATAAGTGAAAAATTGAGGTTCAGAGATGCAGTTATATTCTCATGTAATCTAACACATTACGTGTAAAAGGAGTTCATATGTAGTTGCAGTACATAGTTCATAAGCATCTTTCCATGCTGGCATTTTGCTAAGGCAGAGTTTTAAATAAAAACTGGATCATGTAATTCACAGTTCTATTTTCTGTAAAATTCAAGGCCTTTTTCTTACCGTTCCAGTAACTACTGTATATCCAAACCATAGCTGAGAATCACTACAATAAGTATGTGGGAATAAGTCCAGAGAAAAATAAGTGAAGCTGCATAAATTGGGAGGAGGACAGGGGCATAAATGGGGAAGTGGTTGATTATTTTAGAAACCCAAGGAGCAGTGAGTGACCTACGTCAGTCTTGTGCCTGACCACCTGTCAGACAAGTAGACCACTAGAGCAGTGAGGGCCTCCATACCCTCATCCCAGAACAGTGATTTAAGGGACCTGTGAACGCTGTTTCCTAAGACATTCACTACATTAGAAGTAGTTAATGAAGGATATCGATGAACTAAAAATTATACTTTCTTTCTTGAAAACTTCTGTTGAGTAAAGTCATGTTATATGTGTTATTACAGATTATTTTGGCATCTGATATAGGTTAGGGTATTTCTTTAAATGAGAAAATCCTTGAGGAACAGAAAGATTTGACCTTACAGTATGTCCTGGAATGGAGCTCTCTGCTTTCATCACAAACTCCTGAAAGAGAAATTAGTGTTGGTAACCTACTTTGTGACTGAGTTTCTAGTGGAAAAGAAATTGGGTCAGGAATACCCTGTGTTCATTTCAGACATGGCAGTTGGTTATACTTGTCTGTCTGCTTGCCTATGCTGTCTCCTCATTCTTAACAATTCTAGGGAGTGAATAAGCTTGTTTGCCAGATAAGACTCATTCTTTAAATGGCATATGAAAAACTTCTCTAGTGTTTACAAGTTGTTGAAAGTTAGAAACTTTATAGCATAGTTTTTAATCATTGTCTTATTTAATGCATTCAAGTATCTACTTACCTTGAAACTTGTGTATGTCATCATCACTGGGTGTTTTATTTTTGTCTGAACAGTGACTGGATTTGTACAATAGATAAACTGTACTTTATTTATGAGTGTTTTCTTCCAGTCCTTTTAAATGTCATTTTTACTTTATTATTTTAGGCATATTTCTTATAAATATCAGTGTTGAGCTTTTTTTTAACAGTAAAACGAATGATTTGGCCCATTCCTATTTAAATCAAGAATATATATATATATATATATATATATCCTGCCATATTACTTAACATTTACCATATATTTCACTTAATTATTTCTTGTTTCTCTTGATATGATCAAGTTATTCTTTTTTTTGTGAGTGTGTATGGTATATGTGGTATATGTGTATGGTATATGTATATGGTGATTGTGTGTGTGTGTGTGTGTGTGTGTGTGTGTGTGTGTTCTGAGGATCTGAACTCAGATCTTTATTCTTGCATGGCATGGACTTTGCCCATTCAGACATCTCCCCCAACTCCTTATTTTTCTCTTTTTACTTGAAGTCTATTTTCCCAGTCTGATCTTGAACTCCTGGGTTGAAGGGATGCTCACCTCTGCCTTTCTGGTAGCAAGGACTATGGAGGTACATCACTGTGCCCAGCTCAAATTACTCTTTAGTCTTTTTGTCTTTCTGTTTACTTGAAAATTCAACTTCATTAAAGTTTATACACTGTTGGGGTAAGTCAGCAGTGCCTGGAATGTAGAGCATGGCCTCCAGGCCGGGATACCTCCTAGTGAGGACCACAGGAAACTGGCTTGCGCCATTCTAAATACACTGTCTCTCACCCAACAACTCTTAAGCAAAACTATTAAGCCTCTAATCCTTTAATCCTTGTAGATTATGCAACCAGAGGACAGGACAAAGGCCAAGTAGCCTTAGAAGCCCCCTCCATCCCCCTACCTGTGAACCTGCCAGAAAACTAACCCCACCTCTTTGCCCCCAAAGCTTTCCTATATAAACCTCTGCTTCAACCATAATAAACGAGCTGTCCACTGACACAGTCTCCAGGGGTGTTTTCTTCCCATTTTACTCACTGCAGCCCCAGGCCTCCCTCCCCCCACCAGTCTCTCTCATTGCCCCCCGACCTTCCGCTGGGGACCAGTGCACAACGGTCTCGGCAGCAGAGTTCGGCAGAGGGCAGGCCCGCAATCCACTGCACTGTGGGTTACCTTGCCATTAGAAATTCAAGTTCTCATATATGGCATGAAAGCAAAATAGAAACAATTTCATTGTGAACATTGCTAGTGCCTATCTGATTCCCCTCTCTTTATTAAACAGAATATGGTTTCATGAGGGAGAGGAGAAGCCATGAAACTGTGTCTGCTCACACTTTTCTTCCAGCGAGTTGGTCATAGCCTGCCTAATGATAAACAGGGAAATATTTATTGGCTGGGGCTCTAGGAAAATGACGGTGTACTCTGTTCACCTGTGTCATTTGACCATTTTGTCTTTCTTGCCCATATATAT
>NW_008357993.1:1044095-1045084 GCF_000622305.1 Nannospalax galili | reverse complement strand
ATATATACAGGCCTGGAGATGGAGTAGCCATGTTCTAATCCTGGCAACAAAAGCCACAAGGGGACAGAGCAGAATGCAGAAGTGTAGGTGCTAGGAGGTACTTGGGAGCTGTCACCCAGAGCTGTGCTGGACTGACTGTCTTCAGGCTCCTGAAATGTGAGAAACACAGGACCCTGTGTAGTGTGGTTTCTCATTTGTGCAGTTGAACATAATCTTGACGGTTATGTGCCCATCTCCTCAGCCAACGCATGCCTAATCTCCAGCTCCCAGCCACTATCAGTGTGGATGAATGCCCAGTCCCTTATCCTTGCTATGAGTTCCATGATTAGGACTTCCTTCACCTCTCCTTCTTCCTCTTCATTCTCAACCAAACAGTTTTGATGAAAATTATTGTACTGCCACCTTAAACTGTTACTTTACCTGACTTCAGGAAGTGTATTGTATTTCAAATCCCTCTATTGTTATTTCAAGTCATGTTTTTGTCATACCTGTAGCTATTACAACTATTTTCTTTTGTTTTTGCCCTTTTATGTTAAGATTTTTGTTCTGATTCAATTTTTGGCTAAAGATCTTTTTTGGAGTATTCTTTCCAGATAAGATCTGTGCTGTGCTGCTTGTGAATTCTTGCTGATCAGCTCACGGTTCCTTTCTGCAGATGTTATTTAAATGCTGTCTCAGTTCCAAGACCACAGATAAGCAATCTGATGTCAGCCAGTTCTTTTTTCCTGTGTATCTTTCTGTTTTGAAGCTTTTGTTGTTTTTCTCTCTGAGACGACCATGGCACAAACGCAGGTGTTTTCTGTTACAAGTTGTGCTTGTACCACATCAGTTTCTTTTTTCATTTGCAGAATCAAATCCTTCTTGAATCTAGAGAATTTTTCTCTAGTATATAATTATTTATTATTTCTTTCTGTCTTCTGGATATACTATCATGTGATTATTCAAAAACCAAGTTATGTTTTCTAAATCACTTTCTCTTCCCTCAAGAT
>NW_008357993.1:1041320-1044034 GCF_000622305.1 Nannospalax galili | reverse complement strand
GCCCCATGTTTTGAAGTATCTCTACGCTTTGAGTTTCCATGGTGATATTTCAGTTCCCAGCAAGGCTTATTTTGACCTTCATCTATTGTATTACATATTTAAAAAAAAATTAAAAAGCCTTCATTTCATTTCCAGAAAGCACATTTTACTACTGAATATCCTTAGGGACTCTTATTATTTTCTTGTTTTCTTCTGTGGCCTGACTCCATCAGCGTGAGGAAATGCTTTTTACCAGGATTTTCTTCTTGTTCTTCCTTCATCTGGTGTTGATCCCTTGGGGCACTCGGCTTTTCTTGCCCTTAGGACTAAGGCGACCTAGTTGGGCACTGTGAATACAACATAACCAAAACACGGTGGGCACATGGTATTTTGTCTTCTTGGGAATTAGTGAAAGACAAGCATAGCTCCCTCCAAACAACATCTCTTTCCTTCCCATTTTTCAACTGCAAAAGCAGCATTGGGCTGATGGAATAGGAAGCTGACTTCTGTGAGCAACGATTTGTTTCTGTTCTAAGTAACTTATATAAATGTAAAAATTATAATTATCATTTAATCTAGATACCACTAACATCAATTTTACCAAGGAGAGTGAATAAACTTGTTTAAGCTTTCACTAGAAAGTAATGTGTCCAACATTTAAACGCAGGCAGTCTTTTTCCTGTGATGGTAGTTTTAAACAATATGCTATTCATCAACACGTATGAGTGACCAATAATTATTGAAGAGCTGAAGGGACCCACAGCTTCTCTGGGGTTAAATAAGCCTTTGGCCCCAAATCTCAAGGTTAAGGCCCTTCTCTGAGGCCCATCCATTTCCAACCATCAGGCTCTGTGAGCCAGAAAATAAAACATGTGGCATCCATCATTCCTTTCACTCACCCAGAGCACAGGCTTTACATATTTGCACATATAGAGTTGCTTCTCTATCCAATCAATCACCATCCAGCTCTGGATAAAGTTCTGAATAATGAGACAAGGGCATGAATTCATAAGATACAAACCTTTAAGTATAATCTTGATGGTGAAGACCATTGAGTTCCCAGTATCCAGCACATGTAAAAGAGCACAGTAGTAGCTCAATACATTTGAATGAATTATAGTAGACTTTGGGTATCTGAGAGTAACCACAACTAAGTGCTAAGACTCAAGATGCCATCCTCATACTATAACCACTCCAGCAATCTTCCTCTGAAGTTTGGAAAGCCATCTCTAGGTTGTTACTCCCTTAGGTGAGGTTAAGGAAAGTTTGTCTTTCATTTTTTCGATTATGAGTTTACAAGAATAAAAACAAGAACTGATTTCTTACAGAGAAATTACCTAGAACACTGCACCCATAAAAGAGCTCTAGAACATCATGTCAGCATGTGTGACGATGGTTAGGGAAAAAGAAGAGCAAGTTGAAGCTGATGAAAACAGAGCGTAGGATGACAACCATGCTACACAGAGAAGGAAATGTTGCTTAGCAACTGGAAGTTTCAGGAAGGAAAATTCTCAGTTCCAGTGGGGAAAAGTACAGAAGGCAGGTAAATATGTAACTGTAGCAAAGGCTTTTGAGATGATTGTTGTGATGAATAGTTTGCTTTGCAAATATGCTGCTGTTTTTCTTTTTCACTCACTGGAAATATGGCCCTGTCTCAAGCAATGAGTAACAAATGGACAAAATGAATGGACTGGCCAAACTTGGGCCCAATTTGTCTATCACAAGATGTATCTAGGAACCAAAAAGGAAACATCTTTGCTGCTTCACTGATGTTCTTATACTTTGTCTTTTGAGTTTCCTGATAATATATGGATATATTCTCGCTGTAAATGATTTAAAAAACACAGAGAGTCTAGAAAGACTCCTGATAGTTATAGATGGTGTTGAACTTAACATGTGTTTTTAAAGATGCACTGTTAGAAGCAAAATTGCTAGGCCAAAGGAATTTAATATTTAAAATGTATATCTCCTGATTGTCTTCCTCAAATATTTCATCAAAAAGACTATCTACTTGCTGTGAGTGGATGTGCCAGTTTCTCTATTATCTTACTCAAAGCTGACAGTTTATGCCATCTAGAATTGAAAAACCACACACACACACACACACACACACACACACACACACACATGCGCGCACACACACGTGCATGCATGTGCACATGATTGCTGCTAAGAAAATACCCTTTCTGTGTTTATTGACCATCTTGTTTCTCTTTTTGATAATTACCACCTGACATCCTTTACTCTTTTTAGTGTCAAGTTCTTTGCCTTTTCCTAAATTATTCCTAGTAGGTTTATACATACTGGTTATTAATATCTTGTTTGTTATATGTACTGCAAGAATTTATCTCTGCCACTATTTACCTTTTCTGTATTTTCTCCCAAGTTTGCAGAAAAATTTAAGTTTCTTAGGTGAAATCTCTTATTTACAATAACTTTCAGGGCTTCTGCATTGAGTTCACATTTAAGAAGACCTTTTCTAACCCACAGCTTTAAAAAGTAGTCTGCATTATGTTCTGACACATTCATCACTAATGTATAGTGATGCAAAACAAGCTGAAATTTGTTTTAATAAATTGTGAAGTATAGATATTTTTGCTGTTTTTAAAAATTGATAGCTGTTTTTCCTACAGTTTAATGATTATACATTATTCTCACTGTCTAGATCAAATTAATTATAAATTACAGACTCACATAGACTCGATTCTTTTATGTACTCTATTTGATTTTATAGA
>NW_008357993.1:1030941-1041305 GCF_000622305.1 Nannospalax galili | reverse complement strand
CCTACTTTATTTACCTATTTAAACTCTCTAAGTTTAATTACAAAGATCTCATAACATAGGCACACATCTAATTGAAAAATCCTTTGTAATTGGCATTCTATTACAGATTATTTTCCACTTCTGTGGTATCTTCTCATTCATAAGTAAGACAAGATTAAACTAATTAATATGTAAGTAAGCAGGTAGGTATATATATTCTTTATACATGTTAGTAGAGAGGTATAGAGCATACTTTTGAATTTTATTTTCTAAGTATTTTATACTTAAATGTGATCTATCTTCTCACTGGATATTTTTTGCAGAAAGAGAAACCCTGTTTTTCATATTTGTGCTTTCTTCCACAGCTTCAGACATTAGTATTGTTACAGTTGTGGCCGGCATCCTTTGTATACTTTTGTCTTCAATAAGAATGCTTGCCATATTTTACCATTAGCTATGATGTTTTCTGTAGATTGTACGTAAACATTCTTGATCAGATTGAGATTGTTTTGCTTTGGTCTCTGCTGGCTAGTTATTTTTGAATCATTAAAGAACATTAAATATAAACAAATGAATTTTCTCCTTATTTCATTTAAAATGTGTTTATTTTCAATAGCATAATCAGGTATTCTTGGAAAACCTCAGATTCTTTTTTCATTTTTTTTTTCTTTGACAGGATCTCCCTAGCTCTAACTCACCTGGTACTCATTATGTAGACCAGGCTGGCCTGCTCTCACAGAGACCTGCCTACTACTGCTCCCTGAGTGCTGGGATTAAAGGCGTGCACCACCTTCTTTCTTTTTTGTGTAACTGTATATTTCAGTGTTTTTCCCCCCTCTTCCTACCAAACATCAGAGAGGAATTTCACTGTACAACTGGTGTGAATAAAACAAAGGGCCATAACTGGCTATGGTCATTGCCACCATAGCTGCACCAGGAGAGGTTGGACAAACATCTATCCATTTCCCATTAAGCAAAAGGAAATAGATCAATATTAGCTTAGATATATGGTGGGTGAGCAGGGTCTCATAAACCAAAGACTGAAATTAGTATGGCAATATACAAATGTTGTCTAATATCATAAGTAGTTAGTGCAATCACACATTTGCACCAGTGTCATGTAATGCCCACAGAGGTCAGAAGAGGGCTTCGGATTCTCCTGGAACTGGAGTTAGGGAGGGTTCGTAGCCACCATGTGGGTGCTGGGAATCGAACCCGGGTCCTCTGCAAGAGCAGTCAGTGCTCTTAACCGCTGAGCCATTTCTCCAGCCCCACAATCAGACTTTTTAAGTTGCCTAAAGTTCTAAAATTGTTGCCTCTTTATCAGACATTATGTAAGTCACATCTGATTTTTTTTGTAAATGTCTAAAATAGAGATCAATTCTACTTGATTTTAGTGTACTCTAATTTTCTGCTAGCTTTGGTATATTAATATTTACTTTAGGTCTTTAATATTCTTGCTCAAATGATTCAATTACATATTTCTTGTATACTTTGTCTTTTGTTAATAGAGTCATTTTATTCTGATCAAATGATTTACAAAGCTTTTTCATATTTTTTCTGTTCTGAAATGGCTTATATATGTCTACTATAGAAAATACCAACTGCTTAAAGTTTGATAGGGTTCTTTGGTGAAATCACTTGGATCTAGGGTGTTTTTAAAGAGTATATTTTAATAGATTGCTCATTTCTTCACTAAGAATACTTCCATTCCATTTTCCTCCTTCTCAAATCAGTATTATAATACTTTTCTGTGAAGTGATACAGTTCATCTGATTTTCTAAGTTTCCAGCATAAAAGGAACCAATTTTAATAATTCCTGCCCTACTTAATATTATTCTAAATTATTTTCCATAATGGCACATATTCATATTTTCTGATTTTATTTTTATGAATTGGACAAACATCGGATCTAATGGATTTTTTGATAACTTTTGGTTTTATTGCTTGGGAGGGAAGATCCTGAGGAGATACAAGCCTCTAAAGGCCCTCAAGCAAGAGAGGTGGAAAGGCTGCAGTAGGGACCAGTGGGCCACTTCTCCCAGGCTTTGGAGAAATCTGGGCTTTCACAGTTCTATGCAACTGAGATGGTTTGTTCTACCCCAAGACTCAGCATCCCACACACCTTCCTGGGAAGGTCCTGATGCTGATGTAGCAGACGTCTCAAGATTAACTCAGTGTTTATCTGTAGCTATCTTTATAGATAAATCCTGTACCTGATTCAACTTTCTTCTGTCACTAGTTAGCAAGGAGGTCCATTTGGCTTGTGTACTTTGCCCTAAACTGGAATTAATTATCCTCAGACTTTTGTTTTCTTCTCCTAGTACCTCGGTTGCCCTCAGCAAAGCGGATTTAATTCCTTTGTTTGTTTTGAGCAATGTCTCACCTTATAACTCAGGCTGCTCTCAAACTCACAATCCTCTTGCCTCAGCCTCCTGACATCTAGGAATATGGGGATGTGCTGTCATGGCAGGCTCTGATTCCAGTTTTTATTATTGTGACTTTCTCCACACTCTTAGAACATTTCATGTCTTCCAACCACCAGTGATTTTTTTCTACTCTTACCCTATCTGCATGAACTGTCTGGAATTTTAACAATTTCTTTGTGCAGCATCCAGTTTCTTTCCTATACTGGCCCCAGGTTCACTCCAACCTCCGTGTACATTTCACACCATCTATTTCCTCTCCCCTTGAGTGTGGTCTATGCTTGAGGTTGATTTATAGAATACCGTGCAAGTGTTTCTGTATTTGCAAGGTGTTAACCTAGCCCAAGTGATACAGCAGTCTCCATTTCTTCTCTCTTCGAGCTCTTGTTCTTGAAACGTTCCTTTTTGGAACCTAGGCACCGTGCTGTGAAAAGCCCACTTACTGGTACCCTAGTTGAAACTGAACCCAGCCTCAGCTTCTATCTATGGGAATGAACCCAATTAAGTTCCCAGATGATTGTCACTGCAGCCGGCATCACTGACTCTGGAGAACTGCCCCACTGAGCCTAATCATGAGAGAGAATAGCTATTTTAGGTCACTAGGCTTTGGAGTAACTTGTTAAGCAACAAAATGTAGCTATAATATATTGCTACAACATTCCAGGAGCCTCCATACTCTATCAATGGCTGGATCTTTTTATTTTAATTTAAATTTTTTGAGAATTTCATGCATGAGTATTGTATTTACATAATCTCCAGCCTTTCCTCTCTCCTGTCCAACTCCTCCCAGGCCTCACCACACCTTCTCAAATTCTTGACCTCTTTGAAAATTATTATTGTTTTACACACACACACACACACACACACACACACACACACACCCTACTGAGTCCATTTAGTATTGCTCATATGTACATGTCTTTAGGGCTGACTACCTGGGATTGAATAACCTATCAGGGAACTTTTCCCCAGGGAAAACTGGTTCTTCTCTTTCAACAGCCATTGGTTGCCTGTAGCTTTTCGTCCGGGAGTGGGACTTTGTGACAATTTTTTTTCGTTTAATTTTTTGTTTGTTTGTTTTTGTCTTTTTAAGATAGGGTCTCCCTGTAGTCCCAGCTGGGGACTAGAACTTGCTATCTAGACCAGGCTGCTTCAGTCTTACAGAAATCTGCCTGCCTCTGGCTCCAGAGTGCTGGGATTAAAAACCTGACTCTTCTCTGATTCTTATTGTTTTACACACACACACACACACACACACACACACACACACACCCTACTGAGTCCATTTAGTATTGCTCATATGTACATGAGTTTAAGACTGACCATTTAGGATTGCATAATCTATCAGGGAGCTCATCTTTGAAGAAAACTAATTCTCCCTCTCTGAGAAGCCATTGATTGCCTATTCCTCCTTATCTGGGGTGTGAGACCTTGTAAACTTTTCCCCATACATTGATATGTCAACTTCTGTCACTATGCATGTCTTGTTGAAGCAAGAATATTGTTGAGATTTCATGAATGCAACTTCCCACTCACATCAAGAAGACACTATCAATAGGTGTCCTGGTTCTCCGGCTCTTATAATCTTTCTGTCCCACTTGAAAAAGCTACAGGGAAACATACTATTTCACAAGCTTACTTAAAAATACATATTGATATATATGGAACTATGCTGCACAGGATGAAAATGCCATCCCTGCCTCAACGGCCAGAGACTAGCTAACAAAAGCCCTAGTGTCACACATAGGAAGCCCCCCTTCAATTTGTTGTTCAGGGAATCCAAGAGATTCCCAAAGCAACATAGCCTATTTCCATTGCCCTTGGTTTTCTCCCAGAATTTGAAGTAAACTCTTGTTGCTGATGACAACACATACTTCAGTCACATGACTGACAGGAATCCCCCAGAAGGACCAGTTCTCATAGTATTGAAAGGTACTACGCAAGCTGCCAAGGGAGAAAAGCAATCCATAGTCCTATCCAGTTGCAAAGTCTATAAACCATAATAACGACTGGCCTGGCAAGATATCCCCAATGATGTAATAGTGACACATATTTTGAGAGTAACAAAAAGCTGTCTAATTAGATGTAAGACCCACTCAATAGGAGGAATTTATGCTAGAACTGTAAACCTAACACAATACCCATGGCTGGAGTGCTCATGGACTTTAGAGAAGAATTTATTGTCATTTTCTAAACCAATATAATTTCTGACTATATTCTAAATCTTATTCTGAAAACTACAGATAAATGTAGCTCTCACACCTCATCAAAGAAGCTTCTTCTTACAACAGATAGAGAAGATTACAGAGATGTATAGCTAGTCAAAATACAGAGAGTAAGTGACCATGGAGTGCCCAGCCCCAGTTGCATCTGAAATGCAACCTTTACAGTGACTGGATCTTCATTTGTTAGCCTACTGATAGGTGATATAGTTTCAAAGTTACATTTTAAAAATCTGCTTTGCATTAACTGTTCAAAATAAAGTTTCTAGGAAAGCATTTGTTGAGAAAGAGAAGACAATATGCATGCAAAAGCTGATTGTGCAACAACCAGGAGCAGTGCCTGTGAGAGCTGTAAGAGGAAGGACTGAGCAGGCGGAAGTTGTCCCTGAGGTCTCATTGACTCCTACAGGGAGCTCTGAGATAGGATGCACTGTAGAGTTGTGAGAAACTGAAGCAAGAGTCTTAAGACCAGTTCTTGGATGTGAACTGTTCCCAGAGAGAAGGTTAAATCCAAATAGGTCATCCTTGGCAACGTATCATTGTATCTCATAAACTGCCCTGGTTTATAAAGGTTCTATGAAATTTTGTTTTTAACCTTTTTTTCAAAATTCTGTTTGTCTTGTTTCCTCCTCCTTAACTTTGCTGCTTGAAAACTAAAAATACTTTCTGTTCTCTTATTTATCTTCGCATTTTTGAAATGTCTGTAACTTTCTGTTATCTCTTTTCTCTATACCTGATAGGCATTGTGTGTGCAGCCAGCTTTCAATACGGTTTCCATTCCTGACCTCTGTATTCTATCGCCTGTCACATTTCTAGATTATGTTATACACACTAAGTTTATGTCATTATGCACTTATTATTATGTTTATTATGTGTTAATACTTCTTTTTATGGCCTGAACTTGTAAAGCTGGTCCTCCTGCTTCAGCCTCTGACGTGCTGAGATAGCATACATGGGCTCCATGGCCTGTTGACTAATAATTCTTAACCTTTATTTTTTTCTTTACTTGAATGCTATCTTGTATCCTAGTGACTCACTTTCTTGTACATATTAAAGGCTTTATTTTTGTTCATCATAATATGATTATTTCTGAGAAAATGAAAGACAAACTTTGGAATACTTTTTTGGGGGGGGGATCACTGCAAATGTAAGTTTGAGTGTGTTGCAAACTATAATTTTCTTTTGAGCTTTGACAGTGATTGCTCAGTTCTCCTTAGCACCCATTGTCAATGATAAGGAATGTTACTGAATTCTGAGTATCGTTTCTTTGTAGGCAACCTAGCTACTCTCTTGAAAACTTTTAGTGTTCTTAAATAGCACCCAGATGCATCTCCACATATGCTTTTCTAATTTACTTTGTTCTTCTAGGGTGTCATATAAATGGAATTACATAACAGGGGCTCTTTGGGTCTGGCTTTTTCATTCTGCATGATGTTTTTGAGACTTAGCCATGTTTTTGTTCATATTGGTCATTTGTTTTCTGAGTAGAATAATGTACAGGTGAAGCCTCTGGATTGTGTATGTGTGTGAAAGTTTATAGTTAAAGATTTTGTTTCTTTACTAGGAACAGAGCTTTCCAACGCTTTGTGGTTTGTTTCCTTTTGTTTTTGCGTCAGTTTTGGTAGTTAATATTTCTCTATGAATTTATCCATTTTATTCAAAGTGTTATAATGTCCTCGTATGACTTATGACTTTAAACATTTTAAGGATTTTTTTTTTAAAAATTATTTATGTGTGTGCATGCATGCACATGTGTGCAGGTACCTGCAGATTCAGAAGATGGTGGCTGATCCCCTGGAGTTGGAGTTATAGGTGGTTATGAGCTGCCCAACATGGGTTCTGGGAACCAAATTCAGGTCCACTGGAAGGGCAGCAAGCACTCCTAACTGCTGAGTCATTTCTTCCAGCCCCCATGAATTTTGTTGCTTTGTTTCTGTGATTGCGTTTTGACATGGGGTTTTAGGTAAACCAGGCTAGTCTCAAATACTTTATGCAGCTGAAACTAGCCTTGAACTTCTGATCCTCTTACCTTCATCTCCCAAGTGTTAGGGTTACAGGTATGTGTCACCATGCCTAGTTCCGTTTGACTCTTTGAAGATATCAAATTTTGATAATTTCCTCTGGTTTGATCCTGGTATTACTTGTTTGTATCTGCTTTCTATTGATGTGTTTGGCACTTTACCAACTTATTAATTCTTCTAAGGAGTTAACGTTGGACTTTCTTAGCATCTCTATACTATATTTATTTTCTACTTCATTAATTTACCATCTTATATTTTCAGTTTATTTAAGGTTTTAATATAATTTCCCCATTTTTTTCTAATTTCTTGTTATGAATGCTAACGCACTGCATTTCAGAGTCAGAAAACATTAGGGAAGATGACAAAACGGGAGAGCACAGACCATTTAGATGAAGAGAGGAGGTCTGCTATTGTTTGAAATATGAGAGATTTAGAAAATTCAGGAATCATTCTGTTCTATGAGAAGTGGAAATTGAAAATATAAATAAGCAAGGCAGGGCCAAGCCTGGGAATTCTTCATACTTTTCAGGATACATACTATACATTTTTACATTAGTTTATTTTCAAAAACTTAAAGCAATATATACTGTAATCCCATTTATATTAAGCCCCTGAAAATGTAAATTGATCTATGGTGACAGTGACAGACAGCAGGTCAGTAACTGTTTGAGGCAAGGGATGGCAGCAAGGAGGGCTGTGGGTAGTGATGACAAAAGGGTACAAAGGCTGAAGGTGTCGGACCTTCCTGTACTCTTGAGCACGGTGAGGCCTTATAAACCCTCACCCATCAAATCCTGTACTTCTGCTGTTTTTTAAATTTATGTTGATTATATACTTTTATAAAACTGTTTAGAAAACATTATCATATGGAGGAAAGGTCATGTTACTTTCTCTTCTTGTCTGACAGTTTATTATAATTATGTTTTCTTTGTACCTAACTTTTTCTCTGGCTTCAAATATTCTGTTTCCAGTAGATTGAACATGCCTACCTCGTGCATTTGTTGAACGCACACACATCCTGAACATATCCACGTCTGATGTTTACACTTCTTGCTCTTCTCTAAATCTCTTGAATCTGTGGTTTGCTCTATGTTACTAACTTTGGAAAATCCCTATCTGTCCTTCAACTTTTTGTTGCTCTGTTCGCTCTTCTTCTGGGAATCCACCTAGGCATATGTGAATCTAAGGTACATGAAAATAGTATCCTGGGCTGGATGGAGAGACGGCTCAGCAGTTAAGAGCACATAAGCTCTTGCAGAGAATCCGAGTTTGGTTCTCAATACCCATGTTGGATCACGCACAGCTGCCTGTAACTCCAGTTTTAGGGGGCTGTGACTCCCTTCTCTAGATTATGTGGGGATTTACACTCACGTGCATTTTCACAGACACATAATTAAAATAAAAAAACCCAAATCTTTAAAAACATAGAATCTTAAAAAGATATCAAATATTCTTAATATTGTTTCACAGCTCTTGTACGGTCTGTCCTGCTTTTTGCCTTGAGTAATTCTCTTGATCTTTTCTCTTTTTCCTTTCTTTTTTTTGACAGGGTCTCCCTAGCCCCAGCTCAGTCCAGAAGTCACTATGCGAACCAGGCTAGCCTTGATCTCACAGAGATCTGCCTGTCTCTGCCTCCAGAGGGCTGGGATTAAAGGCGAATACCACCACACCCTGCCTTCTTGATCTTTCTTAGAGTTCACAGAATCTTTCTGTGTCACGTGTGCACTTTCACACACACATTTTTTACTGTTGAGTGTGTTGACATTCTTTATGCTCCTGTAGGGTTTTTGTTTCTTGACATCTCGTCAGATTCCTTTAGCTCTCATCTTGTTGCTGAAATTTCCCACTGATCTCACGTTTCCACTTTTGCCATTAGAATTTTTAACATCATAATCATATTTATTTTTGAATCACTGTCAAAATTCTAACATCTGTGTCACATTTGAGTCTGGGTCATTTTATACTTTTCTTTTTTAAAAAAAATTTTCTTTATTTTTTTTTTTATTTTATATGTATGAATGTATTGCCTGCAAGTATGTGAGTGCACCCATGTCATGCAATGCTGCAGAGGTGAGAAGAGGGCTTCAGATTTCCCTGGAACTGGAGTTAAGGATGGTTCATAGTTGCCATGTGGGTGCTGGGAATCGAACCCTGGTCCTCTGCAAGAGCAGTCAGTGCTCTTAACCGCTGAGCAATTTCTCCAGCCCCTATGCTTTTCTTTTTTTAAAAAAAAGTTTTACTTTTATTTTATGTGTATTGCATGTATTGCCTGCAGGTATGCAAGTGCACCTGTGTCATGCAGTGCTTGCAGAGGACAAAAGAGGACATCCCCTGGAACAGGAGTTATTGTTGGTTGTTAGCTGTCATGTGGGTGCTGGGATTTGAACCTGGGTCTTCTACAAGAGCAGCTAGTGATCTTAACCACTGAGCCAGCTCTCCAGCCATTTATGCTTTTCTTAGCAATGTGCTATTTCTTACATTTTGTTTGTGTTGATTCCCTGTGTCTTGTGTTGGTCAGTGGAAACTGGTGATAGATTGTATGTCAGGGGGCTGGCATGCATATCCTGTGCTAGGCATTTAGTGTGAGGATTTGAGTTAACCTAGAGAGTCTGGTTGGATTTGAAGTTGACTCAGCAAACTGCATGCTCCAAATTTCTCTAGGAATACTTTTAATGTAAGGTGGAATATGGTTTGCCTAAGGGTTTTTTTCCCCCCTCTGTCTGCTTCACCCTGTTTGTGGCTTTCATTTGTGTAACACTGTGAAGAGAAGCTCCATAGCTGTTCTGACAACTCTCTTTTGAGCATCCCACTGTTACCTTGTTATTTGGTGCTAGGTAGCTGGTGTTAGTGAATAGGGGAGGCCAGACGTTGTTTTTATTGTGGGGAGCTGCCTGCCATCCCTGCAGACGCCATTACAAGATGGCGCTCACATCCGGTTCATGCTGAGCAGTAAATAAGTCAGTACGCATGCCCGAAGTAATTTTCCACCTTCTAGTCTCTGCCTACCTCGTGGCGTGATATGGGCTGATGAGTTTGCGACCAATCAAGAGTTGCCACGTCCAAGACGGGCTTACTAACCTATATAAGGGCTGGGTTTCCGACATTCGGGGTCTTCGCCCTGTAAGCTTATGCTCTCCCTCTCAAGATGCATTAAAGCTTTTCTGCAGAAGGATCCTGAGTGTGCCGCGTCGTTCTTGCTGGCGAGACGATAGCGCAGGACAGAGACTGAAACTCATCACTATACTCTTTTGAATAATATTCGTAGGAAACGGTTTTTAACACAAAATAATTCTGTTCATTCGTTTTCACTATTATAAACACATTATTAGAAATACTGTTCTTTCTACAGAAAGCACGCACTTAGATACACAACCGAGACATATTTTTCTAAAGCAAAGAGACTGACCCTCATGGCAATACTCTTTTTCATACAATTCGTAGGAAACAGGTTTTAACCCAAGATGTTTCATGTCATTCGTTTTCACTATTATAAACCCTTTGTTAGAAATACTGTTCTTTCTACAGAAAGCAAGCAAATAGATACACAACCGACGCATTTTTTTTTAAAGCAAAGAGACTGATTCTCATGGCAATACTGTTTTTCATACAATTCGTAGGAAATGGTTTATAACACAAAATAATTCTGTTCATTCATTTTCGCTATTATAAACACATAGTTAGAACTACTGTTCTTTCTACAGAAAACAAGCACTTAG
>NW_008357993.1:979548-1028357 GCF_000622305.1 Nannospalax galili | reverse complement strand
CTCAAGCAATAGATTGCTGACAAGACAGCTCTTGCACGCCCGGAACCTAGGTTCATTGCACTGGGCAGAGTGTCCAACACAGCACCCAAAGAGGGTTGTTGAATAAGGTATCGCACAGGGGGTCATTGTCCCGCTGAGAGACATGTCGTTCTGCATAAGGGTTGCCTGCCCGAGTTTCCCTTTCCCAGAAAAATGGCAGAGGACAGGTTGGGAGTATCCTGGGCTCCAGAGTAGACCTAGGGATGACTCCCATATATGGTCTGATTAAGATTTTAACTGGGAGGTTCGACCACTGTCTCTACCCTCTCATTTTGGGAAATCTATTTGCTTCATATAAAGTAAAAAGAGGGAGATGTGGGGAGCCGCCTGCCATCCCTGCAGACGCCATTACAAGATGGCGCTCACATCCGGTTCATGCTGAGCAGTAAATAAGTCAGTACGCATGCCCGAAGTAATTTTCCACCTTCTAGTCTCTGCCTCGTCTTTGTGAAGCCTTGTGGGCCGGGCAATTAGGGATGTGATCGCTGAGCACTCGCTGGTCCACCATTAGTATGTTTGGGCTCTTCCCTGTATTATGCAGTGAGCGCATACCAGGGCTTTTCCTTGCTCTCTGCCCCCAGCTTCAGTGGCTATGATTGCAGAGTAAGGTTTCTGTTCCACAAGAGCGATGAAAGAAATGGTTTTCTAGTCCTCAACCACAGCTGCAGTTCTTCTCTTCTAGGGCCTTTTCCTGGACTCTTCTCAAATACCAAACCATGGAGAAAAGCCTACAAGAAATGATAAATTATCTCCCATTCCCAGGGACTGCATATTCTCTTGTGAGCCCTTGTTCAACATACCTCAGTTTATTAACTCTTTAGCCAAACTCTTCTAACTTACTGATGTCTTGCACAGTTTGTCCCCTCTTCTCATGGGCACCTGTCTTAGATTTTGGACTCCTTAATTGTCCTATAACCTCATTTCTCTGAAGGATTCAAGAAAACCTTGATTTAGTATTTCGTTGTTCTCTCTCTTTCTTTTTTTTTTTAAACAATGCCCTTTGTAAGTTCACTATAGAATATAGTGTCTTGTTTCCTTCTTGATTTCTAAAAATGTCTTCCGTATTCTGGATGTATAATCTTGTCCAAATATTTGTATTGAGAGTATTAACTCCCACTTTGTGGCTTTCTTTCATTTTCTTAATTGTGTCTGTTGTAAATAGTTTTAAAATTTGATACATTCTAATTTTGGAATAATTTTCTTTTAGAAAATACTGAGTTTATTGTGTCTTGTTTAAGATATCTTAATCTGCCTGGAATTTCTGGACATAATCTTTAATACTGTCTTTTAGGAGTGCTACTGAAATTGTAGCTTCTACACAATAAAAGATGGCTTTTATGATCCATATTTATTTGTGAAGCAAAGAAAATATTGGGACCCATATTGCCTATATGTTATCATTTATTAAAAATACTTATTGTCTATTTAATGCCTACAATTGTTTGCACATTTAATAGGTCACGTGTATATGGTCTTGTTTCAGGAATATTTTGTTTCATTAAACTATGTTTTCCACCCTTACACCAATATTATATTGTCTTTATGTCTGTGCCTTTACAGTAAGTTTTAAAACCAGAGAAATCCATCTTTGCTCCAATATTACTTTGTATTTTGTTTTGTACTTTAAAAAATGTATTCTAGAATAAGCTTGATTTTTCACAAGCAAAGCCTGTTAAAATCAGTTTCTAATAGTTAGGGGGAGAATTGACAGGTTAAGAATATTGATATTCTAATCAATGAACATAGTATATCTTTCCATTTATATGCATCTTATTTACTTTCTCTCAGCAACACTTGATAATTGTAATTATAGAGCATTTGTATTGCTAAGAATATTATTCTGCTTTGTACTGTATTGGAAATGGAATGTTCATATTGATTTTCTGTTATTGTTTTAATATGTAGAAATAGAATTATTTATAAAATTCTAGATTTTTTTTTACATGTATGTGTGTTTATGGCACATGTATGTGGATGCCCAAGGAGGTGGGAAGAGGCCAGATATCCTGAAACTGCAGTTACCTGTGGTTGTAAGCCACCTGACATTGGTGCTGAGAACAGAACTTGGGTCCCCTGGAATAGTATAGTAAGTGCCCTTGCTGAGTAATCTCTCCAGTCCCTAACTGACTGCTTTATATCATTGGCTTTGTATACTATGACTTTGTCAAATTCATTGTTAAATTTTAGGAGTCTAGAGTTCCAGGTTTCCACAACATCTTATTAAGCTCTGAGCACTTGATGGTTTTTCCAAAATTTTCAAAGCTCCAAAATTTTCTACCTTCCTCCCACAATACAGTCCAAGGCATAAAAGCCAGATGATCAGGCTCATCAGAGCGACCTCACTCGATACCAATTTTTGTTCTAGTTTTTTTTTTGTTTGTTGCTGTGATAAAACACCAACAAAAACCAAACTGGGGAGGAAAGGACTTGTTTCCTCTTACAGCTTACAGTTCATCATTGAGGATAGCCAAGGCAGTAATTCAAGGCAGGAACCTTGATGTAGGAACTGAAACAGAGGAGAATGCTGTTAACTGGCTTGCTTTGCTGGCTGCTCAGCCCTCTTATGTATATAGCCCAGTCTCACCTGCCCAAGGATGGTACCACCCACAGTGGGCCTTCCCTCCCACATCAACTATCAATTAAGAAAATGCCACAGGCCAGTTTGATGGAGGAAATTCCTCAAGATTCCCTCTTCCCAGTTGTGTCTAGGTTTTTTCAAGTTGACAAAAACTAGGCAGTACACTGACATGTAATTGATTATATTTAACTAAATCTGAGGAAAACATTACCTTTTCCAAATAAACTTTTTGTATCAATCTTTCTATTTTTCTCTTGGGCTCTTATTATATGTGAGGAATCTTGATAGTATATAGAAAGTAGATAGTATCTGTATGCAGAAATATAATTGATTTTTTAAAGAGTTATTGATATTGTCCACAAATCATTGTTTCTTGTTACTCTTTTAGTGTTTTTTTTCTCTTTTTTTTCTAGATTCATTTTTATAACCACATTTATTAGTTCTCTATTGTTGCATAACAAATTAATCTAAAACTTGATTCAAAATAGCAATAATCATTTATCTCTTGCAACTTCTGTGTGCATAGAATTCCAACTTATCTTGAATTATCAGTTATCTCATTGGAATAATTTTGGCTCAGCTCTCTCACAGATTTGTAGCCAGGTGCTTGCTGGTGCTGCATCATGTTGAGTTGGGCTGGGACCCACCTCCTGTGGTGCCTTTCTTACAGAGCTAGAGCTGGGTCTTTCTTCTTCCTAGGGGTTTCCATGTGGTTGCTTGAGTGTTCTCATGCCACAAAAGCTGACTTCCCTAAGGTTGCAGAATGAGCAAAGGGAGGAAGACAGCACCTTCTATCCCTCTATGACCTGCACTTCCAACACATTCTATTTTTCATGCACTAGACCAGGCATAACTCAATGTGGGAGGGGAACTCAGACACAAATATGGAGGTGAAGATAACTGAGCTCTATCTCGGAAGTTGTTGATTTATTGTTAAGTCCACGTACCTTTTTTCTGCAAACTGCACTCTTCTTTGAGCCCACTATATGTCGCACTTAACATTCAGATGAACTATTTCCAATAGTTCTTCTGAATATTTCCATTTCTCTGGTAGGAATCCCCATCTTTATACTCATTATTATTATCTTTCCCTTAGATTACTTGAACATTTATAATTGCCGTTTTAAATTTCTCTTGTGTATCAAGCTATGAATCATCTTGGAATCAGCTTCTGTAGCTCCCATCCACAGTTCCTTACTGCCTTCCAGTCTGGTAATTATTGTATATTAGATGTTGTCAGGGATTTCTCACACAGTCTCAAATTTTGCTATCTTTTTTATGCAGAATCATTTTTAAATTTCCTCCACCAAACACCCATTTACTTTGTGGGGCTTCTACTCCAAATCATGTATTCTTAGAGTGGGTGAACATTATTCCTTTCCCTTAGTTTTTTAGCCTTCTGGTTATTGCTTACTGCTTTCTTACTGAATTTATTGAAGTTTAGCATAAACTGCCACAGTTCAGAATATTATCTTATTATTTTTTAATTTTAATTGAGGTTTTGTATATTTCATACAACAGCTCTTAACCAAATTTAGGCCCCCTCTCCCATCCATGCCCTCCCCCTACCGGACCTCACCTATTCCTACATACATGTTAAGTCCCATCTAGTCAAGCATTTGTACGTAGATGTCCTTTGGTGCAAATTCATCCACTGGAATCTAGTCAGTCTATCTAGAGATCGTTTATAAGGCCTACTCTCTCTCCCTGAGTGGTAATCAGTCTCCAACAGTTCCTGGGCTAGGGCTATCTTATTTGAGCACAGATTATGTATAGACTTTCTGGAATTCTTAATCTCTACTACCCTGACAGCCCAGAATTCTATTGTCAGATATTTTAAGGTATGAATACTTAATTTCACACGAGTTTCTTTTTTCCATGGGTTACATCATTCACAATTTTTCTGAATCTGTTGTCACACTACATATTTCAATAATTATTATATGTAGTTCAGAAATTATAATTTTTATACTCTAGTGATTTATACCACCTGCTCTGCCATTATCAGAATGAGAACATGTCCAGTCATATCATATGTCAGGGAGCTACTAAATAGCTCACTTGGTATACTTCAGAATGTTTAACTTGTTTGATGATGGATTTGACTTTATAGCCATTCACAGAAATCAGAAAAACTAGGCACACAGCTCAACGTTAGAGCACTTGCCTGTGATGTGCAAGGCCCTCAATTTGATTTCTAGCACCATAAGAAGACAGAAAGGAGGATGTTCTGTTGGGACTATCCCAACTGTTGGTACATATAAGCCTCTCTGATCTTGGGTCATTTAATTTTCCAGTGAAGAATCTTCCAGTCCCTGGAGGGGATGGAGGGTAATTTAGATAAGGCAATATGACAGCATTCTGTGAGAGGACAGATGGGTGTTACATCCTGATTTTTGTAGAATTCCACTTAAATTTTGTTTTGAATATGGTAACAGCTATATCATCTGACCAAAAACACAGTTTTGTTTTGTTTTGAAACAGGGTCTCCCTGTAGCCCTGCTGGCTTGGAGCTCACGATGTATGTAGACCAAGCTAGCCTCAATCTCATAGAGATCTGCCTGCCTCTGCCTCCTGAGTCCTGGGATTAAAGGCATGTGACATCATGCCCAATACAACTAAAACACATTTTATCCTCTTCAATATTTACAAAATTAAATCTATTGTATTCTTCTAGGCTTTGGAGTAGTATGGTTGGCATGGCTAGACATCGAGGGGCCTAAGAACTCCTTGTAAACATTTTCAACCAGTGTCTCCTTTGATGTTTCCTGGTCCATAGCATTTCTTGATCCTGTGGTAACAATTAGAATTTTTTTCTTCCTGGATTTTTCTACTCCAAATAAAGGTTTCAGATCTTTCCAATCTTCTAAATCAATTACCATTTGTCCATATGGTCAAGATTTAGTTAACATTAGTTCTTTCTTTCTTTTGATGGGTTTATATTTCTGTTTCTTTTCATTTTAGTTGAAGTTTAGTAAGAAATGATGAATTTCTTGTATTTAATCCTGCTCCACTTGCTTTAAAAATAACATTATTTTATATTCATCTATTTTAAATACAAAAGCAAGCTACATGTAATAAACAAAATACCTTAGCCAACTGCCCCCTCCCCCCAAAGGCATATTCTCCAAGACTTCCAGCATGTTCGTAAAACTACAGGTAGCTCTGAACCTTGCATGTAACTATGCTTTTCCCAACACAGACATACCATTATCTGTGATGGCTCGTTAGTGATGAATTGGAGTAACATGTACAGGGAGGATGCAATGGACAATGAGATGATTCAAATCCTGCTTGAAACAGAGTAGGATAGCACAGAGTTCATCATACCATTTAGAAGAGTGGGAAAAGTAAAACTTGGGGATTGTTCATTTTTGGAATCTTCCATCTAATTTTTCAGACCTCGGTTTATGACAGGTAACTGAAAATAAAGGAAGCACAGCTGTAAATGAGGGGTTACGGCTATAGTCGTGCATTTTTATAGAAGTCGTATGTGACACGAATATGTATCCAATAACTGGGCTTCTGACACAAGTAAATATTTCTGTCATAACTTCTGTGACATACATGAACTCTCTAACCACTGTTCCTGAAGATAGCATTTGAACAAAAGGGTTCCCATGTCCTTTGAGGTAGTGTACTGGCTTTGGTTGCTTACAGGAGACAAGCATTTCTATACAGAGCTGCTGCCTCTTCTGGATTTGCCTCAAAGATGTGTGATTTAAGAATAGACTGGTAACTACTTTATGCCCATCTTTCCATCCATCAGTGCAAGCCAAGGGAAACTTACTTTGTGAGAACTAGAATTCAGACAGCATGATTGTGATCATCTTGCTTTGCTTATAAGGCTGATATTTTAACATGAAGATTAGTGAATTTTTTCTCTGAAGTCACACCATGTAAGCATTTTCAGTTTCTCTAAATAATCCAATATACAGTGGAATTTGAATGAGCCTATATGTACTTGCTATTCTTAGAGAATTTATGTGTTGGGCATGTGCTCATCAAAAAATACCCACGAGGAATGATTCTGCTTTAATTTTCCATTTCCTATCAGCTAGGGCTAATAGTTCTATCATAACTTGATTGATTGGGGATTTTGTGGTTATTTCATTAATATAAAAGAAATATTTCAACAAATTAGAGGAAATATTGGACCAAGTTTGTGGCTGATGTTTTCAGAAATGGAGATTTACTGGGAAGAGTTTAGTGTATATTAGAAGAAAAGTAGAAAAAAAAATCCTAATACCTATGCAATATAACGACCTACAGTCATTTACTCAGAAATTAGATGTGATGTAACAGCTATTGTGCATACATGCACATGTATACTGCAATGTAATAACTAACTGCCGTTCATCCTTGCTGGAATCCAAGAAGAAATAAAACCCAAAGGTATATATTCAACGAGTACTTAGAATTTCCGTGACAGTTGGTGGTTGGACATTAGAATGCTTATGATGGGGTACATCTCTTGGGAAGAAAAAAGCTTTAACTGTAGTAATCTTTGTCAAGAATGGTGACAGATCCTGCCTTAAGACAGAAGGTTTGAGTAGTTGGCCTCTCCGGGGCCCTTCTCTGAGTCTTTTCTGCTGCTGACCTTTCGAGGCTGAAATTGAACCAGACACAGCCAAGTGTATGCCCTTTTAGGAGCTCCAGCCATGACAGGGCGGCAGTGCCACCCGCAGCGATGACAAATTGAAGACTTCCCTCAAAGGTGAGTCAGGTCAGCATGGGCCCAGGCCTTTCCCTCTCCTCCGGCCCCAGCAAGGGAACCCTGCCAGGAGCTGGTAACCACAGCACACTTCCCTCTGCCACCGATGCATTAAGCTTTGACTATAGGGAGCAGCAAGGGTTGGCTGCTTTAGCTGGTTGGTGCAAGGTGGAAGTGACTCGCCACGAAAGACACGCTCCAGGAGAGATGAGTTGCGCCAGCAAAGAGCAGGTCCCTTTCTCTCTCTCCGCTGGGTGCCCGCCACTGCTGAAGCTGGCCTCCCACTGTGCGGTGTCCTTCTAGGCTGCCGGCTCCTCGGGAGGGCGTGCGGGGAGATACCCGGGACCGTGTGGCTTCCCCCAGCGCCTGCTTTTGGAGACGCCCTCGCAGGCAGCGCGGCAGCCACAGCCTAGGAGGAAGCCCGGAACAGGGAGGGGGCTGGCAGGCTGGCGGGAGGGAGACGCGGAGGTGGGGTGGCGGGAGCCGGTGGGGAGGAAGCCAGTGCTCTGCGGTGCCTCGCCCGGTCTCCGCCGGCTGGCGTGGCTCCGGGTTCCCCTGGCTTCGGCTGGCGAGCTCCCCGGCTCCGCCCGCCCTCGCTCCCCAGCGCGGAGGCTAGCCGCAGCCCGGCGGCGGTGGGCGTGTGCGCGGTGAAGGACGCCACCTCTCTGCGTTCACAGGCGGCGGCCGACAGCTCCAGCTCTGGCAGTGGCGGCGGCGGCGGCGGCTTCCGGAGTCCCGCGGCGAAGATGCTCAAAGTCACCGTGCCCTCCTGCTCCTCCTCCTGCTCCTCGGTCACCGCCGGTGCGGCCCCGGCCGGAAGCCTAGTCCCGGATTACTGGATCGACGGCTCCAACCGGGATGCCCTGAGCGATTTCTTCGAGGTGGAGTCAGAGCTGGGACGGTAAGGCTGGCGCGCCGGGCGCTGGAGCAGGCGGAGCTGGGTCGCGGACTGGGGCTGGGGACGCCTGCAGCGTGCTCACGGGTTGTCCCTCTGGCGGTGACTAGCCTCTCTGCCCTTTGATTTCTGCTCCGGTCAGTGTCTGGGCAAGATCTAGGCTCTGCCAAGAGGCAACCGTGCTCTCCCTGGAGCGCCGAGGCCGGGGCAGCTGGCATCTCCAGACCCTCCAGCCCTCCTTGCTCCTCACCGGCTGCCACTTCTCCTGGTGACATCTCTTACAGCACGTGGGCTCCGCTTTCCCAATTAATGTCCTTTGCTCAGATTATAGTTTGCCAGAGGGTCTTGTGTATCTAGATAGTTGCGGGGGGGGGGCTTGCAGTGTGCCACTTTAAATCATGACAAAATTTTAAATTAGATTCGTCCTGCTTCCCCCCCCCTCATCAAGCTCTCCAAAGCAAGTGACACTAGAAATTAAACTTAAATAGTAGCTTCCCTGCAGCGTGTGCTCAGGAGCGGAGGGAAGAATGAATCATTTAAGAGAGTTAAAGGCAGAATAATGAAGTAGTGGGGCTCTGGAGGGAAAGCAGCACATGGGGGCCAGGCAGGGGTAATTAGTGAGAAGAGCTCTGCTGCTCTTCTTTCTTGTGCTGGAGTGATTTATTTAAATTATGTATGCAAAACGCCATCCCCTGGGGTCAGAGTGGCCCTCTTTCTTGCCTCAAGCTGTGAACAGGTAGCAGCTTTGACTTGTGATGGATTCCATTCGTTCTCACCTCTTTATTCACAGAAAATTATTTTTTCTTTCCCTTTTTCCCTTTCATTTCTGTTGACTGTACCCAAGGAGACTTGTCTTGGAGACACAGTTAAATGCAAACCTTTTGTTATAGGGAATCTGAACATGACTTCAACTGTTGCCCAGTTGTAACTTTTTTTGCTGGTAGTACTTTAGCTAACAGCTCTTTGTTAGGATTCTGGGAATTTGTGCTTAGTGGGAAGGCGTATAGGCCACTGCCCTCCCGACCCCTCCAGTTTGCTTTTACTGAGTACAGGTGGAATGTAAAAATATAAAACTTCAGAAAGGAAAGTCAATAATTTGTTACTGTTTAAAAATTCTCAAACTATTTGAGCATTTAATGTTGTCTATGTAGATACCCATTTTTGGTCACATTTCTGGATGTTCATGTGAAGATCTGTTCTAGGCTGAAATGAAATAGTAATTTTTTTTGTGTGTGTGAAGATCAAAAAGACATCATGCTTGAATGCTGTACTGCAGGGTAGACTTCTGGTTAAAGAGATAATCTACTTGCAACTGGTTACTTGCTGTTTCAGAAGCTGTCAGGCACTAGAGGAAGTGAGAGCTGCTGTGGGGACTGTTCCCCAGCACATCTGAGCAACACCCCAGAAGCCTCTAACAGATTCTGACTTGTCAGTATATGAATAGGTTCTGTCATCAAACACACAACAATTTTCCTCTGATTTGAAAAGTGGGAAAATGTTTAGGACAAAAATAGACTCCTGAGCCTACACATACAAGGGATGAGAGATTCATGAAGTTTAAAGTTCTTTTTAAGATTTTGCACCGCATCTTGAGTGACAGATATAAACCTCCTATACATTGCTAAAGACGTTCCTTGTTGTATAGTCCCTTTTTTCTTTTAACTTTAAAAATCACCAAGTTAAAATACTGCACCCCCCCCAACACTAAAAAGTTGCTTTTCTGCTCTGTTCTCCATCAGTGGTGTGTGTTGATGGTTAAGTTCTCTGTAGATGGCAGTGTTGGTGAGGACACTCACACTATGTGGTTAAGACTGAGAAATATTTTTATTTCATAAATGAAACTGTTTTTTTCAACAGAATAAACTCAAAATATGAATCACCTGGTTAAAAGTGTTTAAAAATGTTAAGAATATGTGAAACCGGAATGCAGTAGAATTGTTGTACATGCTGATCAAGCTACAAAAGCCCTTTTGTTTTCTACATAGTGATCCAGGTGCAGTCATTTAATTGATTTCAAGACTTTTTTCTCAGTCTTGGGCCAAATCTGGGGCCAAGACACTTGATTCCTTGATTGTCTTATGATCTGACATTTGACGACCTCTGTGGTTAGCCCCACAGGGTAGGCAGTCCTCTCTAGTGGATTTGGAGAGCTGTTGTCCCTCTATTAAAATTACAAACTGGTGATTCTTGAATTTAAGAAAGTTAGGTTCAAGGAGACATGGTCGTACACTTTGAGAATGTTTCTGGAAAGTCAAATGGAGTTAATTTCTAAAGCTGTAGCAACCTGAAGCCCCTGGGCAGTGCTAAGCAGGTATTGGCCTCACTGATCCGGAAGTAGCCATTCAGCCCGAGGCTGAGGTAACTTTCTTTTGGGGCTATGTGAAGTATATGAGTAAATGACTTAAAAATGTCAGGCAAACTGTTTGTTCTAAAATAATATTTGAAAATACTTTACAGATCTAGTTAAAATTTTCATAAAAATCATAATATACCAACAAATCCAAAGACACTTAGAAATATGAATTGGCCACAATCCTATTCAGTGAAATATACCTAGAGAAAAGTTGGTCTTTTGCCCAGTAATTTGAGAGACTGGCATTTAAAGGCTTTTCTAATGGAGCAGAGAGTGTGCTTCTGCTTTAGATTCCACCCAGTGGTTTGGCACATGGAAGGAAAAGACTTGGCTTGCTGTGCTCTGTGGTGAGGCTTTGGCCTTGTGCATCTAAACATGTTTCCTGAGTTCAGTTTTGTTCTATCTTTTGTTTCTACCTGTTGAATCATATTGAAAAAATGTCTATAATGAACTCAGGTGCATGCATTCCCAAACATCCAAATGCAGAAAACCCAATGTAAAATAACAGGACAAAGGAAGAACATGTTAAATTATTTTGGTTTTTACTGTGATTTCTTTAGGTTAGTGACCTTTAGCGCCCTACCCTACTAAAACTCAGTTAAAGCATAATTGTATTGGATCTACGGAAAGAATAGAAACAATTTCAGAAAATAATGCTTACTCTTAACCGTCAACAATGTATTCTAATATCTGATTTGTGTTGTTTCATTATACTCTATTAAGAATATTGGCTGAATTCATGTGCTCTGACATCCTATTAATGTATTGGGACTCAGTTGAAAACCCTTATTTTAGCCCATAAATCTGGGCATGTCAGATTCAATTATAAGGCAGACTCCTTTAACAAAATGCCTTGAGTAGTATCCACTTGGCATAGATCTATGGGAAAAACTTGTTCCATTTTTACCTCTAAATCTTTGTTGGATTTTCCCTTCCAATTTTTTTTTTTTTTTTTTTGAGAAAACATTAGTGTCTTCACCAATCTACTGGGTACCCAGGAAGATGGACAGCTGAGGGGCCTGTGACAGGAGGAGCTTCATTCTGACAGTGGAGAGAATGGAGGAGCCACGTTCTAACAGTGACAGTTAAGGCTGGTCCAACAAAGGAACCACATAAGGAACCACATCAAATGTGTCATTTTTGTGAGAAGGGCCTCAACTAGACCTTTTGGCTTGTCTTTAGCACTCTTGGCGTGGGCTATGAGAACAAGAGATGAGGGTCGCTTGAATAGGAAACATTTGTTTTTTACAGATCTGGAGACCGGGAGCTCAAAATCAAGGTGCTGGCTGGCTAATGCATTTCCCCCCAAAAGAGTTTTCTTCCTGTCTTGAGAAGCAGCTGTTTTCTACTGTATCGTTAGAAGGTGGAAAGGAAGAGGAATAGAGAGAAATAAACGGAGCTTTTTGGTGCCCCTTATAAGAAGAGCACTCATCCTATTATGATGGTCTTCCTTCAGGACCCCAACACAAACATGATCACTTCCCAAAGGCCCCACTCTAGCTACCATATCAGAGGGTAGATTTCAACATGTGGGTATTTTAATTGTATGTGGTACTTTCGTGTGTATTATACATTAAAAATGCTCTCCACACCCCCCAGCTCCCCGTCTCAATCCCTGCTTCCATCAGCCCCCTTTGTCCCTTTAGTCAGTTTCATGTCTACTTTCTTATCACATGTGATTTTATTAACAGATGAATTTTGAGCGGACAATTCAGTCCATACCACGGTTGGTAAGGAATCAGGTTCTGACCTTTCCCTTTCTTCTTTCCTTCTCTTTGATCAACCCCCTTCCTAGGCTATTCCTTTGGCCAAGGTTTCTCATGTCCAGACTTTCGGCTTATACTGCCCTTAGGGGCCCCAGAGCCCATGGCCATGTACTAACCACTCTGCTGTCAAGATTTAGCCTCCTCTGGGCAACATGTTACCTTTTGTTTTGTTAGGAATGTCCCTAGCAGCTCATCGGAAGCTTGTGCTGTGCCACCTCTTTGGAAGGATTCGAACTTTGCTTCTGGAAGGCAGAGTGTACGGGTTGGATTTGTGCATGAATACATGTTTACTCGCTAGTGCAGTGCATTGTACTTAGCAGGTGCTTAGCAAATGATTCTAAAGAGAAAGGCTCAAGGGGTGGGTGAAATGACTCAGTGGGTAAAGGCCCTTGCCCCACATGATGGAAGGAGAGAACAGATTCCACAAATTGTCCTCTATCCTCCATGAGCTCGTGGCATGTGGACCCTCCTCCCAAATAAGCAAACAAATAAAAAAAATTACAAAAAGAAAGAGAACAACTCAGTGGTAATGATGTGGACCAGACATAGCAGCACAGCAGGGATATCCTTTTTTTTTTCTTTCCAATCTTTGTCTCTCTTGGTGTTTGTTTGTGAGACAGACAGGCCCATGTTAGTGTTGAATTCAAGATCCTCTTGCCTCAACTTCCTGAGTAGAGGAATTACAGGCATGTGGCACCATGTTCCACTACCCAGTTGATTATGATGTGGCTTCATTCCAGTGTTTCTGGGAAAAGAGGAAAGGGAAATATTGTAACCATATCTTCTCGCTAAAATATATGTTGGCAATTACCACCTCCGTAGCTTGTAGCTCCTGACAGTGATGCTGCTTCTCTGTTGGCAGTGTTTTGAGGTTCTGAAAGGAGAGGAATCCAGTTTCACATTCAAGATCACTCGCACAGGTGTGTAAGAACTAGGCCTTAAATCAAGATGAACTTCAAGGCATGAGCTGCCTCTGGGCTATATCAGCCTCTGATGTGTTGGAAGCATACTCTTTATACAGAGCCTTAAAGTCAGTTGAAGACTGAGACAGCATCACTGGGTTAAGAACCACTGTGAACACTGTTCGGTTAAAAAAATCAACACAGGTGCTATCTGCTTTTAACTCAGTTTGGAGAGGAGGAGTGGGGAGGGGAGCCACAAAATAGCTTCAAAGAATTTTCTTATAAACATTTTACCCTCAGCTATACATGTGGGTTTTGTATGTGCAGTAATATGTTCAGAAACAAAATTCTAAGTGTTTGCCTGTTAGCCAAGTAAATTGTTTCAACCACTAGTTTGTTTGCTTGGTGACTATTTTTTTTCCTTTGTTGTTTGTTTGTTTGTTTTCACTGGCTGAGTTTTTCATTAAAATAAACTCCCTTGAGAAAGCTAAGATACATGAAAAACTGTTATCTTGAATGTTATGGTTCCTTGATCCAAACACTATATTTTTCAAAATAAATCCATGGCAATAGAGTCAAATTTTTAGTGAAAATTTTATAACCCTTGTCTTAGCTATTTTTATGCCTATTTGTGTTGTGGGATCATCTGCAGATTTTATGGCTCAAGTGGCTTAATTAGGAAGTGAAGTCTAAGAGTTGATGGCATAGTATTAACACATAAAGGACCTGTTGATATAGTCTGCTTTCTTCATTCTAATTAAGTACTGACAGCCATGACTGTGGGTGGAGCAAAACAGAGAAAGGCTTAGATCCGGATTTTCCCTGTTATCAGTGGCAAAGGTCATATAAGGAAAGGAACAGTGTCTAGAGAGAGGGTGATTCAGAATGATAGGTAAGGGATAATTCATAGCAAGCATCTCTCAATGCAGAATCTTTGTTGTGAGACTATCCTGTATACTGAAGGATGTTGAGCAACTTCTCTGGCTTCTACCCACTTGTAGCAATCTTCCTCCCATGTGTGAAAACCAAAAATGTGATAACCAAAAATGTCTTCACATCATCAAATGTAGCCTCCTTCTTGCATTGACAACTGCTGTCTTAAAAGCTTGAAGTTGGTCTTCTTTTAGTTTGTTTGTTTTGAGACAGGGTCTCTCTGTAGTTCTAGCTGGCCTGGAACTGACTGTGTAGACCAGCCTGGCCTCAATGTCATATTGTAGAGATTGGCCTCTGCCTCTTAAGTGCTGGGGTTAAAGGCGTGTGTTACCTTACTTGGCTGGTCTTTACTGGACTTTCCTTTCATTGTTTATACAACTAGAAAGAACCAGGAGTATCTGTTGCAACCACAAGTTTCTCCCATTTCCATGTAATACTGTTAAGACTTCTGTTGTCGGTGTATACTATCCATGTTTTAATTTACTTACCTTTTTTTGTTCAAATAACCTTATTTTTGTTAACCTAAAATGTTTATAGGAATTACTCAGTTTCATTATGTTGAAAACCATAAATCAAGTCAAATCATGTATGTACATATAGTGAAGTCATCATAAATGAAATTGAAATGAAAGCATAGCATTAATATATTAAATTGCTGCTAGTGTGCTTCTATACTGAAGGCAACATGCCTGACGATTGTTCTTTGTTAAGAAGAGTGATTATAAGAGATTAGCAAGGTTAAAGTCAAAGCACTCAAAGCTTTTCTTCCTGACACAATCAGAATGACAGAAAAACAACTGAAAGTAGAAGGATGCTCTTCGTTTTTATTGCTATTTGATAATCTGATTGTTGTTTAATTCCATGCCGTTTTGAATAAAGAGGCCTTAGGTAATGTATTTTGGCCATGTGTATTGCTGTGGTGAGGGCCTTGTAAGTGTCTAGTTCACTGATAAGGCAACAGCAATACATTTAATTCATAATAGACAGATGAATGAATAAAATTGTTTTTCTACATAACCTGGTGTTTTTGATCGGTATGGTAAGATTGTGCTGTGAGAAATGGAAATTTTCTAATAGATGAGTCACCAGTTTAGTTATTATTTTGCTTGAGATTTAAGCTTCTATAATGTTAGTGGTTTTATAGGATTATTATGTAAGGATAAGAGACATGGTCCAACAAGATGCTTTCATACATATAGGCATGATGGTATTTCTTTGCTGTCCATTGTTGATCATACTATGCAATGTTAGGTTGAGTCTTAGTCTTCTTGCAAGTAGAATAAAATACTCCATCTTTTAAACATACTTTCTAAGGTAAGAATGCCTTTTACATTCAATATTTCAAACCAATGAAGTTGTTTCTTTGAGTTTAACATTGATATTGTTGAAAAGTCCAAGTTTGGTTTCATGATTTTTTAATGTTCTGATTTTACAAACAGATGATTAAGAAACTAAGCAAAGGAACCTAAGTAAATTCTATGCTGGGTGTGCTGTGTCTATGCTACACAGGCATTTTGGTATGTTGTGAATAGAGAGCTTATCACATTTAACTTTCAAGTCTTAGTTGTTCCATAATCCATGTTTCCCATTCTTAATTTTTATTAATTAATTAATTTATTTATATTTTTATTGAGTATATTTTTATGCATTTCATATAATAGATCTTAGTCAAATTTAGACCCCCTCTCTTAGCTGCACCCCCTATAGCCCCCCCCACCGAATTTCATGCTTTCTGTCGTATATGTTAAGGTCTATTTGGTCAAGTATTTGTACCTAGATGTCCCTCCGTGCAAGTTCATCCACTGGAGTCTAGTCAGCCTATTTAGAATCACTCCCTTAAAGAAGGTCGGCTCTTCCTCACCCTGAAGTCATCATTTGCAAATAGTTCCTCAGCTAAGGTTGGGGCTCATTGCCCATGTCCACAGTTCTATGCTGGGTTTTTGTCTAATTGAGTAGGTATGGGTCTTGTGCATGCAGTCATCATTGGTACAAGTTCATATGAGCAAGCTCCCAGAGGTCTGAAAACCTCTGTTTTCTTATGTTCATGAACCAGTCTTGGCTCTTAGAATCTTTCCACCCCCTCTTCTGCAAGGAACTGAACAGGGTCCTCTGCAAGAGCAGTTAGTTGCTCTTAAGTGTTGAGCTATCTCTCCAAGTCCCAAGACTTCTTGTTTTTATAATATGATTCATATCTATGAAGCACATCTTGGCATCATCTTATCATAAGAATTATCAATATGAGAATACATACCTTTTATGCAACCAACTTTTGAAAGAAAGAAAGAAAGAAAAATAACGAGGCAGAAATGTAAGAACCACAGCAATCTTTTAAATAGTGAGAATTTTTACTGAGCAGCTTGAGATATCTTCATGGGAGAGTTGTGTATTTTTAATTATTCCAGGATTTTAACATGTATAGCTCTGGCAAAGGACATGTCAGGCACAAAGTACAGTCAAGATCAAAATAGGTGGTGGGGTTAGCTGGAGAGATGGCTAAATGGTTACAGAGGACACAGGTTTGGGTCCCAGCACCCATATGAAGGCTAACAACAATCTGTAACTCAAGTTCCAAGGGGTCCAATGCCCTCTTCTGGACTCTGCAGGTATTGCATGACACAGGAACACATAAATGCAGACAAAACACTCATACATAAAATTTAAAAATATATTACATTTTAAAAATGTAGAAAACTCAAGATTTACATTTTATTTTGCAAAATTTACAAAGCATAGACATTGTAATGGCAGATAAGATTGGGAGGAAGTAAGACCAGAGAGGGCTAGACTCTGACAATTGAAAACTAAAATTGTAGAGAAAGAGGAAGCACACATAGGGGCAAAAGGTGGCTGTAGAAGCAGGTAGATCTTGGCAGAGTTAATGGAGCCCAGAACTTGCCACAAATCCAAAAGGAGAATAAAACATGGGAGCAGGTAAGAGAAATCTTACCAAACCAGTTTAAAATAAAAGCAAAGAAAGAAACAACAAAACAACTCTCATGGCCTATGACTAGGTAAGAAATGGGGTGAGTATTGGATTGAGATCTGTTGACTATATCAAGAAAAGAGCCATTAAAGGGAAAGGCAGCCAATAGTTTATGAATTGCAGACCTTTTACAGACCTGAACTCTGTATTGCTGAGTGAAAGGATACACGCAACAGGGAGAATGCATGTCACTCTGTTCCAATAAAACTTTATACTGCAGTGAATCACATGTAGTTTTCATGTCACAAACTGGTTTACTGACCTTAGCCAAGTTAAACCTCTTTAATTATATGAATCTCTTTTTCACTTGAAAAGCATTATCATAATACTGGTTTTCAATGTGTAAATAAGCCTTTGAAGGCTTACTCATTCTAATTATAGATCTACTGAAGTAGATCTAGTTAATTGCTACCTGTGTAGCCTGTTGGTTAGTTCCATCCATCCATTTTTTTTCCTGTTTCTTTTATTTACTACTGATGACTGATGTTACCACATCTAATATTTCTTAAATGACAAGGTTCTACTTGAATGTGTTTAAGTTTCTATAGCATGATTAGTGTTCATATGAAAAGACTATTGTTGAGTAAAGTTTGTTTTGTACATAATAATTAAATAGGTTTCAAGCTGATTACTCTTCTGCTATATTTAGAGTGACAAGCAATAAAATCTTAAACTATTTATAAAATATTTTCCCTAATATTTTTTACTTGTTTCTTTCATTAATATATATTAACTATGCTAAATAATTCTTCTGTATGTTATGCATCTATCTCAGGGTAGCCTAATTAAGGTCCTTTAAATTGGGGCCCTATTTAAATAAGTAGTCTTTTTTGAAAGTATGTGTGTGTGATGTATGTATGTGTGAACATGTGTGCATGTGCATGTGTGTACACATGCATGTGGGGGCGAAAGGTTCACAGTGGATATCTTCTTCAATTGCTCTCCACCCTATCTTTTGAGACAGGGTCTCTCATTGAACCCAACATTTCTCAATTGGCTAGACTGTTTGGCCAATGAGCTCTAGGGAATAATCTGTCCCCACTTCCCCAGCATCGGGCTTACAAACACTGCTGGCCACACCTGGTTTATTCAACTGGATGCTGGAGATCTGAACTCAAGTTCAAATGTTTGCCTGGTAGGCACTTCAGCCCTAAAATAAGTAACCTTTGGGAAAATAGAATTATTTATTCCTTATTTTAATTGACTTTGGAGTTTAAATAAGGCATTCATGTTTTGACTAAAGCAGGGTTTCTAAATTGGGGAATCCACATCTTGGAGGTTTGTTATAAAATAAGCAGTTACAGAAAATATTAGTGAGTCTATTTTTGTTTTTTTTTCTGAGTTTTGCTTCTAATTTTAACATTTAGATGTTTTGACAGGCATATTGTACATTGGTTCACTAGCACCTGTGAAGATATTAGAAGTAGGTAAGCATACATAATTTGGGACCCTGTGTTCAAAAATATTTTATTGGATGACTTAACAGGCCAAAGAATTATAGCTGTAAGTGGATACTGAATAAAAATCTTTATTTGCATTTAAACAGCATTCTACTTTAGGAAAATAAGTTTAAAGCAGACAAATAGAACTAAGTGTAAACAAAAGATCATATTCTGCAAAGTGTGTCTTTGAAAAGAAAGTGGAAGTGCGTGCATATGTAGGCTTATTCTCCATTTTTACCTGATGAAGTGTTTTGATAAGAACTTATTGCCATTGTAATAAGAAAAGTCATATAGAAAAAAACAAAAAAGGAGTGAAGGAATAGAGCTTACACATCATATGGAGAGGGAAATAGTCCTGAATTCAACAGCAAAGATGGACGGTCATGTAATTTGATGAGGAAATAAAGGGAGAAGGCGGTTCTTCTGTTTGTTTGCAAGAACATCAACATTAATTAAATGACTTGACTCATGAAAAGTGTTGGTCTTGACTGGCTTAGGCAGCTGTAGGAATTGACTTGAATGTTTCCAGAGCAGTTCTTAGAGAACTGCAAGCATTAATACTAAGATGTGATCTTAACACTGTCACCTACTTCACAACTCATTCTTCAGGGCTTTGTGGTTGAAAAATTTACCAGATATAAAAAAGTATTTCCGCAAAAATAAAAGGAGTGGGGTGACTTATGTCATGATCATAGATAGAACTTAGCTTTTGCAAGCTAGAACTTAGAAGGGAAGAAAGTAGCAGTCTTGTAATTATATTCACACATTTATTATCATCTACAACGCAGGCAGTCTTTGAACAATTTTTTTTTTTCTTACTTAAAGTCCTGTTTCCTATTCAGTGGAGACATTTGATCAGAACCTTGAACTTAATAGGCTGGGCCACCTTAATTAAATAGTCTTAAAGAGACATTTATCACTTTAGGTTACTAAGTGACTCCATGGCATTTGAGATTTAACAGATATACAAAGTTGTTCTTTGTGACAATTTGTTCATTTGTTCTTTTTTAATATAATATTTTTATTAATTCTTGGAAATTCCATATATGCATGCAATGTATTTTGATCACATTCACTCCCGCTTTTCTGTCCCCTCCTTCCAGATCCAGCCCTATTCCCCCACCCCAGGTTTATTCTTGATCAGGATAGAGTTACCTGCTTATTCGAGTGACTCATATATTTTTTCCAAAGCTCCCTGTCTGGACAACCACTGAGAAAACAGTTTATGTTACCAAATGTGATCAAATTTAAAATAATAAATCCGTAAATCAGTCTGGCATGCAATATTCAGTAACAACACACTACTTTATTTGTTTTTGTGTTTTGTAGAGGAAACTATTTCAGTGTGTTTTAGGTTTCTGGAACCCTTCTGTCCTTCTCCCTTCGATGTGAACATGTAAGTTGTTTAAAATGTTCAGTGAGGTAAACTCGTGAGCTCTCGAGCCAACATGTAAGGAAAAGTGAATTAAAAACATAAGAAAGAAAGCTTTTCATGTGAATATGTGCCATCGTGGTAAAGTTGAAATCTGAGGACATCATCAGCATATTTCAGAAAACCAGTACAGTTCTACAAAACATTGAGACACAGAAGAAATGCATGAGGACTGGCTTGAGAGAAGAGGAGAGCAACTGGCATATGACTCTGGCTAGACCAGGCCAGGGCAAGAGGGTGCGCTCCTCAGCTTGCATGGCAGGAGGTAGAGGCAAAGGGACGGCTGCACAGGCAGTTACTCAGGATGGCTCTGAGGTGCAGCTCCAAGAGACTATTCTCAACATTTGAGCAGCTGAGGTAGATGACTGCTGATAGGACAAAGATAAGAGCAACTGTCCTTAAAATTCCTACCTGATGGCTGTGCCTCTGTGGACTTAGCACTGATTCTCAGTGTCATTTCTGAAAAAAGACTGTGATATGATACTATCAGAGTTTCTACGACAATTAAGCCAAATTGTATATATAAAATACATAGATCTATACCTAGTATGTAGATTTTCTGTCATCCTCAAGATAGATCAGAGGATAGGTAGTAGAGGATAATGATTCCAAATTGGGTGTGGACAGGATTTGTCTCTTACTAAGTCCAGCTTGTGGAGTCTTCTCAGCAAGTAGGCCTCAACTTGTCTGCTAGGCTTTGGGGGGGAGGGTTTTTTTTTTTTGATTCGCCGTTTGGGGGGTTTTTTCCACAAAAGGGGCCCCCTTTGTGTTTTGGGTTTTTTTTTTTTTTTTTTTTTTTTTTTTTTTTTTTTTTTTCTGGCCACCACTTCTCTTCCTCATCACTATCATGGAATGTTAGCCAGTAACCTGAACTTCTACTGTCTTTACTAATGCTACTACAAGATATTTGTCACCTGCACCGTTTCATAGATGAGGAGCCTGAGATTCAGAATGGTGAAGCAGTTTGTCTAAGCCTTGGCCAAGTGGAGCCCTTGTGATCTTCATGCATTGTGGTGTGTGTACAAAACTGTCTTGGCATGAACTGCACTCTTCTTGCTAATCTTTCCACAGTGGTCACCTTACTCCCCAGGTATAAAACATCTCTTAGTTCTGTGCTGTCACATAATTTTACCTGTGACGTCTGTGGTCTTTTAGTAAATGTCTTGTGCTTTTTGCCACCAGAGTGTCTGCTCGTTGGGTAGAGAAGCTCTGTATTTTATTCACCCTTTATCCATACTACTGAGCCTATTCTTCAGCTTAATACCTCCTCCATTTAAGTGCTTAAGAGATATTTTTGGAATAGCATGTGAAAGACAGATGTTAGAGGAATTACAGAGAGAGTTTCAGAAAAGGGATCAGGATTTAAATCTTTCCCTTCAGGAAAATTTCCCTATAGCAACCCCCTGTTAGTCTAGCGTATTGTAAAATTACTTGCTCAAACACCCAGTTGTCTGTATCCTTCTCAAGAATGTGAGCTGCCGAGGGTCCAGCCTCTGTCTCCTTGTTCACTGCTGTGTCCACAGTACCTAGCACAATACCTAGCACATAGTGCACGCTTATTAAAGATTTGTGAATCGTTGCCACAATCAAATCCTTTTGAACCCAAGGGATTTTGACCCTCATCATTCTACTGTGTCCTGAAGGACTCATGTCTTTGAAATACCAGAGTAACTGTGACCTCTTTGAGCAGGACCCTGCTAACATAAGCGTTTGTGTTTTCTTCCAGTTGAGTTCTTGGCTGTTTATATGTGTTCAGGAGATAGAGCAGTTCTTGGAGTAAGTAGTAGGTCTCTAAGCTTCAAAGTCTCTCAAAATGTGTTGGAGGATCCTTGAATAGTTTTTATTCTTATTTTGTGCTTTTTGACTGCCTCGTCCTTTGAAAGAAACACGTACTTGTTAAATTTGTTCATTTTTGCTTCCTTAGTGAACTGTATGTTCACTTGCAACAGTACGTATCTAGGACAGAATTTAGCAAGGAGGTATGTTTCCTGGCTTTCCCCATCTCTTTTAGTTTTGCTTTTAAAATGAATTCTTCCTAACAAAGCTTGATTTGCACGTCTGTGACTATCTAACCAGCTAGCAATGTCCTATGCCATATGGTCCTGTAACACCTCCCCTGACTACAGGAGGGGAAAGTGAGCCTGCCAGAGGACCAAGAAGAGAAAGGAGCACAGATAATCTTCTGAGTTCATAATGATTAGGGGGTATTGTTTAAAAGTCATTGAGGAGTTATATCATTCTTTGACTTAACATCCAAGTAGTGTCAGTAACTGTGTCTTTGTGATTTTTGTGCAGTTTAAAATTATTTTGGAAAACTTGAATGTTCTTTTATTTGTTTTGACAAGTAGATGCTAGTGAGTGTTGCGAAGGAAATCATGGTTGAGAACGGGGCCCAAAGGACATAAGAAGGCTGTACGTGTTCGGGCCTGCTTCGTTTTCTGGCTGCGGTTTGACCTTATCCTACTGGAAGCTCACTGTCCCCTTCCTCTTTCTCCTATCTCTTCATTCCCCCCGCCCCCATCCCTCGAGCCTAAGTCTCTTTCATTGCCTTTGTGTCTCCCCTGGTTATGGGCTTGGTGTTTTACTTCCTCACAAGTGTTGAAGCTCGAGCTCCCCATGTGCTTATATTTGGATATAAGCCTGTAAGAAGCAATTTATATGAGATGTGTTGAGAGTTGGTCCTCCTCATGGGAGTGGGGCCCTTCTAAGAAGAGAGAGCTCTCATGCACTTCCTCACTCTGCCATGTGAGGACACACTGACAAGGCAGCCATCTGCAGCCCAAGAGAAGAGCCTCACCAGAGCTGAGGGGCATTCAGTCTCGGAATGCACTTTCCCGAGTGGAGAGAAGTAAATGTCTGTGGCTTATATCACCTCATCTGTGGTATTTGCTATGGCAGTTTGAGCAGACTGAGAAGCCCCCTGGACCTCTCCTCATTTTGATACCTGTCTGACTTCAGAATCTGGGGAAAGTGTTCTTCCTTCCCAGATGTGCACTATTGTCTTTTCCCCAGATGTTATGGAATGTCAGCCCGGAATCCACTTGACAAGGACTGCAGTCTCTTCATTTGCTTATCTAGTTATCTGGTGTGGCTCAAACTAGATCTGGGTTGTTTCTTCTTGTTTGTTCTCTCTCTCTCTCTCTCTCTCTCTCTCTCTCTCTCTCTCTCTCTCTCTCTAACAAGAGAGGTGCTCCTTCACACACAGCCATCTTCGCTGACCTAGATGAGGACAGTTCTGTGTTCACATTCTTTCTTACTCCCCTCTGCCTTCCAGGCACTAACACCTTGGTATCCCACTGTGCATCCATACCTGTTGGCTTTGCAAGTGCTGGTGCCTGCCAGCTCCTGGTACATTATTTCCTCAGCAGCTGGCACGGGATTTTTCTGGTGCCAACTAGAAGCTCAGCTATTAAAAAATAAAACTTGGCCCATCTTGAGTATCATATGTTTCCATCAGGACTTGGATCTGCATTCTGGCACAGATCACATGATCATTTTGGGCACCTCTTTCAGGACTGAGAACCCAGTGTTCCTCTGGTCTCCAACCACATTTTCACCCAACTAGTTCACAAAACCGGGATGCTTATGATTAGTTAAGGGCTAGCTAACTAATGCTTTGCTTGATCTTACTGAAAATTTTAACCTGTCATTGTTTCCTCACTCTCTGTTACCTTCTCTGACTGTTCATACCAGTTTTATATCTTAAACTGTAAATGGCTAAGAATAAGGTTCATACTTCTTAGGCCAGTGAACGGCTATCACACAGCACTGAAACTATAATATTTCTGCATGACTTTGCACGAACTTGAGGTTGTCCAAGGAAAAATAAATTAATTGTGAGATGTGTGGAATACTGAAATAAGTTAAAATGACAGTCTTTAAGGTTCCATTGCAGACACTTATGAACTGTGCCTCTTCAGACAACTTTTCAATGAGCTTCAATTTCATCTGTTAATAGGACAGGATAACAAAATGAAGTCAGTTCACTCATTATGCACTGCCCAGTATCCATAACATATTATTGGTTAATTCTGGAATGACTTTGTGTAAAGGTTGAGGGATTTTAGATGATTGGATGCATGATCTCTCAGTGATGTCTACAGATTTGAAGGCTCTAGAAATATGTTGGCAGCAGGTCTTGGTGATTTTCTGCTATTGCTTGTAACTTCTAAGTATGGGAGAACAAACTCTCTGAGAATCTCAGCTCTTCTTTTCTCCAGTGGAAACCCATTATTTAATATTTCTGAGTGTTTGAACACCATTCTTTGTATTTCACATAGAGAAAAGAATATGTAGTATATAACCTTAAGGCTTTCCACTGTGGCAGACAAGAAAAGGACAGCTGGGATGGTTTAAAATAACTGCTGTAGGTGGTTCTTTCTATATGGTTTTTATAGATTTCTTTGCTTCTAAGAAGGATGTTAAAATTAGAGAATATTAATCTTTTTGTTGCTTTGAGATCTTATTTGTACTAACATTTTGTCATAGATTCATTAATTTTTAAATTTAGAATGAAGCATTATTCACTACCAAGTTAGAGCTAGACCTGGAATCACTGCAACTTGTCTGTAATTCCAAAATAGAGAAGAAAGTCCTGGAAAGCATTGGATTATCTTTTTTAAGAGTATATATAGCAGTACAGTTAAACAGCTTGTTAGTCTCTGCACACCGGTACAGAAAGAAGCAATGTAAAAGAGAAGCCTCATATTTAAATAATCCTATTCACTATTAGGAATCCTGAAGAATCGTTTTTTTCTAACTTTGTTCTTAAATGGGAGAATGAATTTTGGTTTCTAGGCCATTCTGATATTTCTTTAGTTTCTGCATCTAAGTCTTAGTTTATCTTCTGGTGAAGGGATTTCAGAGTCTGAGCCAAAATAAACCCTGCCTTCCTCAAATTGCCTTTGTCAGATAGTTTCTCACAACAATGGTACCAACTAATGTGGTACCAAATGCTGAGAAGCTTTGAGTTCTGGTGAAGAAGCTGTCCCTGGAATCTTCCACTTCAATGGGACATGCTGCTGCTGATGTCTTAAGGACATCAGAAAGTCTGTTTTGTCTTGATAGGCAACTATGAACACTGGCAATAATTGCCGGCTATGTTTGGTGTACAGGTGCACAACTTGGAACAGGAACTTAGCCTTCGCTTAAATGGATCTGCTGCAGCAATCCATTGGAAGACAAAGCAACGTCAATATTCAGAATTAACTCAATCTTTTCTTATTCCCAAACAAAAGCCATCACTAAGGCTGCTCTACCGCCTTTGTAACCCATCTCAATAAATCTCAGTACCACCACTTACACCGGCTTTCTGCTCAGAATCATCAGAAGTATTCTGGATTTCTCCTTAACGCCCACTAATACATTATCTCACTTAACAGGTATATGGCACTGGACAAGTCATCTATTCTTTTGAGCCTCACAAGAGTTGCATCATAAGGTTATTGTGAATATTCAGTGAGCTCATGAATCATAAAGTTCTTGGTATAGTTTCTAATATTCCACACACATTCAATAAATACCAAAAGGCATAATTTCTCTCAAATATATTTTAAGTTAGTCTCCTGTATGTGCCTGGGTCCTTTTAGTTCAAGTTATTTGGAGCTCTTTCCTAGACTGTGACACTTCCCACGCAGCTTGCAAGATGATATTCCCAAGGCCAAGTTTGATTCTGCCACTTCCCTGCCCCAAATCCTTTAACATCTTTGATCCTATTCGGTATGTGGTGTCCTCTTCACAGACTCCCCTTCCTTCCTGTCTCACTCCCACCACACCTGCAATCTCACCTTTGATTTCAGCTAGACCAACTTTTTTCCACATTCGGGATATGAAATGCTATTCCCTAATAGAGCACAACTTCTCCATCATCCCCTTCCCTCCAAACCACACACACACACACACACACACACACACACACACACACACATACACACACACACACACCTGCTTTATAAACACCTTTCTCTCCTTCAGAATAGGATATGTGGTGTCATCTCAGGGAAACCCTGCCTGACTCAGAAGCAGGCAGCTTTACGTTTTACCTCATTGTTTGCTGCCAGAGCCTGTCTGGCTCTACACTTAGACTGATCTAAGGGTTTTTTTTTTTTTACTTCTTATGAGCCTTCACAGTCCCTAGTATATGTTAAAACATGAGAAGATAGACTTTTCTTAGGCTCACTAAGCCATATATAGAGACCACTCTGTGAGGTCTTGTAGTTAAGAAGACAGACATTAGACTCAACTCTGAATACAGTATAAGCAAGCAAATGGGAATTCAGATCCAAGGAGCACGGACAGTGGATAAACAGTTGCTAAGATATCAGGGGTGGGACTGGAGAGATGACTCAGCAGTTAAGAGCACTAACTGCTCTTGCAGAGGACCCGCGTTCAGTTACCAGTACCCACATAGTGGATAAAAACCATTCTTAACTCCAGTTCCAAGGGATCCAACACTTCTCTTCTGGCCTTTATGGGCATTGCACGCATGGGTGCACTTACATACATGCAGGCAAAACAGTCATACACATAAAATAAAAGTAAATTAACTTTTTAAAAAGCAGGGATAAGAGGAATTCTGACTAAAGCAACCTTATAGGGTTCTTGCTGAAGTCAGGCATGGTAATTAGGTATTATCAGGTATATTATAAAGGGTGAAATTCATGATCACACATTGAAGAGGATTAAGTACCTGGGCAGGGGCAGGGGGGTTGCTAAAATGACTTTAGCAGAGTTTTTGTGAAAGCTCTATTTCATGAGGATGTGCACAGAAGAAGCTTTAGGAGCTGGACTAGAGTTTGGTCAAGGAAAGCATCATTGTCATTAGGAGTAGTTTTCCTTGTAAATGTCATTTGCCTGCAATGCTATAGGTAATGTCACAGCTGAGTTAACCTAGCTGCAACTTTTTCTATCCCTGTGGTGGCGTTGACCTTTATTCCCTTGTCCAAGAAGATGGAAGATTCAGGCAAATGTCAGGAAGAGATGCAGACAGTACATGGAGCCTCAAATTGAACAGTCACTGATGATACCATGGTCCTATCTGGTGCCTGTATTCAAATGACTGACAAACACACCATGCTTCTTCATCAGTCTTAATATTCTGACTTTGCATTCTGGGGATGCAGAGCTGAACTGCATATTGGCCATGCAGTGCAGTGCTTTATTATACAGGCAAAGAAGCTGAAGCCCAGAGAGCTCATTCATTGATTCCTATCATGCCAAAGCCAATCAGTAGTAGAAAGAGACAAGGACCCTTGTCTTCTGCATTGGACTCCATGACATACCCTGTTTCCTTGCAAGTGTCATTTTCAGAAAGCTGGATGTAAGCCATTCCTGACTTTCCCGCCTACTGCTTTCCTGAATTACCCAGAATACAAAATTACTTATCTGTAAGAAGTTGTTACAGATTCTGATGTTAAAATTTGCACTGTTTTCTGCTTTGTATATTATGTTCATTTTTGGGTAAGCAAAAGATACGATTTAATGATTAAAATGCAATTAAAAATCCTTAAATATCAGACAATATTCCACACTTGACTTCTTTCCTATTTTGACAGTGTTCACAGTGGAGAAACCCTTTTTACCAAGGTGTACTGAAATCACAATTCAGAATCCTGGTCTGCAAGACATCTTTCATCTTGTTCCAGCCTGTGAGTGGTTTGGGACTGAGATACTCCTGACCAAACACTGACCTCTAAAAGCAAACTTAGGGGAAGAAAGGGTTTATTTTAGTTTCACAGGTTACTGTTCATGACTGAGGGAAGTTGGGGCAGGTGCTCAAGCAAGAACTTGAAGCAGAAAACATGGAGGAATGCTGCTTGCTATCCCCACTACCCTCCTGAAGGCTCAATGCTTAGCTAGCTTTCTTTTACAGCCCAGGATCACCTGCTTAGAGAGTGGTGCTGTCCACAATAGGCTGAGTCCTTCTACTTAAATTAGAAATCAAGACAATCCTCTACAAACACGCTCACAGGCCAATTTGATTTGGGAAATCCCTCAGTTGAGACTCTTCTCAGATGACTCTAGGCCGTGTCGAGTTGACAGTTACAGCTGACCAGGACATATATATTCTTGTCTTTTCTTCCTTACTCTAGTATTTTCCTTGACTGCAGTGATAAGTTGACAAATGAAGCTTTAAAGTGCGTTAGCTGATAAGAGTCATTTTTATTTACGGTTGATAGCAATGGCAGGAGTTTTAGTTATAATAACAGGAAAACTTGCAAGTGTCACTTTTCTTTTGTTTTTAAGCCTTATCTAAGCTCCTGATGAATGTGTACACTGCTGCGGTCGGGGCCCTTTCATTTACTCATTCCCGCTCTGCCCCCTCTGACAGCAGTACCATGCTCTTATTTCTCCCAACGTTCACTTTGATCCCTTAGAGCTGGTTGTTAGTCTCATCATGTCATTAAGAAGGAAAAATTTTGTTGCACTTGGCTTCTACCTCCCAAATTCTCTGACCTGTTTGTTTTAAACCTTTCAATTATCTGTGACTTTATTGATGGTCAGTATTAGCTTCCCCCTTTCAAAGACATAGGAGGGCTCTGCTTTGTGTGCCACAATGCTGAGCACTAACAGTTTACTGGGGTAGGTGGAGCTCACACAGACCTCTGTTGGCTGTGCACATCTGAATCATGAGAATGAAGTTTTCAGCTTCGGGGTAAATGGTTCTCACAAATGACTGTAATTTGTTGAAAATTGTTCGGCCAAAGCAGGTTTCTGTTTTTATTCTTTATCTATTTATAACAAACATCGGTGTGCACAGTTTTCCCTACCACAATATAGAGCAGGGTTTTCTTGCTATGGTACACAGATCTTTGTGCTAGGCATATAGAACTGCATGAATCTCTTGGAACTAACAGCTAGACTCTATGCATGTGGGTGTTACTTCAGGACAAGAGCATAGCTCTCATCAGATTCTAAGGTGTTTAAAGAGCATTGCATTGATACTTGAGGTCTGTCCACACAGACATCCTCTGTGTGCTCAGAATATTTAAGAAACACAAAACCTATGCTGACCGCTCAGTAGACTTCTGCTGCCCTGGCCAGCCTATGTCCCCAGGAAGGGCTTTCTATATTCTTGCACTTTCAGATTTTTCTCTTGTTATTTTTTTTAATCGGTGAGGATGCTAATGTAATTTAACAGATATGTACTGAAGCACCCAAAGATGCCCACGTTGGATTGCCTTAAACAATGATGTAGGCTTATTGGCTTGTGTAACTGAGCCACAGAGGTTGTTCAGGTTTGGCAGTGTTTGACATGGATGCAGATTTTCTGCCTCAGTTCATCTTTGTCCCACTAGGTGCATGGGTTCCACCCTTATATCAGCACCCACCCCCCCAAGAAAATTAAGCACTTTAAATCTTAACACTGGTATCCAACCATCACTGTTCAGGAGAGGGATTTTTACCCATCATCTTGGCTAGGTGAAATGTCTGTGTGCTAATTGATGTCAGAGACAAAGATTAGATAGCAGTTTTCTATGTATTGCCAGGGAGTGCCTACTTTTAGACACTGGCAGTTCAAACTTGTGCATTTTTGGGTGTTGGGGATGGTAGAAAAGATGCTGAGCATAGCTACAACTGCATTTCATCTCCTATCTCATAAATAGTGGAGTTTGGTCGTATAGCTACCTGTATCTGATTATGTGGGTTTGTTGTAGAAGGTAAGATTTCCTTGCTGTAGATGAAAATTTATGGTGTTTCCCAAAGAAAGTTGTATGAAATATTAATTCTTTAGCATATTTGTTCAGCATTCTGCCAGAGAAAAACAGAACCAACTTATATACAAATACTTAGCATATTATATATATATATGGACATTTATATATAATGTATATACACCTGCATATTTGTTCACATATTTATTTTTAGCTATTTAAAAATATTTATTATTTACTTTAAACATGATTTTTTTACATTTATATTTTATTTAAAATTTATCAATGCCACTTAAATTTATAAATGTCTTATACATTGTTATAAATAGTCTGTATTTATACACAGATGAATATATAATTTGCTTATCTTTAAGGATTGATCTATGTGCTCATGGGGTCTAGAACACCTGAATCTGTGGGACAGACAGTAGTCTGGAGGTCTTGAGTAGGAACTGATGCTGTGATTTTGAGGAAGAAATTCTTCTTCCTCAGACAAACTTCAGTTCTGCCTTTAATGCCTTTCCACTGACTCGACAAGACTTAGATAATAGAGGATAGTCTCTCTTGTTTTAGTATCATCTTGCTATAGATCTTAATCCTATTTATAAACACCTTAGCAGCAACATCAGGACTGCTGTTTAATTGAATGGCATGCTACTTAGTACATTAAACTAGCTGCCACCAATGTTAATAACTATAAGACCAAAGAAGGCCAATGAGATTAAATAAATTTGAAAAATATGTTAAACATTGCTCTGGTACTTTTCTTTCAGGGATTCAACTGTCTTTAATTTGGGGTCTTACCTCTTTCTCAAAATGACTTGATCAGGTATATGTTATTGCTTCTCTTAGAATATCTCACTAGACTAGAGTTCCACCTAATATGTTTGGAAAGCACCAGATTAAACTCTGGTTGAGAAGAATGCGTTTATTATAATCGTGTACCATTTTGTTTGCTACTACACTTCTGTTTTGGAATCTTAAACACAGACCTGTTTCCCTCATTCTGCCAAGGCATACCTTTGGGGAACTATACTCTGTCTTCATTCACTGGAAATTTAATAAATGTTGACTAAAAAACATTTTATATAAATAACTGGTTATTAAGTCTTGGTTAATGATGTTCGTATTTGCTTAGAGCCATCACTTTTCCTTGGCAGAAATTAAATTGTTAGAGCTTTAAAACATTTGCTGCTCTTTGGAGATGTTCTCACTGAGGAACCAGCTGGCAAAATGGAGCAGGATCTATGTTTCTGAATCTTACACTTCATGTTACCTTTTCTTTTTAATTAGGTAGGCTATAATTTTGTTACACTTAAGAAATTACTTAAATCCACAAATGGCCAAAGCGTAGTGGTCGAGTCTGCTGAATGCTGGTCCTTGTACAGGACCCCTTTATTAAACTTCACCCACCCAAGGCTTGGATCATCTTGGAAGAGGGGGAGGAAAGATTGTAAGAGCTAGGAAGGAAGTACATGACCATATGGAAACAGTCCTACAAGCTCCTGGGAACCTGCTCATATGATTCTATGGCAATGGTGTCAGCATACACAAGTCCCATGCAAACTCAGACAGAAAAAAACCTAGCATAGAACTGGGAAAATGAACAACAGACCCTAATTTCATCTGAAGAAATATTTGGCAATTGATGCTGCTAGGTGAAGAAGAGCTGATTTTCTTAAAACAGGGGACTCTAGACAGACTGACTAGACCTCAGTGGATGGACTTGCAGTGGACATTGACTTCACACAGTGGGCCTTAACAGGGATGACAGAGTATATGGGCTCCAGTGGGGGTCTATGGGAGGGTGCCAGTGGGGACAAGTATAAAGATGATTAAGATTGATTGAGATGTTCTATATAAAATACACAAAAATTCAATAAAAACAAATTAAAAAAAAAGAAATTACTTAAATCCAAAGAAAACAATAAAATGAACAGGACAGATTAAGTTTCTGAAAGTCCGGTATTGTTTGCTTAGCTGTCCTTCCACAATGGCTAACACATTTCCCTACTCTCAGTGGGGCTTGGTAATACATTGTGCCTCTCTTATAAGAAAGGGCTGTTTCTTTTGGATTCTGCTTATAACCCTTCTTATTGTTCTAGAACATCATTAGATCAGGGGGAGATGAGGTTTTCGCCCCTGCATCATCAATGACATCATGTGGTTTAAAATCTAGATGTAGCTTAGAGTCTTGACCAGGTACTGTGGCCCAGGAGCAAGTCATGTCATGCAAAGATACATTTGCATGACATAAAGTATTAGAAGTGAAGTATTAGAGACCTCAGTGACCTTCATCTGGGAGTTCATGAGCTGTATCTTAGATCTCTGCCCAGTCTCCTAAGTTACCACCCCTTTTGTGGGGGCCACTCTAATCTGTTGGTACAGAGGTGTGACTATATAAAATGGTTTTAGGAAACAAAATAAAAACTTAAACTTTGATTTAGTTAGAAAGATATCAGTTGACTCTGAAGATGGTGTTTTAAAATAACCAGCTGGGCTGAATTTAACTAGACTGATTAAATGCCTGTTTGTCTGTAGTCATGAAAAAGTAGATGTTAGTTTCCTGTTGATTGCTTTTTCATTATACATGAAAGCAAAGTCTTTGTCAGTGAGTTGGGATGAAGTCCAGCTTCATGCAACTTAAGGGCTTCTAAGAACAGAGATGAGTACAACAGCATTTATTCTATTTGGGATGACAGACTCAAAAACAAAAGCAGCTTTTAAGAATATTTTCCCAAGGTTATTATAAGATTAATAATTGAACTCTTTTAAATTATGTCTTATAGTATATGTACCTTTATCTGTAAACATATCTATATGTACTTTAAATAAGTGTAATTTATTTAAATATATTAAACATATCTATATAACTTGCCTATTTATAAAACAACAAATTTTTTGAGGACAAAAATTTTGGAAAGATGAATAAATAAAAAACCACCAAAAATACTTTAATACTGTTATCTAGAAGTGGTCATTATTCTCCTTATTTTTGTTTTGGTTTATAGTTTCCTATCCATGTATTCATTTTCATTTACTTATCTCTGCAAAAATGTTTGAGTCTGAAAGCTAATGTCTTATAACTTTAATATAGTCATAGTTGATTGCTTTTAAAATACATTTTTATAGAACTTATAAAAAACAAAAACATTTCACCTGTACTTTCACTGAAAATTCAAAATTACAGGCAGTAATAGCAACTGACCCTTGGCAGATACATAGCAATAGCTGGTGCACTTATTTTTATTGTCCTCAGTTTTCACAATAACCTGCAAAGTAGGTATTAAGAAGATGAGGCCTGGGTAGAGCAATGTGACCATGATAGACAGGCAGGACGTGCTGGAGCCCAGAGTGCTGGTTATCAGACTCCTAAAACTGTTTGCCTCTTCTGAAGTAGTAGCCTTGTCAAATTTGTTACATTTTAGAGAAAGAAGCTAAAATATAATGAAAAAAAATTGGCCATGCCTGTAAATCTGCTGCTCCAGACTTGACAGAGGTGATTTAGAACACTTTTACATATTGTTAAGAGCCAGGGGAGTGGGTACTGTTGCTGGGTTCTAGCTCATTGAAGTCATGATGTATTTCTTTCAAGAAGGAAGATTGTTGTTACAACCTTTTCTTAGATATTGTTTGTTTGTAATAATGGACTGAAAATAGTATTGGAAGATTCAAAGTTTGAACCAGTTGATAACATATTTTGGTTCACTCTGTGCAGACTGTCCTTTTTAAAAAATAGATTTTATCTATTATTTTTATTTTATGTATAATAGTGTATTGCCTGCATGTGTGTAAGTGCGCCTGTGTCTTGCAATGCCCATGAGGATCAAGAGAGGGCATCAGATCCCCTGGAACTGTAGCTACAGACAGTTGTTAGCTACCAGGTGGGTGCTGGAAACCAGGTGGGTCCTTTGCAAAAGTAGCCAATGTTCTTAATTGCTGAGCTATCTCTCCAGCCCCTAGACTGTATTTCTTGATGAGCACTCGCATAGTGAAAGCACAGCTCTATTCTGTACTCTAGGACTTCTGTTTCATATTGTGTTGCCATTCTTTCAATATTCATTTTCCTTTCTCATTTTTATTTCATATTTGCACCTTCTTATTTTTACAAAGATTCTATCTTGTCATCTCTATTCTTTTTAAAAACTTTTATTTTTAATTGTGTGTGTGTGTGTGTGTGTGTGTGTGTGTATGTGTGTGTGTGTTTATGTGCATGAGAGTACGAGTGTAGTGGAGAACATAAGCTTTAGATTCCCTGGAGTTAGAGATACAGTTGTGAGCTACCCAATGTGGATGCTGGAAATCAAACTGTGATCCTCTGCAAAGTGTTCTTTAAAAAAAATGTTTTTATTGAGAATTTCATACAGGCATATAGGCATATAAGGTGTTTTGATCAAATCCATACCCACTCCCTCCCCTCCAACTCCTCCCATATCTCCCCATCACTTTTTTTCTGATAACTTCATGAACTCTTTCTTCTTTTTTTTTATGGGGCTTTTTGCTACTCTAACATTCCCCCCTCTGAAGAGGTAACCCTAAAGTCTTTTAAGGATTAGTAAAAGCTCCCAAATACTTTCTACATTTTTTGCCTTTGGAACAGAGTATGTTGTTAAGAGGTGTAAGGACATTTTGACTTTTAGCCAAGAAACTGGCTACTTTTCTTTGGGGTCTTTTTACACTAACTGCCTAACCAATTCCTACCTCCTATTCTTATACCATCCTCTGAAGAGTTTACCTAGCTTGTGGATAGGGAATCAGGACATACAGACCACTCTGGCTTCTTCCACACTGAACAGAGATGCAGGGTAAGGCAATTGTTATACCCCCTTCAGTAGGTCTATCTAAAAGACTCCCAAATTGCATAACTCTTATCTGCAGGGGGGAAAGAAAGTCCTTGACTGGTGAATAAGAGATGTGAAGGAGAAGTAGAGGCAAGAGTTGTTAGCATTATAAGTTCTAGACAGGGAACTAGAAAAAAAAAATGAAAACGGCAAATTTCAAATGTTCATATGAGAGTCCATTGAAATTTCTTGACGAGAGCTTCAAAAGCATCCCTCTGTTGGGTTCCTCCTCATTTTTCTTTTGTCTGCCATGGCTGGGCTCGAGAGTGATGGATTCAGGAGTTGCTTTCAGGCACAGGCACTTTGATAGCTGTTGGAGTGGTTAGAATCAGTGTCAGTGCCCTCTCAAAGGCTTCTAGATAGTGGGAGAAAACAAATATGGCCATCATTTTAGAACAATAGCTGATCGTCTCCCTTAGCTACAGGTGGACATTACAGTATTGCAGACCAAGGTTTGAAGTCTTACACCTGAGCAGCACTTTCTGATTCAGAAGCAGTATGCGTTCCTAACAGCTCAGCCATCTCTTCAGCCCCAACCATCTTCTCTTTTTTCCTCCTTCAGGTTCCCATTCCCTGTCACCCTTATGTTCTGTCAGGACATCTACTCCACCTGTCCTGCAAAACAATGCCTCATTCTGAGCCCTACCCTTAAGCTTCCTCATATTTTTCTGACTCTTTATCTGGCACTTTTCAGCCCCTTGTTGTATGTGTATTTTGTCTAGCTTCACAGCTGTGTTGGTTCTATTAACCATTGGACATTATTTGTTATAACTTGCTATATTTAGATAAGATATTAGCTTGAAAATGAAGGGTCTTTTTCTTGTAAAGTTAGTATTTATTTTATTTTGCCATATACCAAAGATAGTTGGAAGTACTCCAAATAGATTTTTAAAATATTTTATTAGTTCTTTGAGAATTTTATACAATGTATTTTCATCACAGTCACCTTCCATTCCTCCCCTAACACCTCCCAGATCCACACCTACCTCCCTACCCCCCTCAACTTCGAGTTCTCTTCTTAAAAAAATAACTCATAGACTCCCAATTTGTGTTGCTCACATGCTCTTGGGTGTGGGGTCTTCCACTGGAGCATGGCCAACCTATCACGGGCCACAGGCTTAAAGAAAACTGATTCTCCCTCCCCCTTAAGCCACCACCTACCCATAGCTCCTCAGGTGTGGGGCTAATGAATTCCTTCGTACTCCATGCTAGAATGCTGAGTGGCTCCATCTTGTGTAGTTCTTTCATAGACAGCTACAGATGTTGAACTATGAGTGTAGTAGTCCCATTATGTCCAGAAGACATTGCTTCATTCTAGTCCTCCTGGGCCTCTGGCTCTTAGAATTTTTCCAAGGAGAGCATTACTAATCATTATCTTTAAGATAGCCCCTGTTTTGTAGCTCTGTTTTATGTTGTGCACTCCTGGTAACCTCTGCACTCTCATGAAGTGATTATTTCATGACTCATAGAAAGGGTCTTCTGGGTTCTGAATAATTTGATTAAATTTTACATGCAACCCATTCTGTACCAATAAAGACACTTAGTTTCAGGGGTAAGAAGCTATCTTTCAAAAATTCTTTCCCAGAGTATCTTTCCTATGTTGCAGAGACCTTATTTACGCAGGTGTCCAGCTGCTCACAGAATCACACAGGTGTACAGGAAGTACATGCTTGGAAAATGTCAATGACTGTAACCTAAAGGAACTGTTCATGAGCAAAATATATGCAATGTGTTTACCATGGTCATCATGTTATGACTGAAAGGAAAGCAAGTCTTGACCAGATACAACTTTCTCTTTAAATTTCTTTTTAAAATAGTAAATAATATAAGGAATCAATTTGAGGAAGCTTTTAGTGCTTTCTGTGAATCTTCTGACATCTGTGCTGTTCCTCAATACTCTCCTTTGCTCTTCATATTCTCTCTTTCTGTTTAGTCTTTCCCCCCTTTAAATGCTTCTAAAATATCAAATCTAAATATGTAAGAATGTGATACAGAGCTGTAATGGAAGGGAAATTTCAATACACACTCACTAATGCAGGTTTCCTGTTACAAAAGCACACCCAGGGAGCCTGTGCTTTTCCAGTTCATGTTGTTTTGTAAATATCTGACTGTGGTCTTGACCTTGGGTTCACTGAGTTGTCTTCACTAGGTCTTCAGATGTGATGCAAAAGCAAAAGTTCAGACTTGGGCATCTCTGTACACATTCTAAAGTTTATGCTTGCCTTACTTCTGGAGTTGTGTTAGCATAACTGAAGGTAACTGGGCTGGGGCAGAATTATGGGATACCAAGTCATAGTCATAGCTCTAGTCTGCCAAAGCACTACCAAATCCACTGTAACTCTGGGAATTACCGCCAAGTGTGAAGTCATATACTTTCCAAGAGTGGGTCTATTTGAAGAGATACTGGAAACCTTGCCATAGTCATTTATCTTGGCTTCTTCAGCTGATTTATGTGGGAATTCGATTGTTGACTGCTTCAGTGTAATTTGTACATAGTGATATAGAACTCATACTGAAATAATACAGCATACCATAAGCCATGAAGGGTGGGTGCCTTCTTACACATTTTTGCTATTATTAAAAATGTGGAATAATACAAATAAGTCTGCCTCCTTATTTCAGTTTTCTTGATATATTTAAGATCACTGTTTTCTTATTTATTTTCTGTTTTGCTCCATTTAGCCACCTTTTATTTGAAAACAACTTTGGGGTAACTAGTGATTGCTACTGAAGTTAATATAGCAAAATACAATGAGTCTTATTTATGAAGACCCAGAGGAACATAAACATAACATTTACTTTAAAAATATATGATGACATTCATTTTTAGCATTAGGCTAATAATTGTTGCAGTAATAATAATACTGTAAAAGTAAGTTAATTATAATGTAAACAATCTGCAGGAAAGACTCACAATTTTTAAAACTTATTACATCTATTTATTTATTAGTTATCTGTGGGTGTATGCACCATAGTTTGCATACAGAGGTCACACAGCAACCTGCAGGAGTCAGTTCTCTCCTTCAACCATGTGAATTCCAGAATTGAATTTAGTTCATCAGGCTTGGTGGCAAGTACCTTTGCCCACTGAGTCATGTGGCTGGCCCAATGCTTCTTTTGTTATTGTTGTAGTTTTTGTTTTGAAAAACTCTTCGATCTCTAATCCTACTGAGTTTCAACATAAGCGTGGAAAAAGAAACATATTCCTAATGAAATCATAGTTCTTATTGTAACACTGTAGGAACTAGAAAAGTAAAATCAGTAGCCTATAAATTTTCACTAATTTGGCAGTTACTATGCAGTAATAAGTGATTCTGTTTTTATTGGTGACAGCTCTGCATGGACAAGGCTTACCAGGGACACAGGTTCAGGCTGTTAGTTGCATGTGCATTTGTCAGAATTTTATTTTTAACTTTTGTAAGTCTGATTTCCTGTCTAATGAGATGTTTTTGGGTCATTTGACATTTGCTGATTAACCAACACAGACACGTGCATACACATGTGCACAGACACATGCACGCATACTCACTCTCATGCTCTCATCAGTACCATTGCAGTCTTTGACATGCAGGAGGATAGTAATTTCAGCATGGGTGACAGTTCAGTGTGCCTTTCATGTCCCCCCATTCTTGAGTTTTCTCCTCTTGCAAAGCACCTTTGGGTCCTCGCAGCTTTGTATGAAGAAGCCTTGGAGCTGTGCACTGATGCTTTTTTTCTGGGAAGACCTCTCAAACCAACAGCAGATGCTGGCCACCCTTTCTTTCCTTGGAGCATGGAAGAATCAGTTCCAGTTCTGGACAAAGCTGTGCTGTGCTGCCGTGGCAGATGGTCAGCATTTGGCATTCCCCAGCCTGTCACCTGGGAAACGCCAATACTGTCTTATGTTCAGTTATTTACTTTTCATTTATAAAAAGAAGCAGAAAGGGAAACAAAATGCCATGTTACAGAACTAGAAGAGATGACTCAGCAATTAAGATTAGCACTGGCCGCTCTTCCAGAGGACCGGGTTCGATTCCTGGCACCCACATGGTGGCTAACAACCATCTGTAACTCCAGTTTCAGGGGATCCAACACCCTGTTCTGAATCTCCGTAGTCATTGCAGGACACAGGTGCACTTACATAGTTGGAAGCAATACACTCATACACATAAAATAAAAATAATAAAATGTGAAAACAATTACGATCTAGCTATTGATGGTGCTCTACTGCATTTTATTCACATGGTTTCCTTCACGGATAGTGAGACAGCAATTTCTGTGTCACTGTGTCTCTTCCTTCCTTTCTTCTCTCCTTTCTTTTCAGACAGGGCCTCATGTAGCCCCAGTTGATAACAAACTCACTATGTGGCCATAGTTCCTTATCTTTCTGAGTTCTGGGATAGCAGGCATGTGCCCCATGCCCAGTGTCCATTTCATTTTTTATGAAATTCATATATACACACTGTATTTCTTCAACTGATACAAGACTTTGTCATGATCAGATTTATTTGGGTGCACTATGACTGATCATCAACTTGTTGTATAAATTATTTCCAATAAATTCCAGTTACTTACATTTTAAATTACCTTTCATGTTATACATAAGCATTTTCTTTTTATCTAGACAGAATTTCAGAAGCTTTACTGTGCTCAGATATAGAACACTGGGAAACTGCCATAGTTAAAGTCTTGAACATTGAATCAGATCATGGAAAATCAAAACTTAACGTGATTTTCCTTTAGATTAAATATAGCCAAGGTCTGTTTGGAAGCTGGGGCCAAATGCCTCAGCTAACAAGACTTGTAACTAGCTGCGCTTCTGCTTGTTTCATGTCTGTGAGTTTGATAGAGAGAACCTAACAGGAAATGCGGTTAGGGTGAGGCCCAAAGAAAAGTCACAGTGGCAGACCCTGCAGAAAACAGGCAGAGACTGCTGCCTTGGAGCATTGCAGCGTGGACCTCGGGATGATCTCAAGACTCTGCACCTGGATATGAGCAAAGGTGGCACCCTGATGAAACAAAGGAAGCAGGCCCCGCCAACCCCACTGAACTTCTTCTTATTGTGGAATGACGTGAACTGACATTAATTTCGAATTAAAAATTTTAAAGTATAGCAGAGATAATATTCACTTAAAATGTGAAGAAATTTACACAATGACAATAACCAAAGAGCCCACAGATTCTTCATGAATCCATATGCTCATCCCGTCTATTACTGAGTGCAGAGAATTTCCAACTACAGCTCCTGTGTTAAACCCACATCTGCATCTGCAAGAGCCATGTATCACTGGGCACCGCACCTGCATTATTTTGGAGTGGTGATGGTAAAAATGAAACCAACTACGTTATGACCATCATTTTTTTAATGAAGATACTGCTGTTGAGTCTCTGGGTTTTCCCTGGTGGTTTATGTGGCTTGACAGGGGGAGCTTTTTCTGTATTTTGTGCAATTACTTGTTCTGACCTTGATGAGGCTAGTGTCAGACTGCTGGAGGGAAAACACCAAACACTTCATGGCAATAGGTTTGCAGTAAGCTCAGTGACTGCAAAAGAATGCAACAGAATCCCAGTGATCTTTAAATTGAAATTTATCAAGCTATAGCTTACAGCTTTTTAAAACACAGAGTTGTGTAGCTTTAAAATGTTTAAAACAGGCTAACTATTGAAAGTCCTTAGTTTGGTTTAAGTACATGTCTGATGGACATTATTTGGAGACCTAAAATCATAGCTGAATACTATCTGAACTCCTATGATGTCCATATTCCTGTGTCTTACCTAGGATTGATTTGTCCACTCTGTGCCATCATCATCCCGTTGAATCTACTCACTTTGGTGAATTATGAATGGAAAAGTTCTTCCCACATATCAAGCAATTATATTTCTCTTTACAAATAGAAAATGTTCACAATTATCCTTATTGTATTTGGAGTTGGTTTTTCTGGACTCATGCCCAGTAAGTTTATTTTTATGTGGAGTAGGCTGGTTTTCAAATTTTCTGTTCATTTCTTCTTAGAACTTACCAAACTGTTTATCTTTACTGACAACTTCAGCTAGGTCAGGGTATGTATAAATGTAGTGCAGTCTTAAAAACCCATTATCCAGTAGATCTTTATTGTTAACATTCAGAGTAATGGTTTTCATATCACCTTAGCTGAAACTGTCCTGGGAATGGGAGCAACTGCAGTGTGTTTGCAGTCTCAAGACCCAAATTGTTCTGACACAGTATCTACTATTTATCTTTGTAATCTTAGAAGTTTTACATTTATGACTGCATTATATCATCATCTTATGATCATTTGGAGTGTTTGATAATACTCTAACTAAATGCCCATTTGCTGTTTACTTAAATGCTGTTTCATACTGTTTAACATGCCAACCTCCTCTTATTTTTGTATTTGTGAGCAATGGACTGGAGTCAGCACTGTTATAGGAAATAAACTATTCTAAGGCTAATGATATAAAAACTAAAGTATTTTCCAGGCCAGTATGGTGGCATACTCTTTTAATCCCAGCACTCAGGAGGCCGAGGCAGGTGGGTCTCTGTGAGTTTTAGGTTAACCTGGTTTACATAGTGAGTTCCAGGCTAGCCAGAAGTCAAAAAAATTGCCTCAAGGTAAGTTGATGAGTTTCTTTATATTAAAAACACTTATGCACACGTACAGAGAGAGAGACACACACGCACACACAATCACGACATTAGTTTCTGTAATTTTTGTTAACTAACTGATCACAGAGTCTAACTAGATGTTTATAAATATTAGTGGTCTTACATGTAGCCAATGTCTATTATTCAGCAATAAAAGCTGAGGACCTGTTGACAAATGAGCTAATTTGGGCGGATCTCAAAGACAATACATATAAAACCAATCTCAAAAGGTATGATTTCACATATGCAACTGTTTAATAATGATATAATTATAGAAGCAGAGAATCAATTATTAGCTATCGGGTTAGACACAATGGAGGTAGGGTGGAGTGGGCTTAGATGTGGCCTAAAGAAGACTATGAAGGATGTCTTCATGATAACATAGTAGGTTTGAATCTTAATTACAGTGTAGATGAAACAACACATATAATAAAGTAACTTAGCACTAGAATTCCTATTTTGCCAATGTCAGTTTTCTTGTTTTTGTATTGTACTAAAGTTATGAAAATATAATCACCAGGGAAAATGGACGAAGAGCATGTAGAGTATACTATTTCTGTCCTTCATAGGAATCTAATTATTCAGTGCTCTTTCCAAATGAGCCAGTAGTTACAAGGAACCCCAAGAAAAGCATATTTTCCCTTACAAATGTTGGAAATTTGGTAATTGATTCTCAGAGCTGGAAAGATATAATAATATTCACACATAAATGCCAGAATCATGTTGCAGTCCTATCCTTTTTCAAAGGCTCTTTATAGCTTCTATTTTTGGCAGCAGTCTTACCATTTTCAATAATTTATTAACTATCAGAGGCACACCTGGAGTGGGATGTTTGCTGGGTTGAAGCAGTATGTGAGCTCTACCATACTATAGAAATATTCGCCTATGTAGAAGGCAAGATCTGTGCCTACTATATTACAGCAACCTATAAACCAATTTCAGCTCTGTCTTTGAATTGATGTGTCATTAGTGGAGCTTCCAATAGTGCTTATTCTGAATGGGATTTTAAAAATTTATCAGCTTTCTTGAGATATTGCTCATATAAAAATTATTTATATTTAAGATATAAAAGTTAATGTTTGTACATGTATACACTGAAATTACACTGAAATAACCACCAGAGTCAAGATAATTAATTTATTACATTACAAAGCTCCTCTTCTGTGTGCATAGTTTTAGCCTTTTCATCGTGAGATGTTATTATCAAAGTAGGACTTATTTATTTTTTATTTTCTTCTTAATACTTCAGGGAAAAACATCCCAAATGGACCCTGACCTTGAGACTAGCTAAGAAATGCATGAATCCCAATGTACATATGTTAAAGAAAACCTAATAAAAACCCTAAGGAAATAAACCTAAACATATGGTGGGAGAGTCATGTAAAATGATCACCTCCAAATCCAGGGATTAGAAGAGATTTACACGTTACTATTCATGCCAATTTGTCAAATGACAACTCATTTAGTGAATTTGCTATTTGTACATTTTCTGACTATTCTGTTCTCATTCCTCCAGATGTTGTTAAAGAATAAGATCTTAATGTAAGAGAAGAAAGTGTGTTTCTTCATCCTCCTTAGATGGAAGTATAAGAATTTTTAGAAGGATGTCACACTTTTATATTAATTTTTGTATCACTTACACCCCTAAAGTTTAATATTTCGCTACTAACATCTTAATTTATCCCTAAACAACTGGAAACTGAACTTTTAAGACTAAGTACAGGCAGGGAAATACATCAGTAAAAAAAGAGTGGATTCTCTGAGTGTAATTTGATTAGAAGAACAGCAAGGAAAGAAAAATGACTTTAGCCAAAATGACCTAGAAAGTTTTCTTACTGAAGTCATGATATCTAATGGGAAGGATTTAGAGAAGTTGGACATGTTCTCTGCAATCTGTTGGAAGTGGTGGGATCTCTTGTCTCTGGAGGGTGGGAAGTGGGAAAATGTGCAGCACTCTGTATTCTCTTGTCTAGGCTATGTTGGTGGCCCACACATTGCTCCTAGTAATCAGGAGATGGCAAAGTTTAAGAAAATACCATATCCATGTGTGTGATCGCCTCGTAATTCCAATTTGAATTAGGAAGTGAGGTTAATTTAAAAAATTGACTGTATAAAACCAAAAGGATTACAGAAGAACTTTTCACATTGATAGTGTTTCCTGATGTTCATTTAAGAGAGAACTCATTTTGGGTATGAAAGTAGATTTTTATACATCATTAACAACCTGACAGGTTCTGGAAGCTGAAAAATATATAACTGCTGTGTCAGGAAGCAATGGCAGTTGAAGATCCATCAACAGTGACATAAGCATTCCTGAAAGCTTTCGATGAATTAAGCAGAAAGTATCGTGATTTATAAGCCATTTAGCAGCAATACATCAATTATGCATGTACAATATCTGTAAATTCTTTTAATGTCTTTATACATAATAGCTGAAAAAAACTTTAAAAGAAAAAAAAACCCAATTCTCTCTCCTTCATGATTTAGTGACTAAAATTCATGAAATATTTATCATCCCATTTACCTTTTTGTCATCATTTTTTTATTTGTTTGTTTTGCTTTTGGTTGTTGTGATAGCATTTTTCTTAAAAATATTTTTTAAAGAATATCTTTAAAAAAATTCTTTCTCAATTTCGTACATGTATATTATGTATATCTTCATCATGTCTACCTCCAACTCCCTACCCCCATTCCCTCCAGATACGCATCCCCCCAATCCTTTCATCTTGTCTCTATTTTTTCCTTTTGTAAAACACTGAGTTTAATTAGTGCTGCCTGCTGGAATGTTGACTGCTCCTTTTGGCTTGACGTTGTCCAGGGCTTGTGCATGTAACCATAGCTGCAGTGAATTCATGAGTGAAATGGCCATACTATATCAGAAGGTAGCATTTCACAGCGTTCTTCCCATCCTCTATCTCTTACGTTCTTTCCACCCTCTCTTCTGCGGTGTTATCTGAGCCTTGAGACAAGGATTAAGATAGTTGTTCTATTTAGGGATGAACGTTCAACAGTCACTTATTCTCAGCACTTTGACCAGCTATGAGTTTAGACCAGGTCTTGCTGTGTAGTCCAGGCTGGCCTCAATTTCCATCCTCCTGCTTCAGCCTCCTAAGTGCTTGGATCACGGGTGTGTGTCACTCTGCCTGGCTTTTTCCACGTGATCTTTTTTCTGTCTTCTCTGCTCAGATCAGTTTTGGTTCTGTCTTACGGGGTTATTAAAAGCTACTGGCAAAAGATCTTTCAGTGATCAAATTCGGCAGGAACATTTTTTTCCTTTGTCTTTATGTTAGCTAACTTTTGTCTAACAGCTCACTGTTCCAGCTTTACAGGTGTTTTGGGAAACTTTATCTTTCGGCTCTTCCTACACCATGTCCCCTAGTAAACCTTCCCTCATGCCTCACTGATCACTTTCTGTGTTTGTTTCCGGCTCTTTTTTGGCCTTTCCTAAGGGATCTACCCTCGGCCTCCATATTTTCCTATAATTTTACTTATAATTTAGTATTCTCATCTTAAATATGTATCTGCAGCCCATACATCTCTTCTGAAAGTATAGACTTGGTTTTCTAATCTGAGTATTGCACCCTCCTCAAGAACCCCTGATTTCTCCTTACATATCTCCTCTTATACCACCAGTGTCCCAAGTAGATGGTCTTAATCTTTTCCATGCCTCTATTGACTATTTTCCATTTTATTTCCTCATCTCTCAATTCTAGTTCTAGGCCTTATTTATGTCTATTTTCATACTATTTTTGTGGAAGCCCTCAAACTTCCTCATTTAATCCATCATAATATATGTACTAATTTCTCATTTCTTCTCCTTAATCTTTAAAAAAAATACACAGAGCTTTTTGCACATCATATTAGTAGGCCTTTGCAGGGTAGAGAGAAGGTTCTAAAAATGGGAAGAGACCCCGTTTGCCAGCAATAAATGAGTTCTGCAGGCACAAGATGACAAGTCCCCATGCACAGACTTCCTGGACATGTAGTTGTTGACAGGCTTGGATTGCTTCCTCTTGCCCTGGCTTCTCTTGGTGACATCAGTCTGTATCTCCTTCCCATTCTCCAGCATCATGTTGCATTGCCTGTTGAAAGCCTTTACATGGCCCAGAGTTTCTTCTTGTTGTGACAACTGATGATCATTTGGGTATTGTTCTTGACCAACTGTGTGAACACTGAAAGTGAACCTAGGTTAAAATGATGGAGGTTCTGCCTGACTTGAACTCTAGACCCTCAGAATAAGTCTGATGCTCTGCTGACTGAGTGTTCAGGGTCCTGAACATCTACTAAATTCTTCTTTCTGCTGCTAAAGTAGGCCCTCTGGAGTTGTCAGGGGCTTGTTGAGCAGGCCTCGGTGGAGGTTCCTTCACAGCTCAACCATATTGCTTTGGCCTCAGAATCTCTTCCCCTTAATCTTTACCTTCCTTACTGGTGTCAGAATTAACTTTCTAATGAAAAAAAAATCTCTCCTCTAACTTATGTTTCTTATGACATTTTATATTGCAATACCTTTCTATTGCAGTACCACCTTTCTGAATATATAAATATGCTTGAATTTCAATATTCACTTAAAACTTTTGAGACCTTCATCCTATAATGTTCTGTTACTCTCCCTACTCTTCATACATGTATATAATGTATATCTTCCCAGGTCTTATCCAGTTAGTAAGCTGGTCCACTTCATTCTTTTAAGATACAAAGAATTTTTCCCTGATTATCCTCCAACCTGATTATTGCTTTTGTTAAAAGTACTTTTTGTGCTGGGTGTGATGGTGCATGCCTTTAATCCCAGCACTTAGAAGGCAGAGGCAGGTGGATTTTGGTGAGATTGAGGCCAGCCTGGCCTCAGCAAAAAGTGAGTGACCTGGAGCTACAGGGAGACCCTATCTTTTAAAAAAAAAAAGCACGTTTATATTCTTTTATCATAGATAACACGATTTATTTGCAGAATATAGCTCCCACTAAGATGTTGAGACTGTCTTCTATCATCAACACAATATCTACTCTCTAATAGGTACTCAATTTTATTTCTAAGTGTAGTTCACATTATCTACTCAAACCATTCTGTGAGTATAGCTGTCGTATGTTAATTTTTGTTGTTAACAATACAATACCACAGACTGGGTAAGTTACAGAGATTTACTTAAGTTCAATTCTAAAGTCAAGCAGCCGAAGCTTGTGGTGGCGTCCTTCCTGGCAGAGTCCTGAAGTGTCACAGGGCAATTACATAATGAGAGCTAAGGGGAGAGTACCTAGCCAAACTATCCTTTATAGCAGACCCATACTCAACTCATTAATTCATTTGTCACATAAATAGATTAATCAACTTCTTAGAGAGGCTACCTGGTCCCCCAACTTAAAATGTCATAAGGAAAATCATGTTCAAATCATAGCTGCAGCTATCACATTGTCGTCAGTGGGCTCATCTCTTTCCTCTGGACACTTTTCCTTTCTGGTCCATTGGGGTTTCAAGGATAGGCTCGTGCACTCACCGTCATAATAATTGTCTTCATTTTCCTTAGCTCATTATCTTCGTTATTTCCTCTTCTGCTCCTAATGGTTTCCTGTTAGCTCACTGCAGTAGGGCTGCTTGAATGCTTACAATATTAAAACAGAGTCACTTTCCATTTAATACCATGATCATCTTATTAAAGTTGGGGAGAATGTTTTCCACCCCCTCCTCTGCTGCATTCACTCTTCCAATTTGTGTATTAATCACAATCTAAATTTGCCTCTTATCCCTCCAGGAATAAGACCCTACCCATGACTCGATGGTCCCATAAGCCCTCCCTCTTTACAAATCAACCAACCTAGGCTCTTTTGGGCTGGAACATGTACCTGTCAAGGGACTGAGAAGGTTTTTCTTGTTTGGTTTTGGAGACATAGTGTCCCTGTAACCTCATCTATAGACCAGGCTGGCCTTCATCTCATGGAAATCTGCCTGCCTCTACCTCTTGTATGCTGTGATTAAAGACATGCACCACCATGCCTGGCTGTGAGAACGTTTTTCTTGAAGGTTTTTTTTTTTTTTTTGCCATCAGTACATTTATTCATTACCCAGAGGGAAGATATTTACAATGAGCCTCCTCCTTCTTTCAAGGTTTATATCCGAGAAGTCATCACCTATCAGAATTATAGCTTAAGGGATCTTAGGTTTTAGTCTAAGGATGCATGGGTATCTTGCATCTGTTCAATTGCGTCTTTTGTGGGTTTCTGGGACCCTTACTCTACCATCAAGTCTTGATACCAGTAGAAACCCAGGCTATGTACTCCTTCTACAACTTTGATATGCATAAGAAAAAATTGCCTGAGCCCAGCTAAGCAGGTAGGACTTAATTTAAGGGTATTTGTAATAAGAGGGGGGAAAAGCAAGATAGTTTTTAAGCACCAGGAACTGGTAGAAAAGTACTGGAAGATGGAAGTGGAGGGTTGACCAATGTGATTAGATCGTCTGTTTTCACTAATTGGTATGTATTGAAGTTAGACTCCTATGTTCCTTCAGAGCCTTGGAGATTGAAACTTTGTGATTACATTCCAGAAGAGATGTGTGCCAGGTTCTTGAGAAAGATATTCTTGAGTTGCAGAAGTTATAGAAGATTTACATCTCAAAGAGGCAGAGAATGGATTTTATAATGGCATGATTTCTAAATTAAACCACTGTAAGAAAAGGGAGGTCACAGGCTTCCGGAAAAACCCATCTGTTCAGTCAAGCTGAGGCAGATTTGTGGCTGCTCTATTCTATTTATATTTATATTCCACCAATAGCAATGAAATAGGTCATGCAATAGGTTTGTTACCATTATTAATGAAATTTATTCATATTGAGATTTTGATAAATATGTTGTAACTATGAACAGTTTTCTTTAAGTTTATAGCCTTCTGAAGAAAAATTAAGAAATCCTTCAAAATAAATACTTTGTAATTATTACTGGGTTTTCCCTTCTGAGTCACTATTAAAGGTGAAAGTATTTTTCACACAGACAAACACTTTGGCTTGATTGATTCATATTGTTTCTTTCCCTTTCCCATAGAAGTGTCCATTAGGGTAAGTCTTTTAGGAACAGAAAACAGTAATTTAGCACCTTAGCTGAGTTGTGTCTAAGTAAATCATTCTAAGTCAGAAGGCAGAGGAGTTAAAAAAAGGAATTCGTCAGTGTAACAGCAAGGAGAGCTCATGCCCCAGCTTTCCAAATGAACCCTTTCTTTGGGTAGATCTTAATTTCATCAGGTGATTTTTTTTTTTTTTGGTAGAAAAGATGATTTCTTAGTTTTCAGTACTTATGTGAAATAGATTTTATAAGTAAAACTAGAGCCCTCAGGGCACAACTAAGGCTTTTATTATGCTACATAAATTGTAACTGATGTTGGGACCTGAATGGACAGTGGCAAACAGAGAAGATAGGGTTTGAGTATGGGCACTGAAGGACTGGCCGTCACGTGATGCAGCAGACATCACTAGCTTCAGGAATGGGGCAGCACCGGGAGTTACATCTCTACTTTTATGCTCATTTTTTTCTACAATTATTTGGGACTCTGTTGTTTTTCTATTGTATTGTTTCATTTCAAATTCCATCACCATCTTCATGCCCATCTTCATCCTAATTTTAGCCAGCATCCCATATTTCAACTAGACTACTGACATCATCTAATGATCAC